>NC_133770.1:226568089-226698805 GCF_003597395.2 Chelonoidis abingdonii
GCTGCTTCTATGAAATTTGACTATTAATTTATTGGTGACCCCTAGTTCTTATATTATGGGAATAAAGTAAATAATTTTTCCTTATCTATACTTTTTCCACATCACTCATTGTTTAATTATACCTGATATACATATTCCTCCCCCTTAGTTACTTCTTTTCCAAGCTGGAAAAGGTCCATAGCGCCTCTAATCTTCGGTCCTCTAGATGGGGCACTCCATTCCAAAACCCTAATCGTTTGAGTTGCACTTCTCTGAACCTTTTTAATGCTCCAATGTATATCTTTCTTGAGATGAGGAGACCATACATTGTACCACAGTATCAAGATGTGGGCTGTCCACGTAGCATGGATATTATATTAAATGCATAATATTATTTCTCCTCCTTCAGTTCTGCTTTTATGATATCCTAACATCCTGTTTTGCTTTTTTTGACGCACGTCTGCACACTGTGTGGACGTCTTCAGAGAACTATTCACGATGACTCCAAGATCTTTTTCCTGATTTGTTGTAGCTAAATTAGCCCCCATCATATTGTATGTATAGTTGGGGTTATTTTTTCCAGTGTGCATTACTTTACATCTATCTACATTGCAAAAGGACATTTTAAAAAAGAAAGCTTAAAAAAACCCTTCCAGACATCAGTGGACATGTCATTTTTAATAATTCATTATGAATTGTTGATATATTCAGACCTTGGTTCAATGACCTGCTCTTTGTAACTAGAGCATGTAGAGATTAATATCTTAGCTAACTCTTAGATGCATTTTTCAATACACTTTTGAACAATTTTTACTGCAACCCTAAGGAAATAAGAGCACTATGTATTCTAGGGAAAAAACACTTTTAAAATATTCATTTTTCCTTGGTTGTGTGTGTTTGTTGTGTAAGTTTTCCTTGGTGGCAGTGAATAAAGTGCTGTTCTGTGGAGCAGGCTCTCCTGTCTCCTTCAGCAGACTTAGTGTCTGTACAGGGAATTCCTGTTCCTAGCCCAAACCCACAGGCCCTAGGCACTGAAGGACAAGGTCGGCCATCTCACACTCTCTCTTTCTCTCACTGTGGATAACTGATCTATGCTCTGCAGAAATATACACAGAAAGATCAAAAAAAAAAGGTGAGGGGGAAGCATTTACACCTCTGCCTGGGAAATTCAACTGACATTTCTTTCTTAACTCAAACTTGTTTCTGAGTCCATTTTTATAGATTCGCTGATAGGTTCAGACGTACCCTGTCATTGATTTTAATGAATTAGCAATAGCTGGTGTGTGGGGAAATGCTGCACTATTTTATCAGCCTTGATAGCCACAATGAGAGGGAGTGCGATATTCCAAGCTGCATTTCTCACCATCCATTCTCCTTTCTGTTTTCTTTTCCTCCAGTGGGAGTGACTGAGTCACAATGGCATTCACTGCCAGGGCTGCTAGAGCAATTTTTATAGTGGGGGGTGGTGAAGGCGCAAGCCATGTATTTGGGTTTTTATTCCTACTTCAAGCCAGGGGGTGCAGCAGCACCTCTAGTTCCAGCACCTATCCACACTACTAAAGACACGACTCTGCAGAGAGCTTCCTCTGTTTAGACTTTAGTCAAAGGATCTGAGGAGCACACTTCATGGCTATTTATGTACATGAATGCACAGCTTTTAACAGTTGTGCACTTTCATGACAGATAATTGTATCTTTAGTTGCACTCCAATTTTGTTTAGGGCTGGAGTGGTACTTTGCAGTCAGCCTGAGAAGTGGGTTGTGCACAGCTACATTGCAACAGGAGTAATCACAATTCAATCACTGCCTCTCCATTGCTTCATGAGGGAAGAAAGCTGGGCCTGCCCTTTTCCTCTAATACCTTACTTCTCCCTCTCCACTGGCTCATCTCGGTTGGCTGACTGCTCTACCCAACATGCATGGTCTGGTCAGGTGGGTACAGCGGAGTAAGCACCTTCATTCCCCTATGCTGGTGCACAGCCAGGCTTGCCAATGAGTTCTTAGGGATTATTTTTTCTTCAGTTTCAACTTCAGGGGCCACATAGTTTATACCTCTGTCCCTTAGAAAACATAGACACACATTCTGCTTTAATGTTTGTTTTTCTAATGTTGCTAGTTAGCAGAACATCTTCTGCTTCAAAAGAATGCTGAATGTGCAGATAAGATATCACTCCTCAAAATACTGATTGCTATCAGCTGGCTTGCCGAAGGCCTTGGCTATGGATGTGCACGTATGTGTCTATGTGTCTCTGTGTATATATAGAGGCTGGTAATTTCCCCTCTTTAGAGATATGCACATAGTATAGTAACCGCATTCACCAGAACATTAAACTTGTCTGCTTTCCCCAGCTATTGACCTGCAAGTTGTCAAGGGGTGGTGAGAAAACAGGAGAAAGTGGAGAGAGGCAAGGCCAGGAATACAGTTTTTGTGAAGGTCACAGCCCATGTATGCACTACTTTGTGATGCTCAGCCTGGCGAGTGTGTCCTCTTTGGTACCTTATAGACTCCCCTTAACACAATTCTGTACATTTTACTTAATGCCCATAATTCAAAATGTGGATGCCTAAGCGGAGTACAAAAATTCATACTTGGACCAATAGATCTAGATTGTCACTTTAGGCACCAGCCTGAGCAAGGTATGGTGTACCACCAGGGAGATGTAGCTTCATTATTGTGACTGAGAAATGCACCTGTGAGTCACAATGCATCCCTGCTTCCTCCTTGCTCCTGGATGGATAGTAATTTACGGATGGCCTAAGCCAGCAGTAAATTACTAGCCACCCCACATTGACTCAGTTACTGTGGTCAGTGAGTAGCAGGAGAGGACAAGCATCTGACTTGAGCCTGTCTTACTTCTCTGTGAGTAGATCCACAGTACAGAAGGGGGTTAGGGAGTCAGAATCCATCTAGCCCTTCATTGGCCTGATGTTCTTAGATGCAGAGCTACTACAGATCCCACTGACATCAAGTTTAGAATCATAGAGTTTAAGGCTGGAAGGGACCATTGGGTCATCTCAATCAGATCTCCTGTGTATCACAAGCCATCAGCATCCACACCCTAAACCCAACAGCCAAAATTAGACCAAGGAATTAAATCCAACAGGAGACTAGACTATTATATTATATAGGCAGTGAATAGGAAGGACTAAAGTGCACCAGTGCCTGAGGCCCCTGTAATGGCAGGGCAAGGATTGAGATATACTCAGGTAATCCTGGCTAATGACCTGTACCCACCCATTGTACAGAAAGGAGAAAAACCCACATAGGTACTGGCAATCTGACTGGGGGGAGGGGTGGGAATTCCTTCTCAACTCCACATACGGTGATCAGCTAGACCATGAGCTTGTGGGCAAGAACCAGCCAGTCAAGCACCTGAGAAAGAGAATTTTCAGTACTATCTCAGAGCACTGGACCTTTATCTAGCGTCCTGTCTTCAGCTGTGGCCATCTCTGATGCTTCATAAGAAGGAGACAAACCAAGACAAACAAAAAACAGAATATACTGAGGAAGGGGTGTGTGGGAAACCCTTCCTGGCCCTTCAGGTGACCAGTGAAGCCCTGAAGCATGAGTGTTAGGAAGATAACATATGAACAGGAAGGGACTGCCATGGCTGCTGACCTCTGCTCTTGCCCTCCTCTCTACAAGCAACCCCATCATACAGTTCCACTAATAAATTTGTTGAGCTCTCTCTTGAAACTGATAAAATTGTTTGTCCCATCTCCCAGCTCCTATTGGGAGGCTGTTACAGTACCTCACTACTCTGATGGTGAGAAACCTTCTTCAGGTCTTAGGAAACCAAATTTGAATATTTTGGCCCAGTGTTTCAACTGCTGCACTAATGACCTAACAAACTTGTGAAAAGTTTAAGTAGTCTTTTTTACGCCATGTTCCGTGTGCCTGTGTTCAGAATACTGATGAGTGGGGAATCTCAAAAGAGCCTCTAGGGATCAGCTTCGATAAACATCCAAACGTCCCAATACCAATGAATTCATTCCAAACATCTCTAGGCCAGAAATGGGATTTGAAATCACTTGAGAAGACATTCTCTAACAAGATTTTCAGGACATTTGAAGATACATGAGATTGATGATAAGTAATAATAATTTGCACTAACATAATGCCTTCCATCTGTGGATCTCAACAGTGCTATGAATGTTAATGAAGTAATCCTCTCACTCGCTTTGTCAGACGGAAATATTATTATCCCAGCTTTATGGGTAGGGAAATGTTGAAAGTTTAAGGGCCTGATCCAACTCCCATTAAAGTTCATGGAAAGACTCCCAGTGACTTTTTGGGGAGATCGATCAGCCCCTTGGAAAGTTGCTCAAGTCCACACCGTGAGTCAAAGACAGATCTGGGAATAGAATCCAGAATTACTGTGCCCTGGCCACAAGACCTTTCTTCCTTTGAAACATTAGCCTTTCTTGGGGTCTTACATTGCTTCTAGTTCTAGTTGAAACAAGGTAGCAAGAAAATGAAACTGAAAACACAAAGACACAATAAGAAAAGTTCATTTAGAGTTTTTCAAACCTTAACAAAGGTTTTATTCTGGTTTAGTTTGCTTAGGGGCAAAGATCTAGTAAATTCTTAATGTATCTGAACCAGGTAAGCTATCTGCAGATTCCCATGGGAGCTGAAGGCTTCTTAGCACCTTGCTGAAGGACCCCTAGTTCGGAGGTACAGAAGTTGAAACTCCATGGGCATTCAATGTATACAATATCCCTAGACTAAATGATTCTGAGTCCATTTTAAAAGCTCACATCACAGTTTTTAAATAAAGCAGAGAGAGAAAAAACAAGGAGAAAGATATGAGTTTTGATTTATTCCTAAATCTATTCAAGATGATTTTATATTAAAATTGGATGATAGCAGTTTTAGTTCTCTAATGTTAATGGTAAAGTTTATGGAGGTGACAGGTTTCAGAGTGGTAGCTGTGGAGGTGGTTATAGAGCAGGAGGTGAAGAAACATGCTGGGCCATGTTTCTTCACACAGAAAGTGAAGGATAGTAGAATAGCCCTGGAGACTCCTTTATAATTGGATTCAGTCAGCATTCTGTGTAAACTGTTCCTTAAAGATTGCAATAAAATAGCACTACCGATAGGGTGAGTACTTACACAACCTCCACAGTAATCCTTTTTCTGGAAAGCTTTATACAAGGAAAAGTTGTTAAGGCTGAGCCACGTTGCTCAGCAACATTATGTATTTTTTTTAACATTTCAAAGCTCATGGGATTTTAGACATTAGAGCTAATTTATAAGAAGGCTCCACTGCAGTTTTCTGAAGTTTATTTTACTGGATGAAAACGTTGCCAAATAAATTATGTAATCTGCAAGATATGTATATTATTTGTATGCTGCTCTGCTAGCACTTCCACTAACGCATCATGGGACAGGTTTCTCAGTTGAACTGAGATATCTGTTAATTCACTGATTGAAATTAATTTTGAGGTTAGATTACCTCTTCTCCCACCATGAGGTAAGAAGAGGCCTTTTACAGTGTGTTCCATTAATTATCTTTATACATTTTATACAGAATAACTAATGTGCTCTCTGGAAAGTACACAGGTGAATGAACTCTTTGTGGTTTTACTAGAAAAGAACAGACATGAGTATTCAACATTACTATGAGAACACAGTACTCACTTTTTTCATTTAAATAAATACCATCAAAGTTGGGAGGACTTTTGCAATTCTTTTATCAAGGTTACCAAATTAATGCAATTACAAGATTTGTGTGTTTCTCAGCCTGTTTATGTCCATGCTTATCTCTGTTAATCCATAGGAAAACAGTTAATTCCCAAGTGGATGACACTTGATAAATAGGTGTTGCTTGAGGGTAACCATTAGGAGGTACACTAAGGGGTAGAGGAAGCATTTCTGGCTGTGAATTGGTAAGTCAAAACTTGCGCCACTCAACTCCCTCTGCTCTTGGAACTCCTTCCACAGCTGCTGGCAGAGTTCCCCATGTTTCTATTTTCCTCACTACTTGTTTTCATCTGGAGCTAGGTGAACATTTCAATAGTATTCAAAAGTATTTGTATGAATACAACTTGCACTGTGAGTCAAATGTTGCTTTTAGTTGCTTTCTGCGAACATAGGGACAAGCAAAGGTTTGTTCACAATAATATTTGTACAAGGAGAAAGTGCCATGAATACTCACTGAAATGTGTACTTGCACAAATATTATGCCAAGGGGTTTGCATGGACATTGTGATCTTAGGAGTAATCCAATTGGGGAGCAAAAACAATATCATGTGACAGAAGCAACCCAATAATATGAACAGTAAATAATAGGTAGCTGTGATGGGGTATACTACAAACCCTACACATTGGCAATAGGGCGTTAGAGAACTGCTCTGGGCTCAATCAGGCCCTGCCACACCTATATGAGATGTACAAGCTGGAGGAGGAGTTAAAAGGGAGCAGAACAGTTCACTTGGGGGCAGACCAGGGAGGGGAGAAGAACTTAGGGAGGGCAGGATCTCTCTCTACAACAACTGCCTATAGGTCCCTCCCTGAGGCAAGGGAGGACTTACTTCAGGTACACCCTGAGAGTAAGGCATTACTGCTCTCTCTCATATAGACTGAGTTTATTTGTGTTAATTCCCCTTATTTTTATCTGTCGATTACCCTGAAGGGATGAGACTTGGAACTAACCTGGCTGGATGACCAGGCATGAAAGGAGGCAGATGCTGCTCCCAGAGGGAGGAAGTAACCACGCCACACCCACTCATGAAGTGGTGCCACATGATGAGCTGACCCCCTTCATACTTCTCTGCAGAGACTGCGAACTGTGGACAATAGAGGGATGGTAGAAAGTGGCTCAGGGAGGACAGCCTTAAAGCGCTCCTGGCTGTCAGACCCTTTTGTTGCCCTCACAGGGCCCTAGGCTGGAGCCCAGTGGAGTGGAAGGGCTGGGCTCCCCTTCCAACCCCCCCTGTGCAAGTCAAAGGGCCTAAGCTCTGACCACTAGACAATACTCCCCATGAGTGAAGACCATGACAGTAGCAAATGCTCAAAGCGTTAATCATGGTGAATAGTTTAACAGCAATCCACAGGCTGAAATACATTGTAATAAACTGGTCAATGAATAACTGACGATAGCAAACAGATATGTAGCAGCTATGGCGTCTTCATGGAAAAATCACAAGTGGAAGAAATACGCTAAATTAGTTGAATAAATTGTTTGACATAAGATGTTTGCCCAGCTCTACTCCTAACACTTAAGATGGAACTAGCAGAGTAAGGGAGGCGGCTCCGTAGTTTAGCAAGGGAGCATGGTAGGAACCACCAGGGATGCTAAGAGAAAGTAAATGAAAGCAGGTTGTGGCAATGGCAGTGAGAGGCAGGTGTGAAATGGGAGGCAGCCAGCCCATTAGGATGCAGGGCACATCTTGAAGTCTAGTGCTTGCCAGGGACGTTAGGGGATAGTTAGGATATGAGAAAACAAGGAACAGTACCTGAGAAGGACAAGCGGGAGGTCGCAATGGGTTAAACAGAAAATGAGACTAGTTATCTGTAATAACCATGTATTTTCATTTCAAAGCAGCAATTACAGGTGTGTATATACCCTATTAAATGTGGTGCATGGAATGAAAAGAAACCAATACATAAAGAAATCTATGTTAATAGCCAATCCTTCATGAGCAACGCTATAACAGAGCAGCATGCACAACGGAGGAAAATTAAATGAGAGAGAGAAATTCCCATTTCAAGATGCCAGTGGGTATAGAAACAACAGAGAATAAAAGAGTATTTTTAAAATTATGTAAAATACCTCCACACCAACATGCTCTTTTAAATACACAATGCCTGTATCTGATCCACTGTGCTAATATAAGTTTCTTCATTCCTGTTGGTCATATATTTACCTAATTCCTATTTAAGCAGGTCAGACAAATAGATGGCATACCTAAGGCTTGCTTCAGCAGGCTTCATTTACATTTGCACGGCTGAAAACCATTCTAACTTATCTGTTTATGAGTATGTAACATGCTTACTGAATTTTACCCAAGAACTGCTCCAGCTTTAGTTACTCTGCTACCTCTTTGAACACGCACACTGCAAGTTCTCTACGTGAGCTAAGCAGCCCTTGGAAATGTTGGCCATTTCAGTTATTGGGTTCTGTGGCATGGGAATTATACTGAAGCTGCTGTTTCTTGCATACATTCCTCACATTTCTGCCATGTGGGAGGATAGATATATGTAGTGTAATGGTGTTTTAACCCGAGCATTAAACTGGCTACATGACAGAATACCAAAAAGAGAAATCTGGCATGTAAAAATAATGCTGGGCCGTGTTTCTTTTGCAAGCTGGCTGATCTTCTTTTTGTGGTGTGACTATTCCAGAAAGACATACTTTCCCTTTGTTAAAAAATAAATAATGAATTCGTAGAAGGTGCTGGATTGACAGCCTTAGAGGCTTCTTGTCATATCTCAGCTCAGCTCTAAACTCAAACAGCCCAAAACCAAAACTAAACATTTTGTGTCTGAGGCAGCCCGTCCCTCCCACTGAAGGACTGAGCAGTCCTGTCTCCTCATTGGCCCTGCAAACTGTCTATATAAATCACTCCATCTGAAGCTCCCCATTGGCTTTTGTAGGAGTTTCCAGTCTATTGTGCCATGCTGTAACCCTAAGCAGGCCAGAAAATGGTTCTGGAGCCATTGTTGTAGTCCAGAGGGTAGGACCCCTAAGGGTTCAGTCCAGGGTTCCAGGAGCTCCAAAGGTGGCTACCCTTCCAAAAGCAGCAAAGAGTTCTGTGGCACCTTATAGACTAACAAATGTATTGGAGCATGAGCTTTCGCGGGTGAATACCCACTTCATCAGATGCATGTAGTGGAAATTTCCAGAGGCAGGTATACATATGCAAGCAAGAAGCAGGCTAAAGATAACGAGGTTAGTTCAACCAGGGAGGATGATGCCCTCTTCTAACAGTTGAGGTGTGAACACCAAGGGAGAAGAAACTGCTTTTGTAGTTGGCAAGCCATTCACAGACTTTATTTAATCCTGAACTGATGATGTCAAATTTGCAGAAGAACTGAAGCTCAGCAGTTTCTCTTTGAAGTCTGGTCCTGAAGTTTTTTTGCTGCAGGATGGCTACCTTTAAATCTGCCATTGTGTGTCTAGCAAGATTGAAGTGTTCTCCTACAGGTTTTTGTATACTGCCATTCCTAATATCTGATTTGTGTCCATTTATACTTTTATGTAGGGACTGTCCAGTTTGGCTGATTAACATAGCAGAGGGGCATTGCTGGCACATGATGGCGTATATTACATTGGTGGATGTGCAGGTGAATGAACCGGTGATGGTGTGGCTGATCTGGTTAGGTCCTGTGATGGTGTCACTGGTGTAGATATGTGGGCAGAGTTGGCATCGAGGTTTGTTGCATGGATTGGTTCCTGAGTTAGAGTTAATATGGTGGGGTGTATAGTTACTGCTGAGAATATGCTTCAGGTTGGTGGGTTGTCTGTGGGTGAGGACTGGCCTACCTCCCAAGACCTGTGAAAGTGAGGGATTGCTGTCCAGGATGGGTTGTAGATCACTGATGATGCATTGGAGAGTTTTAGCTGGGGACTGTATGTGATAGCCAGTGGAGTTCTGTTTGTTTCTTTCTTGGGCTTGTCTTGCAGTAGGAGGCTTCTGGGTCCACGTCTGGCTCTGTTGATCTGTTTCTTTATTTTCTTGTGTGGGTATCTGGTGTTTTGAGAATGCTTGGTGAAGATTTTGTAGGTGTTGATCTCTGTCTGAGGGGTTGGAGCAGATGGGGTTGTACCTTAGTGCTTGGCTATAGACAAGGGATTGTGTGGTGTGTCTGGAATGGAAGCTGGAGGCATGAAGGTAGGCATAGCGGTTGGTGGTTTTCAGTATAGGGTGGTGTTAATGTGACCATCACTTATTTGCACCATGGTGTCTAGGAAGTGGAACTCCTGTGTAAATTGGTCCAGGCTGAGGTTGATGGTGGGGTGGAAGCTGTTGAAATGGTGGTGGAATTTTTCCAGAGTTTCCTTCCCATGGGTCCAGACGATGAAGATGTCATCAATGTAGCGTAGGTAGAGAAGGGGCGTGAGTGGATGAGACCTGAGGAAGCGTTGTTCCAGGTCAGCCATAAAAATGTTGGCATATTGTGGGGCCATGCGGGTGCCCATAGTGGTGCCACTGGTCTGGAGGTATATATTGTCATCAAATTTGAAATAACTGTGTGTGAGGATGAAGTCACAGAGCTCAGCAACCAGTGCTCTGGTATCATCAAGGATACTGTTCCTGACAGCTTGTATTTCATCTGTGTGTGGGATGTTTGTGTAGAGAGCCTCTACATCCAAGGTGGCTAGGATGGTGTTTTCTGGAAGGTCACCAATGCATTGTAGTTTTCTCAGGAAATCAGTGGTGTCACGGAGATAGCTGGGAGTGCTGGTGGCATAGGGTCTGAGTAGAGAGTCCACATATCCAGACAGTCCTTCAGTGAAAGTACCCTTCCAAAGATTCTTGAGAATATAAACTAGTGTAAACACGTCAACTAGTGACTAGGATAGAAAGGAACAAATAAGTGGGCTCTTCTTCTGCACCACGAGGCTGTTGAAACTTAAAGACCTTGCACAAATGTTAAGTTAAATAAGAATCCTTTAAGTTTGGTGTAATCCCTTATGATCTCTTCCATACCCCAAGATCTTTAAGTCAGCTCTGATCAGATTACTTTTTGTATTATGGTAGCACCTAGAGGACCAAATTGTGATATAGGGCCCATTGTGCTAGGCACTATACAAACACGTAATAAGTTCCTGCCACCAAAAGTTTACAATCTGAATAGGTAATACAGTGATGTGGTCAGAATACATAGGAATCCTTTATGTTGGAATGGCAAAGTTGTTTCCTATGTCCTCCCAAACAGGGCCAAATTAAGGCATAGGCATTACAGTCCCATGCTTTTGGCCCCAGCTCTGAAGTCTGGTGACTATATTAGAATGATCAATTTCTAGCCCTCGTGATTGGAAAGAAAAGCTGGGAAACATTACCCAAGTGTAACCAAAGCAATGATGTCTGCCTGGGTCTTCAAATCATGCCTGACTAACTTGATTTCCTTCTTTGAGAAAATAACTGATTATTTTTTTAGCTAACGGAAGTGCAGTAGATCTAACATATTTGGATTTCAGTAAAGCATTTGACATGGTGCCACATGGGAATTCATTAGTTAAATTAGGGAAGATAGAGATGAATACAAGCATTGTAAGGTGGATAAGGAATTGGCTAAAGGGGAGAAGGCAATGGGTTGTGCTGAAAGGTGAGTTATAGGACTGGAGAGAGATTACGAGCAGAGTTCCTCAAGGACTGGTCTTGGAACCAGTTTTATTCAATATTTTTCTTTAATGGCCATGGCACAAAAAGCAGGAAGTGTGCTAATGAAATTTTCTGGTAATGCAAAATTGGGAGGCATCTTCAGTACAAAGTAGGATTGGAATATTATACTGGAACATCTTGATGATGTTGAAGACTGACAGAAGAGTGACAGAAATGGGATGAAACCAACAATACAAAGTGCAAGATCATGCATTTAAGGTCTAGTAACAAGAATTTTTGCTACAAGCTGAGGACTTAGCAGTTGGAGAGAGACTGGGTATGTGGGCTGATCACAAGATGACAATGAGCCACCAATGTGATGTGGCTGTGTAAAAGGCAAATGCAGTGCTAGGATGAGGTAGGCAAGGCATTTGCAGTAGAGACAGAGAAGTATTAATGCCATTGTACAAGGCCTGGGTAAGAACTCATTTGGAACACTCCGTACAATTCTGGTCACTCATGTTCAAGAAAGATTAATTTAAAGTGGAACACGGTGCAGAGAGAAGCTACTAGGATGATCAGAGAATGGAGGGCCTATCTTAAAGTTATGAGAAGAGACTGGAAGAGCTTGGTTTGTTTAGTCTCTTAAAAAAAAAAGGTGGAGGGGGATATGATTGCTCTCTATAAATACATTAGGGGGTAAATACTACGGTGGCTGAAGAGTTGTTTAAGCTAAAGGACAATGTTGGTATAAAACAAATTGATTTTTTGGCTAAGAACACATTCAGGCTAGAAATCAGAAGAAATTTTCTAACTGTCAGAGGGGTGAGGTTCTGGATAGGCCTGCCAATAGGAGTTGTGGGAGCACACAACTTAGTGTTAAGACAGAGCTGGACAAATTTATGAGTGCAGTTCTATGATGGGGTGAAGGTTGGGATAGGGCTGAACAGCCCTGGGATTCACTTCCAGTTTATATTGTCTGCTCCTAAAGCTCATCTTTCAGGGCTTCTGCTTGCCACCTGCAGGGGTCAGGAAAGGATTCCTCTCATCCCACCAGTTTTTTAATCTCTTTCCTCTGATGCATCAGGGATGGCTAAAGTTGGAGATGGGAGACTGTGTGGGAGTGGGGGAGGGGCAGTGCTCTGAGGTGGCACTGAGCAATCTCTCTCTTAGGTGCTTGGCTTGCTGGTTCTTGCTCACAAGCGCAGGGTCTAACTGGCCAGGAAAGAATTTCCACCAGGTCAGATTGGCAATTACCTTGTTTTTTTTCACCTTCATCTGCAGTGTGTGGGTGCAGGTCACTTGCCAGGATTATCTGGGTATCTCTCATTAAAACATTTCCCTGCCATTGCAGGGGCCTAAGCACTGGTGCACCTCAGTCCCTCCTATTCTCTGCCTGTGGCATATAATAATTTAGTCTCCTGTGGGTCTTATTTATTTTGTTGGGTTTAGTCTGAGAGTGGGATTGGTGGCCTGTGGTGCACAGGAGGTCAGATTAGCTGATCTAATGGTCCCTTGTGGCCTTAAACTCTATGACTCAGACAGCCTGAAACTTTATCTTTGAGAGGGAGGAGTTGCCCAATGCACTCAAAGGTGTTGATATCAAGACCCACTGCTCACGTGGGCCCTGCCAACACAACCCTAGTAAAGGACTCTGTGTGTGGCAGGAGGGGAAAGAGGGCAATGGGCCTAGCCTTAGCAATGATAAGGCTCCCATTGACTTCAGTACACTTTGGATGACGCCCTTTCTTGTGTGCTGTGTTCTGAGCAATGCTTCTCCAGGTGTGCCACCAGTTTATAAATTACTCTCATCTTTCTGGGTAATGTGTACACATGCACACTGAACTGCTGTGCTTTGTCATCTCTTTGCCAAGATACTTGCTGGGCCTTTCTCATTTTCTAGTCAGTTGCAGCTGCTGCTTGGGACTCTTCTACTGCTGCTACATGTTGCTGTACTGTGCCATCTTCTCATGCCTGTTGCTCTTAGTACAAACTGGACCCATTCATCAGAGGGAGGAGTGTATAATTTTAAAAATCAGTGACACCTACTAGAAGAATACATTTCAGAGGCCTTAATCTTCCACCTTACACCATTAATGTCATTCTACAGACTCTGGCTGCTTCTCATTCTCCCTCTTCTCCAAATATTCCTGACTTTGTCATAATAAAATCTCTAGATGCAAATATGATATTTAGATCTGCATTATATTTGCCAGGCTCTTCCCATCACCCTAAAAGACACAGCATATTGAGGTTTAAAAAACAAAAATTGCAATACTGTAACTGCAAAGAGGGAAATCAATCCAGCTAACATCATAAAACAAGCATTTTTTACAGTAATGAAGTATAGGTGGTGGAATATTTTGCACACAAGGGGACTACTTGTGTCCTTTTACACATTAAAATGGCGTTGGACATCCAGCCAAAGCGCACGTGTGGCCCTGTTGATAGCATGATGACAATATAAGATATGAGTGCGGTACTTTGTTGCTAGTGTTACAAAATATTTCAGTCTCCATAAAGAAGGCTAAATATCACTCAAAGATACCAGTAAAAGATAGGAAACTTGTAGTTAAATTCCTTTCTAGCTTCCTATTTGCTGTGTTAAGTGGATTTCTCAATGCTAATAATTTTATGAGACAGATTGTCACAATTATAGGATACAGGTACAGGAATATCTCTCTATTACATATCATAGTCACAAAACAGGAGTGGGGCACAAGGGTAGTGTGCACTTTGAGCCCCTGTTTGGAAATCAGACACAATCTGGTTGGGGAGCAGAGACACCATTTTAGGGCTGTCATTAGAGTCCCAAGAGGAAGTCAGTCAGAATTCTTCCTGCATCTCCTACTACAGAACAGTCTCAAAGCACATACTATAGATCAAAGCCATCAGGTTAGATAGTGAGGCAGTGATAGCTGGGACTAGAAGCCATCTCTTGTTGCTCTGCCTTGTGCACAGCCTTCTATACTCCAGCTATTTCCTTAACTGCAAAATTACCTACTTTTATCAATCTGAGCCTGGGGAGTACCATGAACCTGGCCTGATCAAATGTCCACATGAAGTTGGAAATGTCATCCATGTGACTGCTACAGCTGGAAGACCTCTGCTTTACTAATTGTACAGTGATGTGTATGCTCACAGGCATGTGAAGGATTAATTTCTGTGCACTAATATAGTGATAAATCATAAGCATTGCAAAACCTATTTCTAAACTTAAGGTTTCTCCCCTCCCCAAAACTTAACCTTTGTTGTCTTGATCACGTATTGTATCATTTTAAAAGGGAGTAGGTTTACATGGATGGGTTTCTTTTCAAAACAGAATAATTCAATTGTGAAAATCAATTCAGGAAGCACTTTTTGAAAACTAGCTTGTTATTCTGATGGTCCTAGCTGAATGAGGCATTTGTAGCTGTCATAGAAACTTGATATAAGAAAGCTTTTGACGAGTGCATAGGCACAAAGCGTTGATTAAAGAAGAAAACTGTAGACAATTAGATAAAAAAACAAATTCCAATCTCTTTTAACATTACTGCGCTTGTTCACCACTGAGCTGACCTTCCACATTAAATGGAGGTGTCAGCATAGGTTTTGACTTAAGTCATGAAACAGTCATGGCCATTTTCCATGATATGCCAAGGAACAGGGACTTGCTTTCCTAAAGATGAAGTAAGAGTCAAGGTGGCACCAATAAATTAATGAGATTCTGGAACACTTAACATTTTGGAAGTTGTGCGGGGTCTCACACACGCTGTAGATTTAATAGCGCTGAAGGGTGGGTTTGGCAAAAATCAGCTATGGGGAAGGTTGCTGTAGAGGAGTATTTAATATATGACTTTTCTTGCTTACCCATAATCAATCAATAACCATAATAATGAGGCTTCCATTGACAGATGCCATTCATAAGATTTCCTGTCTCTTTAGAGGAAAAGAAGAGTGAAAATGTATCCCACTGTGTGCTATTCCTCATGGAGAGATTTGTGTTGCTTTCATTTAGGGATGATTTTCAGTGTGTGGCTCAAAGTGCTGTTTTGTTCCATATCCAAAGCGAGGTTCAATATGCCTGCCAGCATGCTCTATGACCAACTTACAAGTGTTATTCCCATCTAAATTTTTCCCTAATTAACTGTTTTAATGGAGTGTCTGATGTTCCACCCATTTCTTCAGGTCAGTGAAAATAACTCTACACTTAGCCATTATTGGCATTTGAACAGAATATACAGTTAGGAAAAGAAATGATGCAGTACCTCATGAAATTTCACTTTGTTGAGCTGCTGTAAGAAAGATCCACAATTATTGCCAAAGAGGATTCATAAGGATGTTTTGTTCCTCTTCGCTATGTATACTATCAGTTACCCTAGTGACGGTTGTGGACTAAGAACACTGATTCAATATCAATACACCTCACAAAAAGAGTGTGCCTAAAATAAATGAAATAATTGGCACTACTTTGGTACTAGACCATCTGCCTGCTAATTTGGAACACTGAGGTAAAAACATTCAAACTTGGCTACTTAAAATTAGGTACAAAAATACAGAGACAAGGGGTGAGGTAATATATTTTATTGAACCAACTTCTGTTGTTCAGAGATACAAGCTTTCAAACTTACACAGAGCTCTTCTTCGGGTCTGGGAAAGGTACTCAGAGTGTCACTAAATATCTATATGCAATTATCTAAATACAGGTGGCCAGATTTTTCAGAGACAAGGACCTGCAGCTCTTGTTGCCTTAAGTCACCCAATTTTGCAAATGTTGGCCTTTTGGCCTAATATAATTTAATTGGCCTAATCTAGACCTAGTTGGATTATTTTTATTCCCCACAGAAAATGTCAACATTTTGGCAAAAAATAGAAAACTGAAAATATTCAGCTGAAAACTTTTGGCTGAAAACCAAAAAAATTGATTCAGAAATGCTGCTGTGGTGCCTCATGGGAGTTGTAATTTGGGAGCTTTATGCCCCCCATATCCTTTATGGACCAGGTTTCCTGATTGGACTACATCCCCATGATGCACTATGGTATCCACTCTTGCTAAGTCACTGCAGTACATCATAGGAGTCCTTGGTCATGGTACATTCTGGCTGAAAACTGAAATCTTGTTGGGTGTTAAAATTTCAGTTTCTGACTGAAAAAACTTCTGAGGAAAGTGGACACTGTTTTGTGAAAGCTTTTATTAAATCAAAAAATCTAATTTTCCAATGAAAAGCAGTTTTGATGGACATGTTTAGCCACTGCTGGCCAAATCCTCCATCTTTATTCATGCAAAACTCCTAGTAGAAGTCACTGGAATGCATATACAGCAAACAACTCCAGTCATTGGATATAAGATTATTAACTTTAACTTTAATGTCTGGTTGCCAATTTCAAAGATTCATAGATTCCAAGGCTGAAAGGGACTGTTTGTGATCATCTAGTCTGGCCTTCTGTATAACACAGGTCATAGAACTTCCCCAAAATAATTCTTAAAGCATATCTTTTAGAAAAACTCTTGACTTAAAAATTGTCAGTGATGCAAAGTTCACCACAGCCCTTGGTAAATTCTTCCAATGGTTAATTTCAGTTGCTTAAAAATGTACACCTTATTTCCGGTCTGAATTTGTCTAGCTTCAGCTATTGGATCACATTATACCTTTCTCTGCTAGTTTGAAGAGCCCATTATTAAATATTTGTTCTACATCTAGATTTTTACAGACCATCATCAAAAGTCACCCCTTAACCTTCTTTTTGTTAAGATAAATAGGTAGAGCTATTTGAGTCTTTCATTATATATCACCAATGGATTGTTGACCATCGATTTCAGATGCCTATCCAATCTTGTCTCATGTCTTGGCAAGAACAAAGAGAGGATGGGAGAAAGGAAGTAGTATTATCCCCAATTTACAGATGGGGAACTGAGATAAGAAGAGATTAAGTGATTTCCTTCAGATTTTCCAAAATAGCTTTATCATTGGCCTGAGACCAAATATCAAGACTTTTTATCCTCAAAATAAGTTTGAGAAAGTTGTGAGTATTTGGAAATAGGGGATTATACAGGAAGTCTGAACATATCCCTCACTAGTATTCTGAACATCCTATTAACCTTATTACAAAATCTAAAATAAGCCTTGCTAAAGATTATGGATCAAAATCATCGGTATCATAAGCAGGTATTAATTTACTAAAGTCAACAGACATCAAATTCACTTACACCAATAGTGAATTTGTCCTTAATGGATTTTCTCCCGGAGGGGAAGAAAGATACCGAGAAATGCATCCTTCATCAACTCGTTATGGAGCATTCTTGTAATCTAACGGGGGTGTGCCAATAATGTACAATACTGCCGGCCATTGTTATGACTAGATGATCATATATAAAAGAAAGGAAAATCAATGGGATATTTGAAATTTTGCTCTGTTTTTAAGGTTCATAATTACTTTGCATTTTTTTTACTGTTTCAGGAATTTGACAGTCACTTTCTTAAAACCATTTTATGCAAAATTTTGGCTCTGTCTTCTTGCACATACTGCAAAAAGCCCACTGGTCACTTCCATTGATTTCAGTGGAAGCAGGATCCAACTCAAAATTTACAAGTGCAATTTTCAGGGCAAGATTTTTTAGGCTGCTTGCACATGGAAAACTTGAATCAAGGAAACAATTTCAGGATCTCTTGCTCCATAGACGGGAAATTGGGCTGATGGGTATATCAAGGGCCAACATTTTCAAGCCTTGGTGACTAATGTTAAATTCCTAAATCCATATATATGCACTTAAATAAAAGTGTTTCAAAGCTCCTAAACACTTGTCTATCTCGCTCCCTTCAGTGAGATTTGTGGGTGTTCAGCACTTCTGGAAATCAGGCCACTTTTATTCAAATCTAAATATGGACATGGGTATGTAACCCAGGTTGTAATGAAGATTTAGGGCGAGACTGCCAACCTGCTATTCTTAGTTTGCAAGCGATAGCACTTCTGCTACTCCTTATGTCTGCCTGTCACATAGCATTGCTGCTTCAATGTTAACACCTGCTTTATACCCTACCCTACCTTCCAAATAAGCAACACGGGACTTATAAACATCTGCATTTTCTGTTGCTTTTCAACCATTAATCACAACTCCCCTGCGAAGTAAGTGTTGTTATCCCCATGTTGGGAAACTGAGGCACAGAGGTAAGTAACTTACCCACAATCACATAGCACGTCTGCAGCAGAGCTGCTGATTCTCAATCCCGAGCTTTAACTACAAGACCAGCCTTATTATAGGATTAGCATTAGAGCAGCCAGTCCTTCTGCCAAAGTCAACAATTTCAATAAATATTTCTAGTGATCCAGTCATGAATATGTAGTGGGAGTTATGAATGCACCAGAGGATATAATTCATTCCAGACATGTTTTTATAGGTTTTTTATGCCTATCTCTTGCACCCATCTTAGTCACTTGCATTTACCTCAGGTGTCTCTGGTGACAATGAGTTGGATCACCATGGTATCAAGAGTTTGGGAGTTGTTCGCCAGAAAAAAGAAATAGGTATTTTGTATCTCTTTGTAGTGGTTTACAGCTGAAGTGTGCCTGGCATGTTTACTTGTCTGATTTCCAAGGGAAAGGAAGGGTATGATATGACAGGCAGGCATGGTCACAACAGGTTACAATGAGCTGTCATCTCAAACCATGCAATTTCCTTCTTGAGTCATAAGAATGAATCACTACATCCTCCTCTTTAACAGTAATCTCGTCTGTGAATACAAGCTCCATAAAAAGGGTGGAGATCAATGCATATTTTTCATAGTGACAAGAGCTAAACTATACACAGTTCAGCAGGAAGACAGGTCCCTTCAAAATTCAGGGAAGCAAGCTGAAGGAGAACAGGTACATTTGCACATATCTGTAATCCCTCTTTTCTCCCAGGGTTACTTGGGACCAGGCAACACTCACCTGTGTGTCCAGGCGCCTGACGCTGTGGACAGTAAAGGTGATCCTTGGTATCCCAGTGGTGATGTTGGATAGGTGAGATCCTCTATTCACCCCTCTGCTGCAGTCATTTTTACTTGTAAAGGGAATTAAAATTGATGGTGCCTCCATCTGGCTGGGCCCTGTACACACTCAATGGCATACCTTGGGAGCCTCCAGGAATAAACCTGAGCTGATCTGTGCAATGGGACTAACTCAAAATGCACCCATTATACATTTAGATTAAAATTAACACATATTTACTTAACTGTTTAAGGAAACATGGCACAACAGACAGATTGAATGTGACTACTCAGTTAAATCAGCAGGGGGCAATTCAATAAATCAAATAACAAATACAATTTACAGTAGTAGAGGAAACTTATCTAACTTGCATTTACACTGCCATCTTCTACCTCCCCCGAGGGTACACTCCTCTGGATTTCAGAGTTCTAAACTCTTCCTTGCATGGGTGGACTTGAAGATCTTGAAGCTGGAGACTGCATTCTGGCGTTCTGGTGAATCAGTCCAGTCAAGGCAACAAGGGGCAGAAAAATTCTAATTTGGGATCATGCCAACCTGCACACCCTCTCTGAAGACTGGAGTTGTTTTAATCAAATGTCAGCAACCCTGGGTTCTGGTTCCATGAGAAGACCACTCCGCCTCTTCTCAGACTCAGACAGCCCCTCGAAGTTTCTTTACTGTCCCCTTTCCTTGCAAACACTTTCCCAAACAAGGCTTCACTACAGGCCCACCTCAGTCTGGTCTAGGCACAGCAACAGTCTCTGCTCTGACTCCAGGGAAGCCACCAACCACCTCTGAGGCTCCCTGTTTGATCAAAGCCCCAGCAGGCTCTCAGCAACAGCTTCTGGTTTCCTAGCAGCAGTTTAGCACCAGCTCCTGGGATGGACAGAGCTCCACAAAAACAATCTCAGTGCCTCTCCAAAATGGAGCCCAACGTATTCTCCCTGCATTCTCTTAACAGGCAGTCTCTCTCTCTCTCTCTCTCTCTCCACTCAAGGCATCACAGGGTTTGTAGTTTCCAAGGCTGGATTGCAGTACTCAGGATCTTCCCAACTGGAATACTTCCAATTAAGTTCAGAGGCCCCTCTACAGCAAAGGGTGCCTACATATGCAATATTAGTCATGCACAAAAGTTGCTAGATGAAGAACATAGAATTTTAATGAATAAATAATTCAAAATAAATGCACAAGCTTTATTTTTCTTTGCTTTAAAATAATTTGATGTGAATTAGTTACATATCACACCCTCATTCACTACATCAGATCCAGTTCATATCTCATTTGGCCATGTCAATCACAGATCTTCAAACATCAGAGGAGAGAAGGTTATGGCTTTAGCATTTCCAAAAGCTTTTATTCCCAAGTAGAAGTCTAGCTATCTGCCAACAATTTGAGTTTGGAGACTTTTATTTTTTCAGTGTGTTGTTTTTTTTTAAAGAATGATCTGCTTCTGTTAAAATACTTTATTGGCATGATGGCTGAAGTCCTTTCTGCAGCATAGCCATCGGACAAGATAGAAGCAGTGGACTACTCTGCCACTGAGCCTAAACCCTGACACAATAAAGGGAATGCCTCAATAGATAGTTCAGTTGTTATGCAGCTTCTGGGCTTCTTTCCAGTGAAATATTATCACTAATCAAGGACCCAATCCAACTCCCATTCAAGTTAATGAAAAGACTGTCCTTGGCTGCAGTGGAAGCTGGATTGTGCCCTAAGCTTCTGTTTACATGAAACATTTACAGGCACAAAGTGGGCAGTGTTTAGAGTTTATATAGAACAAAATAGACCTGGGTTTTACCTTCATATACTGCATATTATAGACAATTCACAAACATCTGTTGCTTTTTAAGGGGATCCAGAAGCCTAGATGTAGCAAATGTAGTGGCTTTTAGCTTATAATATAGAAACAGGGCTGTAGAATCAGTTTGTGGGAACAGTGCAGTCTGCTTAAATCAATACCAATGAAAAGGACAGACCCATTAAAAGAAAAAGGTTGTAATACAATACCTATTGACAAGTATTTACAGTACACTGGAGACTTCTTTGTAGTTCAGGTCCCATGATTACATGTGAAAAAAAACAATCATCTAATTGATTATTTGCAAGTGCAATTATCACTACTGAGCAAGGAAACTGTGCATGCAAATTAGGCATATGTAAGACATTTGGTCCAAAACAAAACTATACAAGTTGAAACTGACTTTTATTAAGTAAAATCTCTGCACAGTGTATAGTTAAAAATCTGCTGTTTGATGCCAACATAAATAATCACAAGCAATGGCAGAAAAAACCCCAACCCTTTATAATATCCTTGGGGGACAAGCAATTTGATCATTATACAATGGTGCACTTACCTGTATAACTGAGGTCCCATATACAGTATGTAGGGAAGGAAGAAAGTTTGTGTACATAATGACAGTGAAGTAATCTATTACTTAACAGAGAGCCCTTACCAACCAGGAGTGGGAAAGCACTGTTTCATAATAGTAGGCTCTGTTGTGCACAGTCTTTCTTTGAGGTGGTGGTGCTGAGATCCACCACCTCAGAGAAAGCAGCGGGAGGCAATTTATTTCAGAGTCAGAGTACCCCTCAAAGTTCCTCAGACTCTTGCACACTGCCCCCTACACTCCAGTCTTGTTCCATAAGCCAATGCACAGAGAGGGGAGGTCACCCTTTAGGGTGCTGTGCACCTTGCAGGGCTTGTGGAGGGAGAAGTCCCAGCACTTCCCGGAGCACGAGGACTGCAGTGTGCCTGGTTCTTATGCAAGCTGCGTAATGTGGGGAGTATGTTCCTGTGGGGTGTCCTCACTCCACGCTTTGCACCCAGAGGTGCGATCAGAGCCACATACAGAACTTTGTTGAAGCAATTATAAAGGAAGGTGTCAGCTGCAAAATTCAGGCCCAGATCTGGTTTCATATTCTGCATGTATGTCAAGTTCAGGGTTACTAATTCCAGGGTTTGGGCTCAGCCTCATCTCTAATATACATAATATGGGAAATACGTGCAGCAATATAAATGCATGCACAATATGTACACAAACAGAACACTAATATTTTTCTTTGTATTACAAAGAGGATTGAATTCCTTTTATACTAGATACCATATAATAAGGTTTGGTCCTTGCCCCAAAGGCCCTAGCAGAGAGAAACACATGCACAGTGTCATCTCCCACTGAAGCTGAGAACCTCTATGACCTTGCAGGAGAGGCTCAGACTTTGCAAGATTGAGCCCATAATGAGCACGGCTCTATGAAGTATTGTGGAATCATACTTTCAGCATGGCTGTACCTAATATAAACCTTTCTTAATAGGTTCACAGTATGATAGCTGCTGTTATTCTTCTGTGGGATTCCCTTTTTGGTCTCTACCACATCCTAATGACTAAGAACTAATTTGGACATGGAGCAGCTGTCTACCCATTTATTCCCTCTTTTACAGTCTGCCCGTTATCTGAGCCATTCCTCCTTGTTGCTAATTGCTATCTACTCCAAGATGTCAAGAACATACTCCCAGGAACAGACCCACAGATAAACAAAATGCAGACAAACATCAAAGCTTAAAACAAACTGATAAGTCTGCTTGATTGATTTTAAGGGCTGGTAAAGAAAGGTGTGTTTGGATTGAAAGGTGCAAATGCTGAGCTGAGCGGCACCTGCTGGCTTGTGATCTGACCTGGCCATTTGGCTTGAAAAGGCCAAAGAGGTGCAGAGAGAATCAGCAATCCATTTGGAGTTACAAAAGCAGCAGGGGGCTCAGATGAACAAAGGGTCTCTCCAGGCATGGCTGTATGCTGCTTTTTGTTTCTCAGTATCACATTCCCTGCCCCAGTGTGACAGACAAATGCCAGGCCAGATGATGTGATATGATCAGCCTTATTTGGATGAGGTCTGTACCTGTATTATATGATAGCAGCAGATGCTGATTCAATATGGATGCAGGTGCAGAATACCATAGCCCAACTGTCTCCATAAAACCACTTAGAGGTACATGCATAAAGCCTGAGCAAGAATGCTTTCATTTCTAAGTTGTTACAGTGGATTTTTCTAAGTAGTTACAGAATGAGTATTTGCCGTGTGTGTGTAAAGTTAGTGCTTGAAAAAGGTTGTGGCTGGACTAGAAAGTGTAGTCCTCTGTGCACAGAACACTTTATGGGGCAGCCCACAGACCTCATTCCTGCCCTACCAAAACTCCTAAACTACAGAGAAAAGATCCAGGGATGAGAGAGTAGTTCAGTCAACATGCCCATTTAAGCTGGGATCTTTTTCAAAAGACCCTAAATGGAAAAGTCTCAAGTCAGAAGAGATCCACAAGGTGATGTAATTTTAGATCCCTTTAATTTAGACACCAAGTTAAAAAAAAGGGGGGGGGGGAGGCAGGGACTGCAGCACTGACAAAAAACAAAAACTATTTTTTGCTGGTTTTATGAACATTGAGGTATTTCTTAGTTTCCCCTTAATGAATTAATTATTCTGAATCTTTTTTTGTTTTCTCCAACAACCAAGTTTTGATTTTTCCTGGGATAGAATTTCACTGTTTTTCATTATGAAAAACTGTGTTTACTGATGGAAATAATGGTGAAAATTCATATTTGACCAAGCTCAGGAATCATCTCAAAAACTTTCAAAAATCAGAAGCAAAGAGGGGAAAAAAGACAAAATAATGTACAAGAGACACAAGAGAGTTTTACTATGAAAGATCAGTATTGCTGAGTGAATATCTCAAAAATATTCCACATATATTTATTCAAACATAAAACCAATTTCTAGCAAATGAATTCACTGACAGGAATGTTTGTGGAAACAGAAAATTTTAAACAAAAATGTAGAGAAAGTTTTGAGAATAAATATTGAACTTGTCAACATAATTTTTCACAATGGAAACTTGAATCAGAGTTACACTCATCTAATCAGGGAACAGAAACAAGGTCTTGTGACTTGTGTCCAGTCAAAACTAACCAACAGAGGATGAATGTCTGCAAACCATTTCCAATAACATACATTTCAGGATGGAGCAATTCCTCTAGTTCACTACTGATACCTCCCTACTGTGTAAAAATGGTGTTTCAAGATGGTCCTCTGTCTAGAGATGGATAGACCCAGAATTCTCAGACATACTGCACTCCAAACGTAACTACCTCAAAATCCCCTTGGAGCATGTGCACTAACTCTGTAAAATGACTGGGGAAATATGCCCATAAACTGAAAAGATCAGATGAGGGCCAGCACTGCATTAGAACAGGTTCCTCCCCTGGCTGACTACGAAGGGAAAAAAAAGTGATTGTGCCTCTCTACATTTTGTCTACTAAAATAGCACAGAAAGAAGTTCTCCAAGGGCTTTTCAAAGCCAGTGGGGATGATTTACAGCATCAGCACTATTTATGTTAATCTTAAGGGGTGGAAATGGGATACAATGATACATAAAGAAACATTATTTCCCAAAGGTGGATTTTATTTCTTCAACAATTTATAAAGCTCCAAAGTAAAATACTACTATTTTGGGACTGGTATTATATTTCAATGAGTTTAGCAGCTGCCAGGCTTGTGCATATATTTTGTACTGTACACGTGGTACAAGGGCCATTGATTCAGCAATGGTACACAGAGCTTTGTGGTGGTGGTGTTGCAGTCAGTCATCAGATTTGGATCTTAAAAGATGAACTGTGCACTGAAGAATGTCAAGATTAAATTTGTGGCAATGAGTAAACTAATTTTGCACCCACTAACTACTCTGCCAAGTAGTTTAGCCACCACATTTCACTTACTGTGCTCTCAAATTATTCACAAACATTATTATCATAGCTGTGCCTATTGTACTAGCATAATTAATTATGCTGATACACAAATAAGAAAAAAATCAGCATCTTGATTTTAATTGGGAAGAAGGGGTTGGGCTTTAACATTTGCACATTCTTCTTAGCGTATGCACAACATGCCTCAAGTGGGCCATGACCACGATTCATCACTGAATTTGATCCGCTGGGTGGATCATTAGCTTCCCTGGCTTGGGCCGGGTACGGATTGGAAGAGTGATGTAATGCTGAACCATGCCTCTCATTTGCATATTAATATAGAACAAAAGGTCTGTGGTCCTTAAAACTATACTCACACTTTACTGTCACACAGTAACAGTGGATAGCTGGAGTGGCAGTAGAAAAATATGCACACTAGCCTTAAGCATGAGATTCAAAGAAAAAGGTGTTCCTGTTCAAATGGATGTGAAGGATAAAGCCTGTCACACAGAAGTGGAGACATATAGGAGAAGCCTGCCAACTTCTAGATTGACTATTTGTTCTCAGACCCCAGTTATCAAGTAATTTCATTCTTCAATTGGTCCTTGTTGAGGTAATGAGAATGACCAAGGGAGAGTATAAGTACGTCCTTACCCTCAAATGCCTCATCACATCTTTCTGCCTGGAAAGTATCAAACTTTACAAGTATCAAGAGGGAGAAGACATGGAGAACCTCCTGTTGAGGACTGAGGGAATAGCTTGAGCAACAAGGCAGTCCAGATCCTCTTTCTGACCTGAATTATGGGGTTACACTGGCGATTTCTTGTTTGAATTTTGGGTTTGACAAACTAGTGAAAGATGAAACCAAAGACTACTGTGCAATAGTGGCAGACAGCCTAAACACCCAGACAGATGAGCCAAGGGCAGGACCAAGAGGACTCAGAACAAGACTCAGCCATCAGCTGACCTGATGTAGGCGAGTCAGCAGAAATGAGGGATGTGAGCTATACAGAGGACCAACATAATTAACGCAACAACAGTATAGCACCAAGTCCCCCATCAACAGCGATAACCCAAAAAAGAAGTGGAAGACTGGTTTGCAGATGAGTATACTTGAAATACAATACAGCAAATGCCATGTCCTTACGGTGGGATATGTACAAGTAAACACTGGCCCCTGCAAATCAGAAAACACTGTCACAATAGTCACAACAACAAGTTAAAAGGAAAATGAGTAGCAATCTTTATGGAACTTGAAGGGAGAAGCACAGGTTGCAGGAGGGAAAAGTTTGGGGTAGGCACTAGGAAGTTAGTCTGTGTGCACATGTCTAGACTGCTAACTGCAGTGACAGCATCTTTGTAAATAATTATCTTAATAAAGAGCTAGTTAATTTTAGAAACATAGAGTCGTCTCATGTGAATATCCAGAAAATAGTACATGAAACACCACTCCTGTCCCTTTCACTGATCATCACAGCTGAGCCAGTGTACAGGGGTGTCATGATTTTATAATGGTATAGGCCAGCAGCAAATAACTATGCAGGGGTGGATGATTTTGTTCCTGGAGCATAGAGAAAGCAGGGGAGGAATTTTGAGTTACAGGTATATCCCTGAGTCACAGTGTCTCCCAGGGTTAGTCCTGAGGTGACACAGCTTAGGCATCAGCCCTTGCTCAGGGCATGCCTAACGACGCAATCTTCTTTTAGCTAGAACTAGACCAAGATGTATAAACTCAATGATCTGTTAGTTTAAATTTTTAAAAGAGGCATTTCAAAGTCCATCTACCGGCATCTACAGATGTATATATAACTATTAAGACTGTGTGTGTAAATTGGTCAGTTATCTATTGGCATGTGCAGCCAAGTGGTTTGTGCGTACAATCACAGCAATTGTGCACTTAGATATACACACACCAATTGCATGTATATTGTGTCTGCACAAGTTGTTGTCTACTTCAAAAAATGATGAAGGAATTTGTTTAAAAATCTATATCGGAGGCTAAAATCATTCTAGCTTCAGCATTCAGTTCAGCTTTCTTGAGTGTTTGCCCGCCCTGAACATTTTCTTGTGGTGACAAGGTGGGTGAGATAATATCTTTTATTGGACCAACTTCTGTTGGTGAAAGAGACAAGCTTTCAAGGTTACACAGATCTCTTCTTCAGATCACATTTTCTTGGGTGATTTTTATATTGGAGTTTACCAAATTTTGATTTACCTATATGCTATACTGTACTTGAAGAACAATTTTTTTAACCTATATTCTAGTAGATAGCCTGTATATTTAAGGTATGACTGCATGACTTTCTGGCAATTGCTAAGGTAAAACATTTCCAAGATATATTCTTTTTTATTGAAACAAAAGAGGAAAACTTGACTTTGTCCTTTGAGAAAATATGGGCTTACCTTGCCAGTTCAGCTAGGCCTAAAGATATCAGGAGTGAAGACCTTGGAAATCTTTTGATTCTCATCTGCTCTTGGATTCTGATCCAGCAGAAGACTTAAGCTTGTGCTTAACTTTAAACATGTGAGCATACCATTGAGTCAATAGGATTTCTCACATGCTTAAATCCTCTTCTGGATTGGGGCTTTGGTCACTTGGACTTTTTTTCTCTGTGGGCTACAGAATTATTCCTGAAAGGATTGATGGAAATGGGACTACTTCTGTGATTAAGGGGGTTGTCTAGATGGAGAGTCAGTGCATAGCAAGCTAGGGTGTAAATCTCCAATGCAGTAGCATGCTGCCAGTAAGTTGCCGTGTGGACCCTACTACCACTCACTAAAAGTTCCTTAGTGCATGTTGATCTACTGCTGTTTTCAGGATTGCAGGATCTGGCCTATATCTTTTGAATCATCAATAGCACTGAAAATTTCCTACTATTTAACATTTCATTTGCTTTTTCACTGATAAGTCTGTTTGAACTGGGTTGCTTCAGGGATTCCCGTCCTATTTCCCTTCAAATACCAGACAACCAGTTAATAAATATTCCTAACTCTAGGCAGTCCAAGACACAAATTAGATTACTCTTCTTAAATTCATTTATGCAATCACTCCAATTAATCTCCCATTGTTTTATTTTTCTTGTACACTGCAAAAGAAAACAGGAATCTATAATTTCAGTCGCTCCAGGCTGAACAACCTCCACGGCTTCACCCGAGGTGCCAAAATGTTGGATTTCTATTTTCTTCCTCAATCTGCAAGGAAAATAAGGTAATGGAAACCTAATTCTACCGAGAGAGTGAATGAATCTAAGAGTAATCTAATGAAAAAGATTTGTTTTGAAAGTCCAGAGATACGAATGTTTGTTTCGTCTCTTGGGGTTCAGACGATTACTGTGTGTTCCTTTCCTGGAGTGGGTCCATGCTGCTCCCTGGTATCACCGGCTGGCTGTTTCTGTATGCCTGTATTCATAAGTCCTGCCAGCAATTACAGGTTTCTGTATTTACGAATCGGTTCTTTGACCTAGTTTTGAAGATTAAGAGTTTGAGTCTCCTCTCGCTTACAGTTATTTTAGACCAATGTCATTCCTTTGCATTCAGAGGATTCACTACTGATTTATATGGGTTACAGTAAAGGGAAAGAGGGAAGAAATATTAAGAGTGTGAAACAAAAATCAGGAGTTTGCCAGTTGGGGTGTTAGACCTGTATGCAGTTCCTAGTGCTAGAATCATGCCTTGCATTCTGCACTCTTTTCCGCTGATTATCTGTCCTGGATATCCACATTGCCCTCTAATGCCATTGACAGATAGGTTTATACAAACGGTAGCTGGCAAAGCTATACATAATTTTTGCTGCCTTGGAAAGAGTAGTTTTTTAAAAACATGAATTTTCACCGGAGATCAAATTCACAATGTTGCTATTTCTGCTGCCTTTGCTAGAGGAAATGACTATTTTGCCCTGGATCAAATTTGCAGTTACTCCCTGGAATATCATTCTTGTTATACCTGACAGGGTAATGTATCTGTTTCCAAGTGTACCCTTTTCTGGAAGTAGTAATATTTCGCATGTGGTACAAGGCCACAGAAAGTAGTCTATCTGGCTGGGAAAATTGAAAAATATATTAGTGGAGAAAAGCGGAATGAAGAAGTTTACAGAAAGGCCCCAAGTCTACAAATATGTAGGGAAGGTTTCTAACAGCCTGTGGAGTTTCTCCTTTCAAAGTCCTACACTGCAGACTTTGATACTATCTTGTGGATAAAACATTGATCATGGGGTACCTTCTTCATATAAAGAAATCTCAATATGAAAATAAAATGTTAAGATACTCTTAAGATTAGTGGAGCAGGAAAAACAATTGCAATAGAAAAATGGTGGCTAGGAAGAAAATCAGTCCCTCGGAGCTCATTTGGATCGTGTGCAGTATGGATGTCCTTACATTTCACTTGT
The DNA here is from genome assembly GCF_003597395.2 of Chelonoidis abingdonii. Taxonomy (NCBI): domain Eukaryota; kingdom Metazoa; phylum Chordata; order Testudines; family Testudinidae; genus Chelonoidis; species Chelonoidis abingdonii. The sequence goes on from NC_133770.1 coordinate 226,597,401, forward strand.
TAAAACACTTGTGAGTTAAAGAACACTGGGTAAAATCCTGGCAGTATTGAAGACAGTGAGGCCAGGATTTCACCCACTAACTCTGAGCACAAATCTTTAGTGTAGCTGTATGCCTGCCAATTCTACTGATGTAACTAGCACAACAGCATATACCACACTGTGCTGACTCTATAAGTAAACTTGATCATCACTATCCTTTTGTCTCAGAAGAAGCTCAGAACAATAAGAATACTATCTCTTTCCTCTTTGTATATAATAGACTCCACTGGAACTATGCTGATTTACACCAGCTGAGACTGAGCAAAAGACAAAGCATACCCCTCTCTTGACAATAATTTTAACTGAGAAAGCAGATTCAGAGCATAGATATTGGCTCAGAAAAATGGAGGTATACAAGGCTGAATTTTCCTTTGTTCTGGACGTTAGATACAAATGTTTTTCCTCCTATGAACTTTGACTTATCATGGTTGGAAAATCACTATATCAAGTAACTGCAGATGCTATTCAGCACTTATTACATGGCTCTTGGGCTGCATAACAGGCTCGCTCTCTCTTTATCATTCTGTAGAATTTCAGCTAGCCTGTGTAACCATTTTTAGTCAGCCTCCCAAGCTCTGTCTAGACAGAGAAATGAAAAGCGGGGTGTTCTTCATTGGACAACCTCTCTTCACCTCTCCCAGGCAATGCAAATGCTGACTCTGAGAAAAAAAATAGATTTTTTCTTTTCAAATTTTCTTGTCACTTTGTAAAAATGAAAATGTATGAAATAAGAAAAGTGTAAGTTGCTTTTGAAATGTAATTTATTGTTTCTGAATTGGATCGACCTCAAAATTTAAGTCTTTTTAACCACAGAACAGAAGGAGCATGAGTAGCAGCAGTCCAGGCTTCTGCACAACTTCCCTTAATCCTGGCCTCTTGCTACCACACCTCTAGGGATAAGAGGGAATTTGAGTTCTATGTCCATTTAATTCTCACCTTTTCTGTGGGAACTGCCAAGAAGGGGGACACTTTAGGAATTTTCAACACCTTTCTGAATTTGTATTGTACCGTCCTGTTCCCTTGGAGGTATGTGAGAGTATACAAGATGCAGAGGTTCAGAAGGGGTTGTGGCATATTTGATATAATGCAGATTCACTGGGTCAAATGGGATTTCAAGGTGGCAACTGAGAGGAATATTTGTCTCATTGTCTTTTGCTTCCTACACAAACATCCTAGAGTTGCCAACATCCAGCCATAAGGTATAAGAGATTTGAATGGTGGGAAGAAGTCTGGAGATGACTGTGAGAAGACCTTGGCTTTGCTGTTCCCCTTTTTCTTTCTTGCCTCCACTAAACATGCCCCCCAGTGACTTTCTTCCTACCACATTCCAAACCTTCCTGTCTTCCTCCAGACCTCACTTTTATCTCTCATCCCACTGTCAGAGCATGAATAACAAACACGTATAGATTTTTAGCTCACTCTTCTGCTTCCCTAGATTTAATTCTGCATGAATCACGTGGGCAGAGCAGGGAACTGGACACCAATCAGGGGAGTTAAACAAATGTTAAAAGAGAAGAAGGAGCACACCCTGCCAGATATGACCTGAACCTGCTGATAGTCGTGAGAGGCACAATTTAAAGGTTCAGCTGCTCCTGGAACAGCTCAAGTGACTCCCCACACACAACGGACCCGCCTCCTTGACTTCAGTCTCGCCTTCCAGAGAGCACTACCCCCTCCCTGTAGCTCCCAGCTGTTACTCCTCTCTCTCTTAGATGCCGTGCAGAGAGGGGACCTGACCACACCATGTTACTGAGTGGGGCCAGGGAACCCTGGCAGAAATTGGGGGGGCACGTGACCCTGTGTGCCCTCCCCATGCATTGCCTCTGCCCCTGCTCAGAAATCCATCCTAGCCATATGTTTCAGAAGTGAGTGAGGGACAGGAGAGACTGGCAAAGAATTCCCTGACATGATAATGTGGAGCAGGTTTGAGATTACAGAAGGCTGGCAGAGCCTGGTAGGAGGAAAGTCTAAATGCTGGTCTCATTTCATTTCAGGTGAGAGTCCTGGGCTATTAAGACAGGATCTGCTAGGTGTGCATCCACAATACCGAGGCTAGCGTCGGCTTTTGGAGCATTGCACTGTGAGTAGCTATCCCACAGTTCCCGCAGTCTCCACCCCGCATTGGAATTCTGGGTTGTGCTCCCAATGCCTGATGAGGGAAAAACATTGTCGTGCGTGGTTCTGGGTAAATGTCGTCAGCCTCCCCTCCAACATGCCCGTGAATGCAACGATAATAAATAGTTTCTCGCCTTTTTTCCTGGGCTACTCATGCAGACAACATACCATGGCAAGCATGGAGCCCGCTCACCTCACCATCACCATACGTCTCCTGGGTGCTGGCAGACATGGTACTGTATTGATATACAGCAGCGGCTCATTGCCTTTTGGCAGCAGATGGTGCATTACTACTGGTAGCCATCGTCATCATCTCCTGGGTGCTCTTTTAGCCAAACTCGTTGAGATTGGTTGGGGGTGCCTGGGCAGATATATGCACTCCTGGCTGGCCTCAGTGAGGTTGGTCGGGGTGCTTGGACATAAATGGGAGATGACAATGGCAGGCAGTCATACTGCACTGTCTTCTGGCAAGCAGCCAGGAGGCGACAATGGCTATCAGTCGTACTGCACCATCTGATGCCAGCCTAAGATGTATCAGAGAGATGGAGTAGATCAAAACGATAAAGAGACCAGATTTGTTTTGTATTTATTTGCTCCCCCCCTCCCTCCCTCCCTCCATGAATAGTGGGGGGAGGTCTAGCTTAGTGGTTTGAGCATTGGCCTGCTAAACCCAGGTTTTGAGTTCAATCCTTGAGGGGGCCATTCTGTAAGCCATGTCATCAGTTGCCCGTCCCTCCATCAAGCAACAACAGACTATCATTTCATGCATTTTTTCAGCACAGATGCCATAGCACGGCAAGCATGGAGCCCACTCAGATCACCGCCACAATTATGAGCACTGTAAACGCCACACGCATTATCCTGCAGTATATGCAGAACCAGAACCTGCAAAAGCAAAACCAGGAAAGGAGGCGATGGCAGCACGGTGACAAGAGTGATGAAGACATGGACATAGATTTCTCTCAAAGTACGGGCCCTGGCAATGTGGACATCATGGTGTTAATGAGGAAGGTTCGTGCTGTGGAACGCCGATTCTGGGCCTGGGAAACAAGCACAGACTGGTTAGACCGCATAGTGTTGCATGTCTGGGACAATTCCCTGTGGCTGCGAAACTGTCATATGCATAAGGGCACTTTCATGGAACTTTGTGACTTGCTTTCTCCACCCTGAAACACCAGAATACCAAGATGAGGGCAGCCCTTACAGTTCACAAGCGAGTGGCAATAGCTCTGTGGAAGTTTGCAATGCCAGACAGCTACCAGTCAGTCGGGCATCAATTTGGAGTGGGCAAATCTACTGTGGAGACTGCTATGATCCAAGTAGCCAACATAATCAAAGAGCTGCTGCTATCAAGAGTAGTGACTCTGGGAAATGTGCAGGCCATAGTGGATGGCTCTGCTGCAATGGGATTCTCTAACTGTGGTGAGGCGATAGACAGAACCCATATCCCTATCTTGGCACCAGAGCACCAAGACAGCGAGTACATAAACTGAAAACGGTACTTTTCAATGGTGCTGCAAGCACTGGTGGATCACAGGGGACATTTCACCAAATCAATGTGGGATGGCCGGGAAAGGTACATGATGCTCTCATCTTCAGGAATTCTGGTCTGTTTCAAAAGCTGCAGTAAGGGACTTTCTTCCCAGACCAGAAAATAACTATTGGGGATGTTGAAATGCCTATAGTTATCCTTGGGGACCCAGCCTACCCCTTAATGCCATAGCTCATGACCCCATACACTGGCAGCCTGGACAGTAGTCAGGAACTGTTCACCTATAGTCTGAGCAAGTGCAGAATGGTGGTAGAAAGTGCCTTTGGATGTTTAAAAGCGTGCTGGCACAGTTTACTGACTTGGATAGACCTCAGTGAAACCAATATTCCCATTGTTATTACCACTTGCTGTGTGCTCCACAATATGTGTGGGTGTAAGGGGGAGACATTTATGGCAGGGTGGGAGGTTGAGGAAAATTGCCTGGCCGCTGATTACGCACAGTCAGACACCAGAGTGATTAGCAGAGTACAGAAGGGCACAGTGCGCATCAGAGAAGCTTTGAAAACCAGTTTCATGACTGGCCAGGCTAAGGTGTGAAAGTTCTGTTTGTTTCTCCTTGATGTACCCCGCCCCCTTGGTTCACTCTACTTCCCCGTAAGCTAACCACCCTCCCCTTCCCCCTTTGATCACTGCTTGCAAGGCAATACAGTCATTTTTGCTTCATATTCATGCATTCTTTATTAATTTATCAAACAAATAGGGGGATAACTGCCAAGATAGCCTGGGAGGGGTGGGGGAGGAGGGAAGGACAAGGCCACAGTACACTTTAAAACTTATTGAATGCCAGCTTTCTGTTGGTTGGGCAGTCCTCTGGGGTGGAGTGGTTGGGTGCCTGGAGGCCCCCACACCACATCCTTGGGCATCTGGGTGAGGAGGCTATGGAACTTGGGGAGGAGGGCGGTTGGTTACACAGGGGCTGTAGTGGCAGTCTGTGCTCAAGCTGCCTTTCCTGAACCTCAACCATATGCCGGAGCATATCAGTTTGTTCCTCCAGTAGCCTCAGCATTGCCTCTTGCCTTCTGTCACCAAGCTGATGCCACCTATCATCTTCAGCCCGCCACTTATTATCTTCAGCCTGCCACCTGCGCTCGCCTTCATGTTGTGCTTTCCTGCACTCTGACATTGTCTGCCTTCACGCATTCTTCCAGGGTCTTTCAGTGTGGGAGGACTGCATGAGCTCAGAGAACATTTCATTACGAATGCGTTTTTGTCACCTTCTTATCTTCACTAGCCTCTGGGAAGGAGAAGATAGTGTGAGCGTTGAAACATTTGCAGCTGGTGGAGGAAAAAAAAGGGAGAGTGGGAGAGTGGTAGTTAAAAAGACACAGTTTAGAAAACAATGGTTAGACTCTTTCATGGTAAACCTTGCTGTTAACATTACATAGCACATGTGCTTTCGGTATAAGGTCGCATTTTGCCTCTTATTGAGGGAATACTGATTTGGTGTGAGACATCTTTTACACAGGCCGGGCAACAGAATTTGGCTTGCAGGCAGCCATGGTAAGACACAGTCCTTTGGCTTCTTTAACCTTCATGACATGTTAGAATGGTTTCAAACAGCAGCGCCCTCATTTCCCATACCAAGCAGCTGTTTTCAGGTTAACATGCAGCACAAACTCAACTAACCTCCCCCCCCACACACACCCAATTCTCTGAGATGATCGCTTCACCCCTCCCCTACCGCGTGGCTAACAGCGGGGGGACATTTCTGTTCAGCCACAAGCAAACAGCCCAGCAGGAATGGGCATCTCTGAATATCCCCTTAATAAAATCACCCTATTTCAACCAGGTGACCAGGAAAGATATCACTCTCCTTAGGATAACACAGAGAGATAAAGAAGAGATGTTGTTTGAATGCCAGGAAATACCAGGACCATACGCTGCCATGTTTTGTTATGCAATGATTCCAGACTACGTGCTGCTGGCCTGGCGTGGTAAAGTGTCCTACCATGGAGGACAGAATAAGGCTGCCCTCCCCAGAAACCTTTTGCAAAGGCTTTGGGAGTACATCCAGGAGAGCTTTATGGAGATGTCCCTGGAGGATTTCCGCTCCATCCCCAGACATGTTAGCAGACTTTTCCAGTAGCTGTACTGGCCGCGAATGCCAGGGCAAATTAATCATTAAACACTCTTGCTTTTAAACCGTGTATAATATTTACAAAGATACACTCACCAGAGGTCCCTTCTCTGCCTGGCAGGTCCAGGAGGCAGCGTTGGGTGGGTCCAGGGTGAGAAACAGTTCCTGGCTGTCAGGGAAAACTGTTTCTCCACTTCCTTGCTGTGACCTATCTTCAACCTCCTCTCATCATCTTTCTCGTCCTCAAAACCCACATCCCTGTTGAATGCTACTCCATTGACAGAGTCAAAGCATGGGGGTGGGGTAGTGGTGGCTGCACCACCTAGAATGGCATGCAGCTCATCATAGAAATGGTATGTCTGAGACTCTGACCTGGAGCGGCCGTTTGCCTCTCTGTTTTTTTGGTAGGCTTGCACTCACCAGCAGATCGCCACACTGGCCAAACAGGAAATGAGATTCAAAAGTTCACGGGCCTTTTCCTGTCTACCTGGCTAGTGCATCTGAGTTGAGAGCGCTGTCCAGAGCAATCACAATGGAGCACTCTGGGATAGCTCCCGGAGGCCAATACTGTTGAATTCTGTCCACACTACCCCAAATTTGACACGGTAAGGTCGATTTCAGCGCTAATTCCCTCGTCAGGGGAGGAGTACAGAAATCGATTTTAACAGCCCTTTAAGTAAAAAAAATGGCTTCATTGTGTGGATGGGTGCAGGGTTAAACCGATCTAACGCTGCTAAATTCAACCTAAATGCCTAGTGTAGATCAGGGCTAATTCCTTTCCTTTCAATTCTGTTGTCACTGGTGGGCCAAAGTAAACTGTCTGAGTCATGGAGAAAGGAAACACATGAACTGGGTCTTTTTGGCTACATTACAGTGAGCACCTGGAAGAGATCACAATACAAAACATACCATATGTTACATAAACATATCACCCATAGGCACTATGGTTTGTAGGCAACCTCAAAGCTGAGGGATGCAAGGAAATCAAAGCGATGGAGCATAAAACACAAGTGCACTTGCCTAAGGAACAGGAAAACTGTCAGAACTGGTTCCTCAGCCAATGTTTTGTGCTCTTTCATGTAGGACAAAGGCAGGCAGAACTTTGCACATATAGTGGTAGATGTAGGTAAAGCCGAGAGCACAGGACACAGATCACTCTGATCTTATACAAATGGCTGCAATGGAGAAAAGGAGATGTTTTAAATTACTATTATTTAATCTTTTTAAACTAATTTTCCAATATTTCAGTTAAATAACACACACACAAAAACACACAAAGAAACAGACAGATTCCAATAACATATGCTGTGACTTGAAGCTTATAAAGACCACATGGAAAACAATTTTCACCACCTTCTTCCTTGACCTCATGTTCATACCACTGAGTGCACCAATTTCCATGTCTAATCTACAGTGTCTCTGGGATTTTTTTAGATGTCCTCCTGCCTTTCCAGTTGATTTCCTGTCACAAAGCTGGAATATTCTCCCCTCACAGGGGAATCCTCAATGGTGTAGGCTAACATAGTGCTCCACAGAATTTCTAGACCAAAATTTCTAGAATTTTAAGTCAGCTTAATTTCTCTAGTCCACAAAAAATGTGTCCAGATGCTTTATGACAAATCCACATTATGGGTCTAACTAGTTTTAAAACTGGTAAGAAAATGTCCTCGATATAGCCAGATCCTAAAAGGCCAGATTGAATAGCAACATCTTATGCAGTGTCTCAAAAATGACTAAACTCTGATTTTGACTGACCACGAGAGGAAGTAAATTCCCATGGTCCCTCTGTTGAGAATGCTCCATCACCCACTACTGGGACTTCGTCTGGACACAGACAGCAGGAACACTCTGGCCAATTGTAGCTGATGAGGAGAGATGGTCTCAAAGGGGTTAGCTATCACGTCTAAGCATCAGCTCAAATATGTGAGCAAGTGATTCAAGATTACACAATTCTTTATTGTGTAGCTGGTTTAATTGTCCACTGCAATAAGTTTATGGTCTCAGCCTAAGGCCTTTCTGCCAGGTGTTACTGGCAACACCAGTACAGCTGTCAACCATGGGGAGCCTTGTTAGAAATTTCTGCAAGAAAACTGGCCTTGACGTACATCTTCCATAGATGGAGGACTTCAGATTCCAAAACTTCAAACAGAAACGAAGAAAACTAGCTAACCAAAAAGTCCTGAAAGCTCAAGCAGTGGGCTTTTAAGTTCTGTGACAGGCATGTTAATTCTTGTCCCCAGTGACACAATAATGAAACAATACTTACAGAGTTCATAACAAGATTTGTCATTGTCTTCAGCCCTGGGTCCCATATTAGCTTCATTTTCCTTTTGGCAACCATTGTTTGGTATAATCCCATGTGATAGAGAACCTCTGTTATTTATAATTAGCATTACAGTGGCACCTAAAAGTCCCAAGAGCCCATTGTGCTAGGTGCTTTGCAAACATAGAACAAAAAAATAGTCCTTACTGAGCAGAGTGCTCACTGACATGAGACTTTCTATTGACTTTAACAGTACTGCTCAAAATAGGAAGCGTTATGGCCAGTAGTAGTAAGTATTTGCAAGTTTGGGCCCTATGCAATTTCAGTTTGAATGTTGATCATATGCTGGTATTTTTGGTTTAAAAAAATACAATACAATACAATATATAAATTGGTTGGTTTAAGATATCTTTAGCTGGGGGTTCAATTAATATCTCTTAAACCGTGGCAAGATTTTATTCATACTCAGAAAGAAACTGAGTCCAAAGAACATGTGGATTTGGTGTGGTGGGATCAGAACTATGAAGCTTTAAAGAATCTCCAGTATGAAGTGAAAGCCTATGTGTGTTAGGATATAGTATCTTGGAGTAGCTAAAATATTTGATAGGAAAACAATACATGATCTCTTATAGCTGGTATAGTTGGGATATTGTAGGCCAAATCTGTGAGGCTACATCTAGACAGCACCGACTACACGTCTCTAGTGTCACACAATGACAGGACTGCAACTTCTCTGTAATGGTAATTGAAGATTAGAGAAACTCTGGTAAAGAAAGGGAGAGACAAAGGGCAATTTTCTTGTGGTTGTTCTGTGGTGTGCAGGCTTGGGAGACTGTGCCCTCTGCATGAGTTAACACCTCGTTCCCAGAGAAAAGAAGGATAAAAATAAAGATCTGAACAGTATTGTTCCAGATGGGTAAACTTGGAAGCTGTTTTTAACAGCTCTCATTCTGCAGTACTATTGTTAGAACTTGTTCACTCATTGAAGTGTGCTGTATAATGCTACAGTATGTGCTCTCTCGTCAGTGTAGGAGTTCTTCTCTGCTGTTGTTTTGGAGCCAAAAATGTGCCATATAAAATGAGACAGCTATTAAAATGTGCATGAAAAAACAATTTGCTTTGTGCCTCGTTACATCTTCAGGGGAAAGCTAGTTATCGATGTTTTTCACGTGGGTCTTGATGCCTAGTCAGGCATCAGAAGTCTACATGGTTGGAAGAAAAATAAAACCATGCCAGTAGGAAAACCAGTGGAGACAGTCTCATGGTAATGTTAAAAAATGTTTCTTTATATTCAATGATAATTTCATTGTGATTTTTGTACATTTTATTTTATTTATGTTAGCCTATTTGGTGATCATCCCAAGTTCTGGGCCTTTCACAACAAATTAAACAGACAATATTTCATACAATGTTTGCAGTGTTGTTTGTAGCTGTGTTGATCTCAAGGCGTTAGATAGACAAAGTGGATGAGGTGTAATCATATCAATCTGAATAACAAAAAAAAAAATACCCTGAACAATAGCCAAAGGACCAATCAGTTGTGGCTCATTAACAGAAAAGTGAGATGTCTTCTCCCACCAATGTTCGTTATTCATTATTATCAATTATTATTGATATAACTATGTAAATGTCATACTACAAATGTTACTGGTAAAGTGTGTTAAAGAACAGTGCTCTCACTCCAATGAATTGCCACTTAATATCCCAGTTCAGCAAAGCACTTATGCATGTATAACTGTAAGATGTACATGAATCAATTCATGCACCTGCTTAAGTGCTTTGCTGAATTGGGGCCTTAGGGCACAGCTGGGTGCTCTACAGAACAATATAGTACACAGAGGAATAGTAATGTCTAGACAATAGCGATTTGACATCATTGATGGAATAATTCATAGAACAGGTGGATTTTTGAGTATTTGAAGCAGGATCTGTGGGGAATTTACACAGGTGACTGTCCTTTTTGTTAATAAGAGTGCTGCATTACTTTTGTTCCCCTCACCCTGGCAGACAGACTATGTAAGTCTAGGCCACAAAGTATGAGCAAGGAGAGGAGGCACAAGAAATAACATACACATGCAAACAGAGACAAAAAATTGTAAGCATGGAAAAAATGTACATCCTTTCAGGAATTTATTCCCATCTCTATGTGTGTGGGATTTTTCTGTGTGTAATTCTATACTCCCCTGCACATTAATAGAAATCCTTCAATCTGAATACGTATCTTAACCAGACAAGAAATAGCAAGTATTTGTTGTTCTCCTAGGGAGATAAACACTTTACAAGAGCACCTGAAAAGAGAATGGCAATGTCAGACACAAGCTAGCTTGTCTTTACTGTGACCTTTGCCCTCCCCTTCCTTCTCCCCGCAACTCATTTCTTAAAGAGTAGTCTACAATACGGTGATGTGGCTATTAAACATGGACTATTAGAAATCCAAGGTTTCTAACAATTCTGCTTAATACTTTTACAAACTGGATCCAGGTTGTAAAAACTCAGGCCTTAATCCTGCATATTACTTCCAAATCAATGGGGAATATCTGAGGGGGTGGCAGGAAAGTGTGTGTGAGGTGGGGCAGGATCACCCATACAGCTCTCATTGCAGGATTGGGACCTAAACTTAGGTTTTTTAAAAAAATCAATAATGTATCTCCTCCCTCCCACAGAAGAATTTTTAGTTTAATCTGAATCTTTCATTGTACTGGAATTTTGGCAGGTAATAATTAATTCAGTAAGTACATCTGTCTGGTTTAGCTTGGGTGGAATTATTTTCAAAGTGATAGATAAACCCAACTGCATTCCCCTTCTCTAAAAATAGTACTTTTCATAAAAATTCCTCATGTACTTCTTTGCCTGGTATTATAAAGGATTTATAACAAGCTGCAATTTTTGATTTACTGAAGGTATGAGCAATGACATGGAGAAAAGTTAAGGTAAATGCAGCCATTGACGGGAAATTTGCCTCACTTCCTAATGTGCATTGGTCCTTGAACATGGTTCATTCTTTGAACGTGGCAATGCTAGAACTTTATGCTGTCTCTGATCATATACTTTAATCATAGAAATTAGAGATGGAAAAGGCCTATTTAGTCATGTAGTCCACTTCTTGCCACTAAAGGATTGTTCTGCAGTCTAATTTCTAATGCCTTCTAGTGCTCACATTTCTCACTAAGATCAATGTGAGTCCCTCATCCAGATCAAGGGCAGCATGTGGCTCATAACTTGTACAATATTATATTGAACTGTGTTTTGTGTGATGTCATGTGGCACAAATGATGGAAACAATAGAACATTCTTCTCATACAGCACACAGCAAAGTGTGTGCTAGAAGGGTCGGCATGATTTATTTGTTCAAGTATTAGGTGGCGAGATAGAATGGGAAGGATATAATTAGTTCTGCATCCTCAGCTTTCTAGATACAAGGGGCTTGTTGCGTGCATCATCTGTCTTCACAGCACCATGGTTTCACGTGCTTTTGCCCACTCTCTACACAACTTTTGCACTGAAAATCCTTCCTATTGACTAGAGCTGATCAAAATTTTCCAAAGTTTGATTTGTTTGCTTAAATACACTAGATTAATTTTTGAAGTGATTTCCCTCCATGTTTTAACCAGCTCTTCTGAGGTGATTTATTATTGTTTTTATCATTTATTCATTACTTGTATTATCATAGCACATAGGAGACCCAGTCATGGACCAGGACCAGTGCAAGGTGCTATAAAAACGCAGAACAAAAAGACAGTCTCTGCCCCAAACAGTTTATAAGAAAACAAGAAAAAGCAGATGGATACAGATAGATGGGAGAGTACAGGGAACCATTTAGAATATATTGTCTCATTAAACAACAACACATAAGCAGAGTGAACAATGTAATGGCAGCAAATGCCATGTTCATTCCATGAGGAGTGTTGGAGCAAACAGACAATCAGCAGAATGTGAGGATAGTCTACAGATTTGATGGGTATGTTCAAAGGTTCAGTAATCTAAAAATACAGGAGACTGACAATCCCTTTGTGTGGCATTCTGATATATTAAAATATCAGGAAATCTAGGATCATTGTAAAATGTTGCATCTCCAGTGATAGATTTTGCAAGTTTTGGACTTAGCAGGAATATCTACCAGTTTGATACCATCTATATAGAAAATAAACCTAGAAGAATAGTGCCAAAGGCAGTGTTCATACAGTAGATGCTGTTTATAGATCTTTTTATTACTGAATTTGTTATAATCCTTGAATCTTTCCTCCACCCAACATCTCCCACATTAATTACTGTTTCACCTCTGAAGGTTCTGATGATTTGGAATATTCCCCTGGCTTCCATGATACAGTCTATTTGGTATTTCCTTTCTCGTATAGTATTCTTCAGAGTAATTAAACTATAAGCCACAACATGAAAAAGCCTGAATTTAACTGTCAGGCATGTCTGCATATCATGGCATTGGTTCGAACGTAGGGTTTTAAATGGTGCCCTGCCACAGGGTTTCACAAAATGGAAACATGCCAGATGATTTTTAATTCATATAATGTAAACACAGTGGCATGAATGACTAACATTTAAATGAATAAACCGTTGAAAGAAGTACAAATACTGAGCTCAATTGCAAAATCAAAAGTGAGTTTCAACTTCCTTGGTGATTTATTGTTAGTCTTTATTATCCTATAACAAAATACATTATCTCCTGTACCTGCTGCTTTACAAGTAGAAGTAAAGCTATGTGCGAATTCAGAGTAATGCCAGCATAATGATCTCTCTGGCAATGGAGGAGGAATAGAAATAAATAATAAAGAATATAGTGTTGTCCTCCCTCTGAATATGTTTTAAGTGGGTATCTACTGAGCAGGGCCAAAGGAATTCCATGGATGAGGGAATCTTAAATAGTAGGGTGGGTAGGGCTGTATGAGGTATTTGGCTGGCTCTCTACCCACGAAAAGCGAAATTGTCACAACAATCTAATATTACTGAAGGCAGGTGATTGTTAGACCTTAGAGGAAAGGGATTAACTAGACAATTCCCTTTCTTCAGATGAAATCAAACTTCTCCATTGATTACTGGTCAGCCCTCCCTGCACTGACAGGATACTCTAATTAGTCTCACTTGCAGGCCCTTGCCTTAATAACAGACAACTCAGGCAACATGTACGGGATGAAGAAGATTTTCCGCTTTGGACAAGGGGTTTAATCCATTTCCGTTTAATCCAATCCTTGAATGGCGTACATTGCACACCACCAGTCATATTGCCACCTGGTAAATCAATATTTTTCTTTTACAGGTGAAAAAAGCCACTGGCTCTCTGCATACAAGCTTTACGGTAACTTGTTATAAAGTTCTATGTATGTTCTATAGAACATACATAGAACATACATAGAACTTTATAACAAGTTACCGTAAAGCTTGTATGCAGAGAGCCTATGGCTTTTGAATTGGATTAAATGGAAATGGATTAAACCCCTTGTCCAAAGGGGAAAATCTTCTCCACCCTGTATATGTTGCCTGAGTTGTCTGTTATTAAGTTATATATAGTTTTCTGTATTAGTCAGTACTTTACATAAGGTGCTCCCTGCTGAATGTAAATCAATTATTATCATGCACCTTGCTGCAATACATGCAGTGATCAGCTTCCTTGTGAAAAGGGGGCCTGCAATTTATCAATCCTCTTTCTTAAGGACAAAGAGTTGTTTCCATTGTAATAGTTGGTTTAACTCTTTCTGGTGTTATTTGAACTGAATCAAAATGATTGGGATGGCCATGCGAGAACACACCAATAGTCTATCTACAGTTTACAAAAATGGTCAATGCTGGATGCGTCTGAGGAATGTGTAAACTCCCTTTAATGGGTCTAATTGTGCAGTGTTACACAACGTGAAGATTAAAGTTCAGAGGATGCTAGCTTTGCAGATGGAGAAAGCACAGCTCCCACACAACCTGCAAGTTTCCTTTAGTTTGATATCGAATCATTAGGAAAGCATGCCTGTATAATCACAGGAGATTTTCTTCCCTGTATCCCATTGTTTCCTTTACAACAGACCCCTATGCTGGGCCCATGTGCCAGGAAATAGGAATCTCAGAGACTGGGCTGACATTACATCACCATTACTCTGAAATATAAAAATGAAGACCAAGGATCGGGAAATTTCTCAGTCTTTTGTATTCCTTTAAATGCGCACAAAATGTAATTACATTTTGCATTTGTGTTGCAAAGGCTTATATTGCACTTATCCTCCGGATAAGAGAAAGGAGGAAGCTCAGTGGATCCAATGAGTTGAGCTATTTCTGCTGATTCCCAGATCATCACTCATCTCTGTCTTGTTCACCAACCTATTCTCTTGGGTACGTCATCACCATCTCAGCCTCAATATGTCTGTAACTGAGGTTGTTATCTTCCTCCTCTCCCCTCCCTTTCTTCACCACTGTGTATAACTTCATCAGTCCTCCCTGTCACTCAGCCTGACAACTTGGAAGTCATATTTATCTCAATTCTCTTCTTCCTCCCTTCTCCTCCCCCCAGCCTTTTGCAAATCCTGTGATTTTTTTCCTGTCAAAAATATACCCTTTCCTTTCCATCCCTGTTACTAAAACTTGTCCATGCCTTGGTTATCTCTCATCTTTGCACCAGAACCTCTTTTGCATTTTCCCTTATCTCACCAACAATCTAATAAAATTTGGCAAAGGTCAACTTCCTCTCACACCATTTCAACCATGTTGCCCTTCTTGAACCTCGTCACTAGCTCCCTCTCCAAGTTCAGGGCTCTTATGCTTATCTTCATGCTTTATCCCAACATACCTCACTTATACATCTGTGTTCATTTCACATGATATCATACTTCACTCTTGTAACTTATGCTGCTCCTTAGGCTCCTTCTCTCACGCTGGGGCAGGTCTATACTACCGCTTAAGTGAATTTAACTTATGTCACTCAGGGGTGTGAAAAAGACTAAGCATTGTCCACACAACCTCTATGTTGGTGGGAGATATTTCCGCCTCTTGCAGAGGTGGAGTAATTATGTGGATGGGACAGCGCTTTTCTGTTGGCATAGAGCATCTTCACCAGACGCGCTACAGTGGTGCAGTTGCACCAGTGCAGCTGCCTTGATGTAGCACTTCTAGTGTTTAGTCTTGCTCTTTTGCTCATGCTTCCCCTTAAATGTCAAATTATGGTTGCTTTACCCATGGGAATAAGTCCCTGGATTCCAATGGCTTGAATAATTGATCACAATTTGCCCATACATTTGGATCTATCTCCCCTTCCTTTGTGCCAACCATCTTCCCACCCTTCCTTCAACAGTTCTGAACCGACTTTTTCATGAAGCCTTCCTGATATGCTGATCATTACCAGGAGTGCAGCAAGCAACTGGAAATTTGAATATACGCAGACAATCGCGTTGCCCAAACCTTCCATACACCACAGTCTTACAAGGCAGCCACGCAAATTATGATTCTTTACACTATGTGTTAATAAAATGTGCAATGAAGACCAAGACACTTGCTCAGACATCACAGGAAAAGTTTCCTCATATGCTGCTGAAAGACATATGCCATGGCTGATACTTCAGAAGGCGAAAATACCCCACACTGCGATTGGGCAGTGCTGAACATAAGGTAATATCTCTTTTTTTAGTATTCATAATTACAGCACAAACTTTATAATTGGTAATAAAATTAACAATCCTTCCCTCCTTTTTTTAAATCCAACAAGAATATGTGTGAGATACATGTTAGAGAACTCAGTTAATTTACTTAACAGAAAATATTAATGAACTCATGTCTAACAAGACATCAATGCATTACTTGCCTGGGAAGTTCTACATATCTTTTTCTGCAGAATTGTATATTTTAGGTTTGTAGAAACTTTTATTATTTTATGTAGATTTTTTTAATCTCTTTAACTACTCATGGCCACATGACCTTCTGAATACTCTCGTTTCTAAAACATAAAACAAAATTGATTTTCTACATCTCCCCCAGTAGTGTTAAAAGCATGAAGCCTGAATTTCTATGCTGAGGGAGACCAGACCAAAGATTAGGAAAAAATAATTTGCAAACTGAATGCCTGCATTGCAATAAAAGGGATTTGGCAGTATTAATAGCAGACAGCAACACAATGTAGAATTAAATATATTTTTCTCTTGACACTTTAAATGCTTTACAGAACAATACTTACATTTTCAATGAGCAGTCTTCTTAACATATGCAGCATGCGCAACATGCCTCAGGTGGCATGTGCCCAGGATTCATCACCGAATTTGATCCTCTGGTTGGATCATTAGCTTTGCCAGCTTGGGCTGGGCACTGACAGGGAGTGTGACACGAACACTGATCTATACCCCGCAATGAACAGTAATAATAGGTTTCAAGTGATTGTATTTCCTAGGGGAGGCAGAAGTTACCAGGACTATCTCAAACAATATAGCTGTGATCAGGTTAAAAATTAGTGTGTAGTGGCTAATTTACCACCCCCATTCCTCCACACACCTTCTTACCCCACATGATGAATTCATTGCTTCTCCTAAGAACAGCAGTTCCCGTTGAAATTAATGGATGTATGTGTGTATGTATGAGAAATTTTTGTGGATTGTTCAGGAACCCATGCTACCATAAGGGACCCAGTATCTTGGGCATTCTGGCCTTCCCACTACAGATGCCCTGGTCTCTGAGAGATTTTTCTACAGATCTCAGGAAATCCATAGGGTTGGGTGGCCAGGACCTCTGTCCCTCCCATGGGCCACCAAACAAACAGCTCTCACTGACGAGGGTGCTGTAGCAGAAGTCTAGTAGCCTGACTTTTCTCTTAAGCATCTCACATGGCGGGTTGATCTGTTCCTGAGTAAACAAAAGGATTGTAGGCAAAATAGGCTGGACTTAAATGAAAGCATTTGATACAGTGTGTCATGAGATCTTATTCTCAAAATTAATTCATATTAGCGTGGATAAGAAAACTATCAAAGGGGCTGAAAACTGCCTGAAAGACAGAAACCACGATCATTGTTCAGTGAGAATGTACAGAGCAGTGGCAAGGTTTCTAGCGGTGTTACCAATGAGTTTTAAGTCTGGTTTTAGTCTGTGGCTTTATTAATGATGCCAAAGAGAGGATTAAAAGCACATTAATTAAATTAGTAAATGATAGTAAATTAAGAAGAATTGAGTGAACACTGATGAGAACAGAGGTACAAAGAATACAAAAGAGGTTAGGAAAATTGCTTGGCTGGAGACTGGCTGTTGAGCCACTTCTAATCTTATTAGTAAGCGGGTCTGTTTGCTATAGGCCAACTAAAAGTAAGGCTCCTTTGTCAAAAGGGACTGATCTAGCACTGACAAATTTAATAGAATAACTTGATTCCATTTTTTGCCAAGCTCTAAAGTATGCCAAAAATTGCAAATGATGTGAGCCACGAGATACAAAATGAAATAATGGACATTTGTTTTAACTGAATCTTATGCAGCATAGAACATGACTCCCATTGCTGATGCGAGACATATCATGAAAGATCTGATGAGCATATGTCCATGTTACTGAAACCTTAAGGCTAAACTACACGTGGTACATCAGACTGTTGCTGAGTGTGGGGGGAAAAAGAAGCAGGGGAACCAGTGGGAGAAACATGTGAGCACCAAGAAGTCAAGATTCTCTCCTACTGCTCTCTTGAAAGTTGTGGTAGGGGTTTCCATCTAATGTGCCTTTTCTCCAGAACATCATGGCCCCAAGGAAACATGATCTGATGACTTGAAAACGTAGTCAAGCCTCTTGTCTCCTGTTTGTCAGCAGCATGCACTGGAGTGTTGCTATCAAGCATATTTCATTGGATTCTCCTGAGTCATCCTGATCTGCCCCAGCAGCATGGCTTGGTGATTTACCAGATGGCTAGGGCCCATTGCTGATCCTCTTTTGCTGAGCCCCACTGAGGATTTATCCCAGAGGTTCTCAGACTGGGGGTCGGGACCCCTCAGGGGGTTGTGAGGTCATTACATGGAGGGGGTCACGAGCCATCAGCCTCCACCCCAGACCCTGCTTTGTATCCAGCATTTATAATGGTGTTAAATATATTACATAAATTTAATTATATTTCTAATTTATAAGGGAGGGTTGCACTCAGAGGCTTGCTATGTGAAAGTGGTCACCAGTACAAAAATTTGAGACTCCCTGATTTAACCTAAATCTGCAAGGGCATAAAGACATTTTGATATCATAATTTCTAAACATTTAGCTGGCTAAGGACCAGTTTCAGCAATCCTGGGCATTCTTGAATATTTACTTTGCTACTGAGTCCATAGGCCAGACTCAGTATATGATCTATGCTGGTATTGTCTAATGTAGGGTCCTATGTCAGGAAGCTCACTTTGAGGAATAGGCTGAAGAAGTGTGGGAAATGTTCATGACTGAGAACTTCAGATCTGGATCGTAACTGGGAGTCAAATTAAGAGAAATGTGCATATGGAGTGAAATCTTGGCCTCACTGAAGTCAATTGCAAAATTCTCATTGATGTCAGAGGCGCCAGGGTTTCAGTCCTGGAGTTTATGTTCAGATGTAACTATAATAATTATAGTGTTGTGACTGAGGTACCATGATTTTAGTTGACTCTGGAGCTCATAGGCCTCTCACTTACACTAGTTTTACCTACTAATGGTGTAAACCCATAGGCCCGACTGTCCACTGCCTCGCCTTTTGTGTGGTCATTTACATCTGTGCAAAGAGAGTGCGAAGTGGGAGTAAAATGCAACCACCACTAAGTAAGTGGTGAATCAGTCTTTTTAACTACCAGTGTAGTTCCCGCTGATATATACCAGTGTAAGTGAGAAGTGAATTGGGCCCAGCATGCCTTTAAAATAAGGAATGCTGTCTGTGAGACCCTTGAAGGAGACTTAAAAATCAGCATGCAAACAAAAAGCGATGTGTGTGTTGGTAGGCTGACAAGACTAATATTCTACAGGGACTATACTGTCTGGATATGTTTTAGTCATTTGAAATTATTAGTGTTATTTGTGGAAAAGTGTCTTTCCAGTCAGTGTGCTCTAAAATCCCTCTTTTCTAGAAAACTGCAGGAAGCTATACAGTGTAGGCTTCTCTCCCAGCAGAAGCTCCCAAGCAGGGGTTCCTATTGCTAAAACTCCTAGCAGGCCTTTTGAAGCATATGTGAAGGGCTCTCAATCGCTGCTTACACTGATGAACACCTTATTCTTTCATCCCAGACCTCAGCTTGAGTTTGCAGGAGTAAGGTAATGTGAGTAAGAATATCGGATTTTAATAGTAAATATTTTCCAAACCAAGTTATGGAAATACAAAATCTTGGAGGATTTACCGGTCCAGTGGTGATTTAGTGATATTAAAATAATAAAATTAAGCAACAGGACACAACAGCAGGCAAACTATTCTACAGTAATTTGAGTTTAGTGGGTTGTTAGGCACCAAGCCAAGGACTGAGCAATAGTGGATGCACTAAGTGTAAATCATTACACCGCAATGCATATCCTGCCGTGCCTTATTGAAATTACAAGATAATTATACAAATGAGATCTAAATAACATCCAACCCATTTGCTGTTCAATATCTAAATATAGAATAGATTTTTTGGCATTTTTCCATTTATATTAAATACTATAAGGAAAAGTGGCTTTGGAAACAATAAAAAATAAAACACAGTCATGCACAGTCCAGCACCTCTTAATCTTCCTGGACCAGTGAGGTAGAACTGTCACACACAGAACCCCACTAGAGATAATAGGCCTTAAAGATGATACTGAACTCCATTACTTGTATGCATTTTACAGTCTTAATACATTTGACTCTTAAATTCAGACCCTAAATAACGCTGGCCTTGTCAACACTGGCGGCTGCGTATAGGGTATGTGTAGCTACACACTGCACTGAAACGTGTGATGTGATGTATAACTACACGCAGCAGTGACAGGCTCTGGCAGAGAAGAGGCAGCGGGAAAAGCCTCTGACACAGAGCTCTGTGTAAGCTCCAAAGCTCGTCTCTTTGACCAACAGAAACTGGTCCCATAAAATATATTACCTCATCCACCTTGTCTCTCTAATATGTAAAGTTAAGCATTTGTAGGATTGGGATCTCACTAGACAAAGGGAGTCTGATTTTACCCACTTTTCAGGTGGAGAACTGAAACATTGAGAGATTAAGTGACTTTCCCTAGGTCTAATCAGAAGCAGCAACTGAACATAGATCTTCTAAAAGCAGAAAAAAGTCCTGTGGCATCTTATAGACTAACAGATGTATTGAAGCATGAGCTTTTGTGGATGCATGTAGTGGAAATTTCTAGAGGCAGGTATATATATGCAAGCAAGAATCAGGCTGGAGATAATGAGGTTAGTTCAGTCAGGGAGGATGAGGCCCTCTTCTAGCAGTTGAGGTGTGAAAACCAAGGGAGGAGAAACTGGTTTTGTAGTTGGCAAGCCATTCACAGTCTTTGTTTAATCCTGAGCTGATGGTGTCAAATTTGCAGATGAACTGAAGCTCAGCAGTTTCTCTTTGAAGTCTGGTCCCGAAGTTTTTTTGCTGCAGGATGGCTACCTTTAAATCTGCTATTGTGTGTCCAGCGAGATTGAAGTGTTCTCCTACAGGTTTTTGTATATTGCCATTCCTAACATCTGATTTGTGTCCAATTATCCTCTTATGGAGGGACTGTCCAGTTTGGCTGATGTACATAGCAGAGGGGTATTGCTAGCATACGATGGTGTATATTACATGAAAGCTCATGCTCCAATACTTCTGTTAGTCTACAATGTGCCACAGGACTCTTTGCTGCATTTACAGATCTAGACTAACACGGCTACCCCTCTGATAGATCTCCTACAGGCCTTTCCTGTACCTTAACCATAAGACCATCCTTCCCCATGCTACAGGGGCAACTGTACTATGAGTGTACTGTGAGCAAACTAGGCTCAAAAATCGGTTTCTAAAAGAGGATTAATACATTTTTGCCTGCTCCATAATGATTGGACAAAGCAACTAAAAGCCACAGCAGCCTGGGCGGCCTTTTTAAAAATGGGCCCAACTAAGACAGATGTTTTTGGAAAGTCAGTGGGGTTGAGGATCCTGATTTCTGCTGAATTTAAATCCCTGCATGTTGAGAACAAATAGGCAAATGGAAACAATGCCTTTTTTATTGTCTCATCCAACCTTCCAATTATCTCCTATCAGTGTTTAAGAGCGTGGCAGGAACATTTTTTTTCCTTTTCAAAGGGTTTGCATTTGCCAAGAAAAACAGCATTTGACATTTAACCAGTATAACAGTTTACCCGAGGAGTAATTGAGGGAGAAAACAGCAAAATTAAGGCAAGGTTAGGTTCATGCAGAGGCTATACTGACAAGCTAGAGAAAAGGAACAAATATTCAACAAGAACTCAACAGTGCATAGCACCATGAGGCCAAGATATTGACTAAGGCTTCTGGCACCATCACAGTTATAGATATTAAGATTAATAGTAAAACAGAGTCAGCTCTGGCCATAAGAAACTGAAATGTTCTATAGCCACCACTAATTACAAGCTTAAGTGAATGAACCAAGGCTGGTGTATTATTTCAGTGGCTGCAGTACAACTAGAGAGGAGGCTGGTCTAGTAGCTAGGGCACTTGTCTACAACTTGAGAGACCAAGGATCAAGTCCTTGCTTCCTCCACAGACTTTCTATGTGATGTTAGGCAAGCACTTAGCTTCCCCCTGCCTCAGTTCCCGAACTGTAAAATAGGGATGACAGTACCTCACATGTGTGTTCTGAGGATAAATATATTAAAGGGCATGAGGGTGCTAAGAGGGAACCATATAAGTACATTACAGAGATAATAGAAACCATTCAATTATAGTTTCATTTCAGCAGTAAAACTCTAGCCTGTAACTACACAATTTCAGGGTTACATGCTGCCCGCATGATATTATTAACACTTTGAGCTTAAATAGCGCTTCTCAAGAAAAGATTTTGATGCACTTTATAAAAATTTAATGGTAAAATCCTGACCTATTTGAAATTGGTGGCAACTTTCAATGAGACCAAGATTTTACTTTAACTGATTTGGGTTCAAATTATGTCTGGCCCTTCACATATATGTTGGAGAGGGGATAGTCTACTGATCCAGTACATCCCAGGCAATGGACAGCACGAAAGGAGTACCTTCTGTGGGCTTGTCTTCATTGCTAATAAATCTGCATGTCTTACTTCAGGGTAACTAATGCGAGTGAACTATCCTGAGGTAAAAAAACAGTGAAGAACAGGCACTTTAGTTTTACTATGAGGTAAACTCACTGATTTCAGCCATATACCCCCATATAGGATTGACCTCAACGAGTTTACCTCATGTGCCTTATCTTCACTGTGTTTTTACATTGGGAAAGCTCATACACATTTGTTATTATGCAGCAGAAAACACAGCTGTTTTAGCAGCGAAGACAAAGCTCTGTGCTGATAGTACAGAGGGATATGTCTGAGGGCTTGTCTTCACTGCAGAGTTAACCTGAGTTATAAATGCAGTGTTATCTCTAACTCATATCCCATTCACACACAAAAACCTTAACTCAAGCGTGGTGATGCTTTTTAACTCAAGTTGGCTGACCCACCAGGGGTTCCTGGCTATAGCTCCAGTTAGTACAACTTGTCAGCTGCTGTAACAACCACTCAGTACTGCTAATACAATAGGCTGTTTAGCTCAAGTCTTATTTTGCAGTGTGGCAGCTTTCACTCAAGCTAGACTAACTCAAGAGGAGTTAATTCAAGTGTAGATAACTTGAGCTAAGTCTGCAGTGAAGACATAGCCTGGGTGAGATAAAAAAAAGTGTTATAATCCCCATTTGTCAGATGAGTAAACTGAGGCACTGAGCAGTAAAAGGATATATTTTCAGTTGGGTTAAACCCCAGATTCCTTTTTGCTGACACAATTTGCTCCCATACCTTTGTCCTCTCACAATGAATTGAAGATGCAAATACCTCTATTTGATTGCAAGTTCATATTAGGCAGAGTTACAAATATTCAGATTATTGCAATATTCAGAATATTCAGTTGAATTGCAAGTGATGTTTCATCATGTCAACAAAAATTTGGTGAAGGAAGACCATTCTTTTGAAAATCTATGCCTAATAAATTGGCCAAGATCATAAAGGAAGAGCTGGGATTTCATGATCCCACAAGTCATTTTTCCTTTTTTCCATATTGTACCAGGATTCATTAAGTGGATATAAAGGAGACATTTCTTGTTCCTTAGTGGTGGCAAGTATTGTCTGAAATACCTTCACCCAATACCTCCAATCAGCCCTTCTTTCTTTCCAGTCCATATACTGTGTTGTCAGTAGCTACTGGTGTGGTGCTCTGCTCTTGTTCGATGATGATAACAGTTGGCTGCATGCGTATTCCCTCTGTGCGCTGCCCCAGCTCTGCGCAGATAGCTGACACTGCAGACCCCAAGAGAACCCCCCCAATGACCACAGACTGTAGTAAGACACAAAGGCACTCGGCCAGGTTTATTGTCAAACGAAGCACAGTAATAGTTTCCTGTAGATTCTACAGGACATACTACGAATATGTGCCCCCTGGCAATGGACACATCTCAGTCAGTGGTGGGACACTCTACTGCCCCCTAGGCTGGATGATGATGTTCACTTCCAGACCTATTCTTATACAGGTGCAGAACAGATTACTTATCTCTCCTGACGTATTGAGATGCAGCCCCTTTACTCATTAGGGTGCTGCTTCTCCCGTTACTTGTTGGTTCAAACAAATCTATCCATTATGTTGTCCTTTTGACCCTGTCTTTAAGATGCACCTGCCTGTTCCTCGTTATCTCTGTGGAGTGTTCTGATGCCATCTTGGCACATGTTCCTCTTATTAGCACTTATGTGTAGATGCACCTGCTTCTAGCAACCCTCTTCTTGCCAACTTCTGTGAGTGGGGCCTGCCTCTGGCTCACAGCCCAGCTTTTGCTTAGCAATGCCTGGAAGTACTTTGGTTCAAGTTTCAGGCCTCAGACTGGGCCTCTGACACAAGAGTTTATGTTTCAGGGCCTCATCTTACTACATTCTGCCCCACATATGGAGACATTTTCTTTTCAACTGTGCACATCATGTCTTCAGATATATTTGTACATTTACAGTGGCTCACTGACAATCACTGAAGCTAGGGCAGGGTTAGGTGCCA
Organism: Chelonoidis abingdonii; assembly: GCF_003597395.2. NCBI lineage: Eukaryota > Metazoa > Chordata > Testudines > Testudinidae > Chelonoidis > Chelonoidis abingdonii. The sequence continues at coordinate 226,621,580 of NC_133770.1, forward strand.
GCCTAAACCCCTACACTCCATAAGAAGGCAAGTGCCCTGATGACAGATGTTCTGACAGGGAAAGCTTAACTTGAGTGTAGGGCTGTGGTTCCCTAACTGCTAAAGGGATATGCTAAGTCAGTCGGTCAGGTGGCCTTCTCCAGCTCCTATTGAAGTCAATGTAAGTTTTGTCACTGGCTTCACAGCAGGATGAGGGCTTTAATCAGGGGCATCTGGGGGCGGGGAGAAGGCAAAGTTATGTCAGCATATAGAATATTATACGTGATTATATTATATCCAGCAAAGTTTGGGGACAAAAAGTGGAAGAGACAATGGAGCATACTGACTTTTGAAAAGTCAGAGTGAGGGTGGAGGGAGGAGAGTATCAAACCAATATTGAGATAGCAGGACAACTACCTATTTGGCTCAGCAAATATTTCCCCTGGCTTTAATATTGTTAATATCACAATATAATTTTATCTGTCTATTCTTTTGGTATCTACATACTGGCTTTCTAGCTGCCCCAAAGCAGCAATAAGCTGACAATAGGGTACACATAAATGGTTCCCAATCCTGCTGGAAAGGTATAACAGGTGGGGTTCCGCAGGGGTCTGTTTTGGGACTGGCTATGTTCAATACCTTCATCAACGACTTAGATATTGGCATAGAAAGTACGCTTATTAAGTTTGCAGATGATACCATACTGGGAGGGATTGCAACTGCTTTGGAGGACAGGGTCATAATTCAAAATTATCTGGACAAATTGGAGAAATGATCTGAGGTAAACAGGATGAAGTTTAACAAAGACAAATGCAAAGTGCTCCACTTAGGAAGGAAAAATCAGTTTCACACATACAGAATGGGAAGAGACTGTCTAGGAAGGAGTATGGCAGAAAGAGATCTAGGGGTCATAGTGGACCACAAGCTAAATATGAGTCAACAGTGTGATACTGTTGCAAAAAAAGCAAACGTGATTCTGGGATGCATTAACAGGTGTGTTGTGAGCAAGACATCAGAAGTCATTCTTCTGCTCTACTTGGCGCTGATTAGGCCTCAACTGGAGTACTGTGTCCAGTTCTGGGCACCGTATTTCAAGAAAGATGTGGAGAAATTGGAGAGGGTCCAGAGAAGAGCAACAAGAACGATTAAAGGTCTTGAGAACATGACCTATGAAGGAAGGCTGAAAGAATTGGCTTTGTTTAGTTTGGAAAAGAGAAGACTGAGAGGGGACATGATAGCAGTTTTCAGGTATCTAAAAGGATGTCGTAAAGAGGAGGGAGAAAACTTGTTCACCTTAGCCTCTAGGGATAGAACAAGAAGCAATGGGCTTAAACTGCAGCAAGGAGGTTTAGGTTGGAAATTAGGAAAAAGTTCCAAACTGTCAGGGTGGTTAAACACTGGAACAAATTGCCTAGCAAGGTTGTGGAATCTCCAACTCTGGAGATATTTAAGAGTAGGTTAGATAAATGTCTATCAGGGATGGTCTAGACCATATGTGGTCCTGCCATGAGGGCAGGGGACTGGACTTGATGACCTCTCGAGGTTCCTTTCAGTCCTAGAATCTATGAATCTATGAAATACATATACTACAGTTGCATTGGTGATCTGCCCCACATGGACTCATACAATTCTGCATAAGAGGCACCTAAGCCTGAGTTTTAAACTTGTCAGTGTTAATTTTAAGCATTTCCTGGCACTTGTGTTTGTGTCAAAACCTTTCACCTGGTCTAAAGTTTGTTGTGTATTTATTTAATTTGTTTTTTTCAAAAAAAGACATAAATATTTTATGAGTTGTCAAGCTAGACACATAGTTTTATGAGTTGTCAAGCCAGACACATAGGCACAGGTGTTCCCTGGATATTAAAAATGCATTATTATTATTGTCATCAAAAGCTGTTCTAAAGTTAAATACTGTGGGTGTTTCAGATTTTTTTTTAAAATTACAAAGCAACCAGCTTAATAGTCTAAAAGTTAAAAAAAATCAACCTTTATTTCCTATGGTATGTTAATTTATTATGCAATTTTTAGTTCCATAACTATATATCTAGCACAATAACCATGAAACAGTCACATACCATAGTGTGGTAAATTATCACTACTTGTATGTTTGTTTTATAACAGCCACCACTTAGTACAATGTGAGGCCAGAGAGGCTGAGACATGTTTGAGGCTGAAGCTCAATTCCTTGCGATGATGCTGACAGGTTCAGAACAATGGGGATACAGTGTGTCTGATTCTCCTCTGTTACCCGTTTACACAGTGCAGTACAGTAATTTCTGATTTACATTGGTGTGAGTGACAGGAGAATCAGTTGAACTGAGGTCAGCTGCTGGAAAGGAAGCGGCTTGAGTTCCTCTGTAATGATCCCTCTGGTTGAAGTAAGAAGCCTGGAGGGAGCTACATTCAGACTATCTCAGCTAGGAAGACTGGTCCAAACAAGGTAGGAAAGGAGAAAATGGGGATTTTTTGGCCTTTGCAGACCAATACTCTTTGGAGAGTATTTTAGTTCAGTTAGGACAAGAACTGATTAAAACAGATATTATAACTTAGTTATATGGCACCAAAAGTGTTGTAAATTATATTATTTTATTTAGGTTTTTGACATGTTTTGTGAAAACTGACTGAATGACATAAAGAAGCCAGGTACTTACTTGGCCCTCGCGCCATAGCATCTGAGCACCTCGGAAATATTAATGATTTGATCCTCCTGATATCACTACGAGGCAGGGGGAAATACTCCATTTTACAGATGGAGAACTGAGACACATATTGGGTAAGGCCATGATTTTCAAAATGCTGAGTCATTTGGGTGCCCAGCTTGAGACACCTTAAAGGGGCCTGATTTTCAGAAGATAAGTGCTTGTTTTCTGAAACTAATTCCCCTTAAGAAGTCACAAGCTAGACAAAAAATGGAGGCATCTTTCCCTACTGGTCACTTTTGAAAAAATCTTGTCCTCCATGGCTTACTCATGGTCACCATGAAGTTTGTCAGAGTTGGATATTGAACACAGATTTACTGAGTCCCAGTTTACTGCTTTAACCACATGACCATCCTTCATCTCTTTGTTATAAGGGAGCTTCTCCTGAACTTCTTTCCTCATAAAGCCATATTAAATCTATAACTTTAGGGAAGCCACCCAGTAAATAATAATGGGGGGGGAGATGGAATGAGAAAAAATGTGTTTTGTTTGCAGCCAAGAGGTAGCTGGAACCATTTTGTAACATCAGATAACTGTGAAGAACACCTAACCTATCATGGAATAAAACTCTCACCCCTTGAGGCTATCCCTTTATGCTATGAGCCTGTTAGATCTCACAAACTAAGATGGCTAGGTATTTGATTAAAACAACTTCCAGGAACAGGTAGGTGTTGCTCAAGTTAATACTGGTGACTCATGAGGTGGCAGTGTTTCCTTATAATAGTGGAGGCCCTGGTCAAGTTCCAGCTCAGGTTGCTCCCTACATTTGAGCCCCATTTCTTCACAATTGAACCAACTCACCTTCTTGCATGCTTCATCCCCTTCAATTCCTAACCCCTCATTTCCCATATTTGATCCATATCTCTCCACATCTGAGCCCTCTCTACCCATATTCTATCTCCCCACCCTTCCAGTGTGGTATGGGTTCTCTTCTCCTTCCTCAGCCCCACTGGTTCTGTTGCTGTTCCTTTCCTCCCATGCACAAGAGACACCTCTCCTTGCAAGGTTGGCTGCTACTATGGAGACAGCAGCCAACCCTGCAGATAGACCTGGGCTGCGTCAGCTGAAGGGCCAGAAGGCACTATTCATCAGTGATCTGTTGCTCACACTGCTTGTGTAACAGAAACACAGCTTCTTTTTATGATTAAAATGAGTAAGTTACACTTCTTAGCACATTTTTACAATCTCCTTTTCATCAATAGGATTTAGGCCATTGTAGCGACAAGTCTTTCAGGTATTGTGGTTTTGACAATCTGTGCAATGAGTTATGTTTGATTTTTGCTGTAATGCACCAAGGCAATATGTAACATATCAAACTCATTTTTTAAAGATGTTTTAAGTCACCAAAACATTTGCAAAAGTAAAAAAGAAAGGGTGTGTAAACCTAACTCATGTTTTGTGCATTAAAACTACTTTTGGAACACACAGATGTCCTGTCCTACGAAATAAAAACCAAATAGGAGCAGAGTTCATGGACAGTAACTCTTGCTTTGAGTTGGAGACATCTCTCTAGACATGTTTATTGTCAGTTTGTACTGACTCAACTTCAGGTTTAACAGCAAAATAAAAAGCTGTCTCTTTTAAAGGAAGATGTAACTCATTTCATGAACAGAACTCTATCCAACCACAAACAGCTGCTTCCATATGTTGCTATTAACAGGACATATTCTTTGTTAAATGGCATCTTTAAGATTAAGTTGTGCGCTGAAAATAAACATAACAAAAGAGTGAAATGATTGAGGAGAACATTGACCTTCTCCAGGAGAAGATACATTTAGTTTTACTTGGTGATGAATCTGCATGACCCAGACAGGGTGTACTAATATTGGCTACCATTACATTGTGTGATATTTTTGAGGAATGAAATAAATGTCTCTGATAAAGGGGAAAGTAACTTTGGCCCCATCTACACTGGTTTTAAACCAAATATAATATAGGCTAGAACACATATTTTTAACTAGTTTTTCTAACAGGGTTTGGACCTGACCCTGCTCTCTGGACAAACTGTGTTAGAAACTGTTGTAATTGGAACCCTGTGTTAGCCAAGTTGAAATACTGTTCCTTATGGTATCATCATCTTCCCTTTGAAGTTTGAGTTTTGCCTTGACTTGAATGGGAGTAGGATCAGGCCGCTAGGATTCAGTCCTCTAAGGTGTCAAGTATCAGAGGGGTAGCCGTGTTAGTCTGGATCTGTAAAAGCAGCAAAGAATCCTGTGGCACCTTATAGACTAACAGATGTTTTGGAGCATGAGCTTTCGTGGGTGAACACCCACTTCGTCAGATGCAGGTCTAAGGTGTGAAGCATGCTGTCTTGATCTGCCAAACCACTTAAACACATGCTTAATTTTGACTAGGGGTTGAGGGTCTGTGTAAATGATGCCAAACTTCAATACGAACTTTGATACTGACGTATTTTTTGCTTTATATCTATCATGATGAGAGAGAGAATGTGAATCCTTCCCTATAATTACATACACCCAATAGTTAAATATTAGCTGTAGATATTGTATTTACTGATCTTTCTTCTGCTGCTAAAGAATTCAAAATTAAAATGATGATTTGCATGGCATAGAACAATCTGATTTAGGCTTCTTGAGCCCTTGGTTCCAGGGTTTTGCTGTCTCCCTTACAATCAGATTCTAGTGACCAGTAGTATACTACTTCCTACCACATGTCCTTACTATGGGAGTCTATGTACTGTCTTCAGTGGGCTTTGGATCAGACCCTTGGAAGATGGTACTTTTCATGTAATGCTCTTTTCTTATAAAACTGGTATATAATTAAGTCTCTTCAATAGATATATCTTTTAATTTAACATAACTTGCAGTAATTTTTTTTTCAAATTTTAAATGGTCTAAAGGACAATGAGCCATTTTTCATTAGAGTTCTATAAAAACAGAAGATTGTTATTCTTCATCAAGCAACATATGAAACTCTACTGATGCCAGTATAGCCATAATCAAGGCTGGCTTACGGCATAAGCCTTGTGCCTAGGGTCCAGGCCCCTGGAGTGATGTGGTGACATGAGAATCTGAGCTTTCATTTAATATACACAATGTATTTTTCGCCCTCATGGAGCAATGAAATGTAACTGACACCTGCTCGAGTTTGCAGAAAGCATGAAAGACCTTCAAGAGGTGTGACCTGCTCCATTTCGCTACGCTCTGAAACTGCTGCCAAGGGGGACTGAGGCTATAGCATATGGCAGGGCCAGTGTTGGGCAACCTGTGGCCCACGGGCCACATGTGTCCCATCAGGGTAATCTGCTGGTGGGCTGCCAGACCATTTGTTTACATTTCACGGCCACCTGCAGCTCTCAGTGGCCACAGTTCTCCGTTTCCAGCCAATGGGAGCTGCGGGAAGCGACAGCCAGGCCTGTACTACATCCCACGGCTCTCAGTGGCCTGGAACGGCAAACCGCGGCCACTAGGAGCAAATGCAAATGTCAATAAATGGTCTGGCAGCCCACCAGCAGATCACCTTGCCCACCACTGCCCTAAGCAGAGTGTGCCTTGGTCACCTTAATTTGTCTTAGATAGAATATTCTGTTATATCTAAAAGTATCGAAAGCAGCATATTTCAATGGACATTAGCTTTTATTCAACCTCAGGTGGTTTCCTAATCTTGTCTCTTTTTTTACCTTGTCATCTCACTGCAATCAAATATATCCAGTTTGCATTCAGGCCTTTAGAATTCAGGACACGCTTTTTAGGCTTTCATTTATAAACTGAAGTGGGGAGAGGAGAGCCAAAATGTTAATAATTACTGTCATGATTGTGTCCCCTAGCTTTCGCACAACCTCCCTCCCCCACGCTGTACTGGATAAAGCAGGGATGTGACATTTAAAAATCTACTTTTGGGGATGTTATTGGAAGAACTAAAATCCATGTTATGAATCACTTTCCAAAGCTACCAGAAGTAAACACATCCTTAATGTAGACTAGTACATCTTCACTTAAAACTCGTTTCCCATATCCCCTTTCCCCCCTTTCTTCTCCTCACCCCTCAGGTTTCAACTTAGCCTAAGGCACTAAAATCTATAAGCAGGAAGGGGGGGCTCCTTAAACATGTTGTATATGAGATTATGTGACTTTATCATCTCTGTGCCTCATTTACAGTGAGACTTAGCAGCTGCTTCACAACCATGTGATACATTGAGCTTTGTATAATAGTTCACTTGAAGGTCTTTGCACAGTTCAGGCACGTCAGCTGAGTAACTTCAAGCAGTGCAGGGACTTGTAATTAGACTGGCCTGAGGCTGCTCTCCTTTCTGAGGGGGCTTTGTTTCCTCCTGCTTATCCAATTGGAGTCCTGTTTCCAGAGAATCTCTATCAGAATGCTCTAATAGAGGGTTGGTTGAGTGAGGGGGGGGACACAAAAAGTATGTCAGGAACTGAAAACAGGTATGAGAGCTCAAGCCTAGACAGAGGCCTCATTAGTCATTTTAACACACAACGTGCAGCACCTTGCCTCTTTGTTAGAGAGAGCAACAGGTAAATAAAGAGTCCCACTGTCTCAATGTGCTTTGCCTCAGAGTGGTTATATGTCAGCCTGTTTCCAAAGCAAATAATTCCGCAGGACTGCCATTAATGATTTTCCTCACATCAAGTAAGCACTTGATGCAAAATTCTTGGACAGGATGTCTGTACAGTATCTATACCACTTTCCTGAATTTCATAAAATCTAAGAACGGAACACTCTATATAAATGAAGAAGGATTATTTACAACAGAGTTTTTCTACAGGAATAATTTCTTGTCAGGCTGCCATTTTCACAATCGTAGCTCTGTCAGAACTCCAGGTTCTCTAAATTAAAGAAGAAAAATTGTTCTGTGGATTATGATAAGTGAATGCATTTTTTTCTGTTAAAAAAAGTCAGTATCTTTCATATTATCCACAATGTTCAATAATGACAATTGGGAGAGAAAACTATCATTGTTACTGTTAAATAATAATGATCCGAATAGGTAACACAAATGTAGTCACTCTCATGCATAATAATTTCCCAACATACCTATTTAAAAATAGCATACAAATGCATTTTTGAAAGAGTGAGAGTTATTTTTTGGTCAGAGGAATAAACACATTCATTCACAAAATAGTTGTTTTAAATTACAGCCTCACTTCCAAGTGATTTTGTAGCATGTCCGCAAGTTCCCACCTAATTCTGATCAGAAGGGATAGCATGAGGAAATTTGGAAGAATTAATGTATGTCTAATATTCCTATATAACTTTTCCACTTCTACCATGCACTGAAGTGAAAAAAACAAAAGGAAATAGAGACTTTATACAGATACAGGTGAACACAACCTCATCCATCATTGCTTTGCAAAACTACTTCAAGTATAAGAGACTATTAAACTGCTAATCAGTCTGAAAAATTGCTAAAACCTCTCTTCCAGAGACCAGATCACTGTTTTATCTCTTAAAAAGCTTACTTTTTTGGTGTGTGTTATAATTCTTTACAAGTGTAAGGTGGAACTCTGGCTTTGCCTGTCATTCTAGTGTCTGGGCTCTGTAATAAATCTAAATCAGTAGGCAAGAGATGACAGGTTTTACTGTTGGGAAGCATGTTTACCTGTTATTGCACCATATGGACATGCTTCACTCAAGAAAAATATTTCCAGCACCCAGACTCACCAATAAATAAGAAAGCAGTTTTATATACAGAGAGGGAGAGCAGCAGCATTGTTTTTGGCTGTTCTTCAACATACAGAATAACCCTCATTTGCTTCTGTCCCATACAAATTTACTAGACTTTGGGCCTGGCTATACAATCCCTCTGACTATTTACACAAGTACTGTTACCAACACTGAGCGAGGGTTGCACAATCAGGTTGGTAGGATGGTCACATTTTAAATAAATCTAAGGGATAAACTGTAGCTTTTAAGTAGGCTTAAAAGGATTCAATTTTTATAGTAAATATCAGGGAACTTTGATTTCACCATACACATGCAAACCAATGAAAACATCTTTTCACTGATACCAATCAAAATGTACAGACGGGCGTGGTAAGAAGAATGCTGCTTGAGAACTTATCAGAGTTTAATTTAAGGCTATTTACTTTGCATATTTTGAGATGTGATGTTGGTAGTTTGTGTTTGAATGGTTATAAAGCTTTAACTTTTTGAATCTCAGCATCTACTATCATTAAGTAATTACAATCTGAATTTAAATTGATAAAAATGGTTAAAAATAAACATCGATATTTTCCATCAACATTAAAAAAAAAAATCAAATTCTGCCAAGCCTTCTTCTAAAACATGGTGCTGGATGGAGTCGCACCATACCAGAAGAATAATCAAAACAGATAGTGACTCAGAGTGGCATAATCTTTTTCTCTGCTGTTCCTTACACACAGGAAGAGGCAGATGTTTTTCTTTCCAGTAGTATGGAAGAGATTGCGCCCCCCACCATGGATTGCTGCAGAGGCAGGGTAGGGAATGGCACATCTGTGCCACTGCACATTCTCCCTGCCCTCTTTTCAGCATCTTGATTCCCAGGAAGAAGCATAAGTGAGCAGCACTCAGACACCTAGAGACTCAGACACCTAGAGCCTGAGTTTCAGGGGTATCAAACACCCATTGCTCCCATCTGCTTCTTTTGTAATTGTAGGTGCTCAACACCTTCAAAAGTGAGGGTACGTCTACACTGCACGATTATTTCGAATTAGCTTAAACCGATATTACAAAACAGATCTAATAAAATCGGTTTAGCGTGTCCACAGTGGGATCACGAAATCGATTGTTTGCGTCCATGGTCCAAAGCTACCATCGATTTTCAGGAGCGGATGCACTGTGGTAGCGTTCCTTCAGCTTTTTCCATAGTTCCCACTTCCGGTTGTTTCGTTAGCACAGTGCCTGATGTGTGGTTCAGAAAATCATTGCGCCCGTGGTTGGTGTGTGTACAGCCTCACCCCTCCCCTTTGTGAAAGGCAGCAGACAACCTTTGGCGCTCTTTTTCCCGGAGGTGCATGAGCAAACGCCATAGCACTCCAGCTAATCCATTGGACCTGAAGATCACAAACGGTATTGGTATCTCTACTCGTTGTTCAACACCTTGCGTTACTCCTGCCTTCAGCAGCATTCTAGTACACAGAGGGTGTATTTACTTATACTTCAAGGATAATTATTTTAATTTTTACTCTCTTCATCTGCTGGGGGGGGGATGAGACTGACGAGCTTGTTCCTCTGTGTGATCCATGCAAGACACCGGTATTAGCTACAAGATCATTGGGCGCTCAGCCAAGAATGCAAATTAGTCTTTCAGAGAACTGCCTGTGAGGACTAGTGTAGTCCTCATTACCCCCTCCCTCCTCCCTCCTGCATGGATCCGTTTGTTAGCTCTGGCTTCCCGTACGGTATGTCACGCACGCTGTGTATCCTGGAGTTTATTTTTCAAACGCTTTTGCATTTCCTGTTCTTTTAACGGAGTCTCTTGATCAAAATAGATTTGTCTCACCTACAGCCGATCAGTTATCTAGTATTTCTCCCGTAAGGTTCAATGTCAGGAGCTACTCTTGCATTGTAACTCGCATCAGCCACCAGTTGCTGATCAGTAGCTGACCGTTGAAAAGCAGGAAATGTCATTCAGGTCTGCGGGCTTTTCCTGTTTTACCGCACTCCGCATCCGAAGTTCGGATTGTGGACCAGTAAAGCGGGTCATTGTTGTGCACTGTGGTGATACCTCAGGATCGCCAATAAATGTCGATGTTCTGTCCACTACGTAACCCTAATCGAATCACTTTTTGAATTTAGCGCTACTCCTCTCGTCTGGGAGGAGTTCCGAAATCGATTTAAGGAGCCGTTTAACTCGATATTAATGACGACGTCGTATGAACGGGTACAGCGTTAAATCGGTATATTGGCCATTAAACCGATTTAAAGTCGCAGTGTAGACCTGGCCTCAGACTCCTTATGTCTCAAGTTAAGCATGAGACCCCCATTGGTATACACATTTGAAAATGTTGTCCAGAAGGAATCAGCTTAGAGCTAGAACTCAAACTCCAAACTCCTATTCCCATGCTCATCCCATTAAGCACTGTTAATAACTGCACAAAGTAATTTATAAATTGAAGTTTTTGATAGGTAAAAAGAACCAAAAGAAATGAACGAACAAAAGGCATAGACTTGAAAATGTCCCAGAAATCAGGGATGAGTAGCCCTCTAAAGAATTTGAGATTAGGATCAGTTCAGAAAAGCACCCAGAACCTTTGGATACTTATCCATATTTTACCCCAACTAGCTGAAATTCTAGTCTGCAAACCAGAACTAGCAATTTGAGGAAAAAAATCCCTTTTTGTTTCTGTTGCTAAATTCCACTTCTGGCATAAGGAAATGCAGAGCTTAATAGAAATTAAAAATTCTCTGACAAAGAAGTGAACTGAAGTTTCTGATCCTTAAAATATTAGAGTCAAATTGTGATCCATGGGAGTTCTGGAAAATGGCTCAGGGAGGTTCTAGTTTAGCCATAATAATTTGCCCATTCCAATGAGAACCCCAAAATAGAACCTCCCTGAGCCATCTTCCAGAATTTACATGGCGTCTGCTCTGAACTTTTTTTTTTAAACTTTGAAAAATCTGGTTAACTAAACCATTTAGAAGAGTTTCACAGCATTTACACAGCTCTGCCACTCCATGTCTAGAAGAGCCAAGATCAGGTGCCATACTGTAACTGTTCATATGCCATTTCCTGTCCAATTTTAGAGCCCAAAGAAGTTTGGATACAGAGTGGTTTTTTGGGGGGAGGGGTTACTTATCAGAACTAAACCTCAACATGTTTTAAGGGTTATGACCACTGCGACCATTGCTAACAGCACATGGCAGTATCTTTGAGGACACTGGACTGGCCTATATATGCAGATCTGTGTGTTTTTGAGGGTAGGGAAGCCTGATTTAGGGGGAGATCTATTTATCTTGTCTGTCTATCCCTCTAGGTCTTAGGTATGGCTTTTAGCTTCATGATTTGAGCTCTTTATAGTATTTTGAAAACTATGCCTCTGTTTATAAACTTGAGTGTCCTGGATCTTAGCTTATTGTGTTGTCACCTGGCCAACTTTGCTTTCATGGATAATATTTTATGAAGTTCTACATTTGGGTTATTTAATTGTTTCATATATTCAGTGCTCCTTGAAATGAACATTCCAGCAAAATGATCACAGAAGAGAAACCTGTAAGTTCCCAGACACAATGCTCACAAATCTGGCATCCAATTCATTTAATTTTAACGCTGACAGTGGCTTTGAGCATTGCTCTAATTGTCGTCAAAGGCAAAACTCCCATTGATTTCAATGGAAGCAGGATTGAGCCCATAATGCCTTGCATTCACTTTTTAATGGGGTTCAAGTAAGCTCTACAGCACTGAATAATTTAATGTTAAATTTCATATGGCCCAACTTTATCTCATCATCTCATTACTTTAAGTTTACATGACTTCCTTTTTTCTCCCATCAACAAAGAATTATGCTGAATTACAGCTTTGTTGCTAAAGACAAGTTGTGTATTTGAGGTATATTTTTCATGTGCTGTGTTGGCCAAGTGGATGAGGTATTAATATAAGGAACTATAAACAAAACTTGGTTTTCTAAACTGCGATAGAGTGATGGGCTTAATTTGTTTCTATACACTGCCATCTTGAAAACTAAACTGAAGCATCCAAATTAAACAGGAGATGTAAATATTGGCCAGATGTTCCCTGGTGTCTGAACCTTTTTTGTTTTTTAATTCCATTAAATGGGTACATTTTGCATCCAACATAATACACTCTGTTTTGTTTTTCAGTTTCAGTTTGTGTTTCAGTTTTTCAATAGCTTTATAGCCTATGGCTGTGATATATGAGATGCTGTTCAGCTTTGCTGGAGCACAAGTGTCAAACTTGGGTTGGGTTAGATCATTTGTCCAACTGTCTTAATGTAGGCAGTGAACACTTTAGGAAATGCCAACTGAGGTTGAGGGTTTAGTAAGCCAAGCAAAACAGAGCACTGCCCACAGGCTGGAACATTATAAAGTTCCTTAAGGGTTCCGTCAAAGGGAAATATAATACTTATTTTTTCTATAGAAGTTGCAATAATTCTCTGGTGCAGTCAGTAGGATGGTAGCCTTGATAAGGATGGCTAGGAAAATAAAAAAAATGAACAGGAGTACTTGTGGCACCTTAGAGACTAACAAATTTATTTCAGCATAAGCTTTCGTGGGCCACAGCTCACTTCTTCGGATGCATAGAATAGAACACACAGACAGAAGATATTTATAGATACAGAGAACATGAAAAGGTGGAAGTATGCAGGAACCTTTTCATGTTCTCTGTATGTATAAATATCTCCTGTCTGTGTGTTCCATTCTGTGCATCTGAAGAAATGAGCTGTAGGCCATGAAAGCTTATGCTGAAATAAATTTGTTAGTCCCTAAGGTGCCACAAGTACTCCTGTTCTTTTTGCGGATACAGACTAACACAGCTGCTACTCTGAAACCTAGGAAAATACAAGCACTTGACTTGAGTTTTGCATGATGAATTGAGGAGTTAGATGGGAGGAACGACTTCTGTCCTGCCCTTCAGAATTCATTCTACCAGATTATAGCAGCACCACAAAATGCAGGGTTTAGCAGCCATGTGAGGAAGATTTTCAATGTGATTCAAATGGCAATTGCCTATTTTAAAGCTTTGACACAACTGAGAAAAACAGAGTGACACTGTTTTTTTTTCTGTTGCCTCAGTAGTTCCAATCATATAGGTTGGCACCTTTTCTCCACTAGAATCCCAGATCTGTGAGACATCAAACACTTTGCAGATTGCTAAGCACCCTCAATTCTCATTTAAACCAATGGGAGTTGAAGTCAACACTCCTCGGCATTGGGCCCTACGTTTGTAGACACTCTTATTGTAGCTGAAATGGCTGGTTATTGTCTTTGAGGGTTTACCGCAACAATATTTACAGTAACTCTTATTTACTACTTCCTGAGCAGGGGCCCTATCCATTTCCATCTGTCTCAGGACTTGCTTGAGGAGATCAGCCTGCTCCTGAACTGAATTCTGCAGAAATTCTCATCACAGTAGGTAATCTAAGAATAGACTTGAGAAAGCCCTGAGGAATATTCTGCAGAGGGCAAATTTGCTCTGTTAGGGAGATGGACAAGATGACTTTCAAATATATATATATATTTTTACCATGGTAGGAAAAAATGTGACCACTGTGTCATCTCTAGGATAACCACGGAACAGAATGAATTAAAATGAAATGCAACTCCAGTTTGAACTTTCCATCACAGTCAAGATACTGCGTTAAAAAAACAGTTGGAAATGGCAGAGTAAGGCCATTATTTTTGATACATTACTAGTGAATTAATAAGAGGTTGATTTCATAGTACAGATTGCTCCTGCACAACAAGATCAGAAATAGTTTGTCCTTCTAATTTATAATTTGTTTGAAACTGAGTTAAATTCACTCATTTTTCTGGTGCTTCCAAATCATACTTGTGAAAACTAATTAAAATGTTTCATGTTTTTGACAGATATCAGGTCTGAATTGCCCTTGGATGACATTGTCTTCATCCATCTTTTCTGCCATATTAAGTGTTCCCTCTTGTAAGGTTAAAAACAAGGAAGATGAGGTCATTCAGACTCACAGAAAGTGTTCCTTAAGTTGCAGGATCAGACTTTTAATTTAGTGTAATTCTTTATTATCTGGGAAGGGCAAAAGAGATTAGGCTGTGTACCTGAGAGTGAAAGCATTTATCCATTGAAACAAATTCAGCAGAGTGGATGGATGAAAATCTTGAAGAGCTTCTAATTTGGCTGCAGTTACTCAGCCCTTTTTTACAGAAGTTAAAATGAGCACAGCAGGCCTCTTGAACTTTAATGTTTGTGGGTTTGTGCCTCAAGTAAAAGGTCATTGGTACATTTGTACTTTGACTGCCCATAGTAAAGCAGGTATAGAATTCATTCCAGATTACATGAACTGACATTTCCAAATGATCCCAAACATGTAAGACACTTTTACAGAATCACCAAGCTGTTCACATGCCGTGACTAAGTTCACAGTCTTACCAGAGTTTTCCTTCGCTGACCCTTCGCTGCTCCTTTTTGTTACTCTTCTTTTATGTCCTATGTAAGTTCTTTGGGGCTGGGACCAGTTCAATGAAGTGTCTAGCGCACATCTGAATGCTATTAAATAATAGTCCACAGTGGATGATGTGTTAGGTCTGGGTAGAGGTTCTCATATTTTCGGACAGTTCTAAAGAATAGTATTTAATTCATGTTTGGTCACAGCATTGGTGCATGCATAGTGATCTTCTACACACCCCTTTGAAAAATGCATCCTATGGAGATGGAATTCCAAACAACACAGGAATAGCCTCTGGCATTTTCCCTGGGTTTGCTAAAAATCTTGCATGTGGTAGGAAATATCTTATTCGGATTGCACCAAATATAGTTCATTTGTTCTGCATGGTTTGTATTTTTTATATTTTCTAAATATTTTAACAATATTGTATCATCCATGCAGAAATGTTTCAAGAATCAAGATTAAAGCATGGTAAGAATGTCCTGTTAAAAGCATCTCCATACTAGTCTTGTTTCTGTAATGATAGCTTCTAGAATTATAGCACTTCTATTATCACAGGGCTTGTAATCAAAACAGTTCTTCAGTACTATTCCATTTAAGTGCTTAGTATAGAATTGCTACCAAAACAATGTGATAACAGACTGTCTTTTATTACAGACCTGCTTTCATGTAAAGACATTTACAACTCAGTGGTAAATCAACAAGAGGAAAAATAAAATAAAATATAATAAAAACACTTGAGAAATGAGGGCAGAAATGCTTACCTAGTTCTCAGGGATGCAGTGAGGATGACTTGTTAATGTTTGTACAGTACTCTGAAGCTGTAAAGCTCAATGGGTGAAATTCACCCAGGTACAGAAGGTTAGCTGCACTTAAGCCCTGCATTGGGACTGCACAGGATGATGGGAGAGTGGTCAGGGACAACCCCAGCAGCAGCCTTCTGCATGAAGTGAAAATGATTTTTGGGTGAACACTGCATAGACAGAGTGGGGATGGAGTGGTGGGTAGAAAGCTGGGAGAGGATCTACGGGTATTAGTTTGCTTAGACACACTAGCCTCAACACATGAGGCAAACTGCATGATTAAGCTGAAAGTGTTAGTTAAAACCATATGGTGGGCCACTTGGATGCGGCACTGAAGATCAGTGCCATGACCCCAATATGAGGGTTGGGTTTTGACTCTCCAACTTCCTCTTTGCCTATATCATGCTTTGTTACACAGGCTTCTTGTAGCTGAAGTTAACATCACTCTATAGGAATATCTATATTTATTACTACATGAAAATCTACAGAAGAGACCATCTTCATTAGACAATCTCCTGTCTCTGAGAGACTGCGCCAATGTATCCCTAAATGTACTGAGTATAATTCTGTTCTATCTAGTTTTGTAAGGACTCTCAGTGGTCAGTTAAGGCAGGTGCCACTGTATTTATTATTATTATTATTGTTGTTGTTGTTGTTGTTCTATAAAAAGTGCATGGATAACAAATATTATAGGTTGTCCCACTGATGCCAATGGGAGTTTTGTCTTTGACATCTGTGGCATCAGGATTTTACTTTAAATGTGTATGTGATATGACAAAGACATATAGAAGATTTGACCCTTCTATAATTTTGTAAGTAATATAATTTACATTTGAACGTAGAGAAAAAATCTCATTTCAGGAATATGTGAGCATAAGAACCTTACATATAGTTATAAGACTGGTTTCTCTTATGATTGAATATTTTTGAGAAGTGTCAGATTTGACTTTTGGCTCTAATTATATTTTATTCAGAGTAGCATCTTTGGATTTAAACTTGTTTTTGAGTTTCTTTCCCTTGATCAAATATAAAATTAGTAATATTTGTTTCATCAGTAGATCTCAAAGTGTTTTATAAAGGAGGCCAGTATCAATAACCCCATTTTGCAGATGTGGAAAATAAGGCACAGAGAAGTGAAGTGACTTGCACAAGGTCACATGGAAGCCAGTGGCAGAGCTAGGACTTGAAGCCAGGTCTCTTGAGTCCCAGTCCAATGCATTATTCTGTTGATATGCTGTAGGTTTTGTTAGACAACGTACATGAACATTATCATTCTATAACCTGTATGCAACTTAATACAAATAAAAACATATTATTTTGAGAAAAAAATCCAAAATTGTATATTATGTTTTTTTTCTTCCAACTCTTTGCTGTTAATAATAGTCGTAAATATCTATATTATGTTGGGCCCCACATGGGACTAGAGTCACAATGTGATAGATGCTGAGACAATCCTTGCCTGAGGAGTTACAATCTAAAAGATGGAAGCAGACAAAAAATGGGGATGGGAATATAACACAGATGGAGATGACTAAATTGGCAAAGCTTTACTAGTTTTATGTACTCTTGTTGGTGGACATTTTTATTTATTTTTAACCATGTGATTCACCATTTTCTTATATACTTTGCCATGCACTAAACTCTGCTCTTACAAGTTTGAAAAACTAGAGAGAAACTTGAAGGGAATGTGGAAAATTAATTGTAACTATTGGACTAAAAATTGATTGTGGTGATAGATTGCAATGCAATGAATGTTGTTTTCTGTAACATATTTCATACAAACTACTCTAAAGAGCCAGGAGCTACGACTACGGGTTCACATTTTGCTGATTGCTGTCACACAAGTTGTCCAATTGAGCTCAGTGGATCCTATAAAAATCCATAGTGTCATGTTAACTTTTGAGATTTATGCAGAATGCACTGCGTTATTGAGGTCAGTGGCTTGTACTTTTGATAATAGTACTTTGCAGTTCCTTAGTGTCTTCCATCTGGGGGTCACAGAGTCCTTTACTTAAGGCTAATAGCACCCCGGAGAGAGGGTAACTGCTATCACCATTTTATAATGGGGGGAATTGAGATTCAGAAAGCTTAAACAACTTGCTCAAGGGCACAGAGATATGCTATAGCAGAGTCACAAATAGAACCCAGAGCTCCCAGTTTCCACTCTCCTGCTTAACCACAAGATTGCACTTCCCCCAGTCTACGCCAATAATTACATCAAGACAAGCCCTTAGCCAAGCCTTTTGTGGGTTTATGTCTCTGCAGTTACTAAGTTACATCTAGAGAATTTCTGTGGTCAGTTGCCATTAGGTTATCATAACTTTTTTAAACATGGATGAGTCAATGCATACACAATTGGTTTTTAAAAGAAATAAAAATCCTACTCAAACATAAATAGAAGTGGAGACTTTTAATTAGGGATAACTGGAAGAAATCAAGAGTGCTATGGATGGGATTTCCTTCTTTAATAAGATCACAGTAGTTTATCTTCAGGTTATATATGACCTCATCATGAAATGCAGGGCTCAGATCTCTCCTTGCCTTGCCCCATGAGCACTCACTTACACATGTGCAAAGGGGGTGTAAAATGCCTCACACAGGTGTAAACATCTATACAAAGTTCAAGACAGAGGAGAAGTGAGGCGCCAGTCGTTATAATGATTTTTAAAATGATTTCTCTGAGAAACTAAGTGATTAGAATTAGAACCATTCATTATAGTGTAATGACTTGATTGTCAGATTATTTGTTGATATTTCACATAGAAGTAGAAATATAGTAGTTTCCAGAAATTGCTGTTCAATTGCCGTCCTGTGTTCCAAATTTTTCTTCCTCTTACTAAAACTGGAAGTTTTCCATATTTCCATAAATGACCAGGGGCCATAGGCTCAAATGTCTCCTGTGTCTGATTCTGCTTGGCTCAGGGGATTGCCAAATACTTATAGCAGATAAGGATCTGCGGACTAGGGGAATCCCTGAATATCCACCCAACCCTCCCGGACCATATCGCAGAGAGTGTCTGTCGGGAGAGGGCCATGACTAGGATATCTTATGCTCTAGTGATCCCTCGCTGCTGGAACAACTCCTTGGTGACTACTGGAAGCCAGCATAAATTAGCTAAACTGCACTGGAAGTTTGGCCCTGAGCATCTGGCCCAGTGTTCCATTACACTCTGCTGTTGCTATAGCTACCATACTTCTAGAGAGCCTTACTGTGCTGCCTAGCCACAAAATGGCATCATTGTACTTCCACTTTGCACTCCCTTTCCACAGGAGTAACTGACAGCACAAGATGCAAGACAGTGGAGAATCAGACCCCATAATTGTGTCTTAGGCACTGCGTCAGTGCTGTGATAGACTACCGATGGAATGGGTGTGGTTTGGAGAGGCAGAAAGTATTCAAGTAGTAATGGAGAGAGGCATTTTAAGTCATGAGTCATAGTAAAATGTTTTTTTTTTAATGGCTGCTACTAAAAAACACTCAAGAAGAGGATCTGCAGCAGCCAGAAGGATAAAGTAATGTAACAAAGAGCAAATTAACTGATTGCATGTTGAAAGGCATTCGCTGAGTGGGTTGATAATATCTAATTAAGCAACACTGAACTATAGCTAGTGAAAACAGAGACAGCTTTCTGTTTCACACACAAAATAAAAAGAGCTAGGTTGTTTCCAGAGCCACTGTCTTTCCCAGGAGTCTACAGCAATCACAGTCCCTGAGTCTCCAGCATTCCTCCAAATTAGCACTTACATGGTCTTGAACCACAGTCCAGCAGTGTTAGCCCCTTGCAAAGGCAATGGAGCTTCACACGTTGAAGGGTGACATAGCAGTCCAAATCCCCCAGCCCTCCAAGAGTTCCTGGTGAGGCAATCTGCCTTCATATGAGCTTCTGACATCAATTGTGCTTTAAAGCAGCAGTTCTCAACCAAGGATATGCATACTCCTGGGGGGCACACAGAGGTCTTCCAGGGGAGTACATCAACTCATCTAGATATTTGCCTAGTTTTACAACAGGCTACATAAAACGCACTAGCAAAGTCAGTACAAACTGACATTTCATACATACAATGACTTGTTTATACTGCTCTATATACTATACACTGAAATGTAAGTACAATATTTATATTCCAATTGATTTATTTTATAATTACATGGTAAAAATGAGAAAGTAAGATATTCTTCAATAACAACATATTGTGACCTTTTTGTATTTTTATGTCTGATTTTGTAAGCAAGTAGTTTTTAAGTGAGATGAAATTTGGGGTACACAAGACAAATCAGGGATACAGTAGTCTGTAAAGGTTGAGAACCACTGCTTTAAAGACACAGTTTTCCCTTAATTGTTTACTTTAAGCTTATTTTGATATAGGTATGGTCACAAAAGCTACTTCCTCTTTTCTCCAGCTCACTGGTGCTTGGCATACAAAAGAACACAGTAGGCCATAAAGGAAAACTGAAGAGTGTTGTGTGAACCTACAAAACTGAAGTGTGTTGCGTCATAGCCAGAGACAAGAGGAAGGCTGATGTATTGTGAATTTACTGTGTACATGCTCAGTTCATTACTATTGCTGAGCAGCAAAGCAATCCATATGGTTTTATCAGGTGACCCCAAGGAAGCCCAATTTAGGGCAATCCAGTACAGATGTGTGCTAAGCCTACCTGAAATGAAAGTCACACTTTTCATATCTTACAGGAATTCTGCCTGGGCAATATGATGTCTCATCAGTGGAACCCACAGATATCTACTTAAAGGAACCAACTAAAAGGCTAGATCCTGTGATCTGTTTTAGGAAGGCTGGCTAGGAAAATGTGAGCAACTCAAAGGGCTTGTCTTGTAAGTTATTCTTAGAAAGCAACACGTTTGAATTTTACCATGAATATTTTTGGAGGATGTACTGCTTTTGATACACCTATCAGTTTCTCATCAACAGCAAACAATCATCACCCTTATGGTCATAATCTATCTGTTAATCTGCCCATTAGTGTCTGTCTCTTTGTCATCTTCCTGAGCTACACCATATTTCATTTTGTGTCTCGCCAGTGTTCAGATACCAAAATGATAGGTAACTTAGGTCTGGTCTACACACAGTTTTTGTACTGATTTAACTATTTTAGTTTGGGGTGTATATCAAAACAGTTAAATTGGTACCACCCTAGTGTAGATGCAGTTTTGCAGGTGTAAACAAGTGTTTTTCATCAGTATAGATTATTCCTGTAACTTTATAGTGTAAGCACCAGTCTGTGTCCACACTAGGACAATATACTGCTTTAATGATATTGGTTTCTAAACTGATATAGTTAAGGTGGCACAAAAACTGTCTATAGACAGGTCCTTAGATTAAATAGATACAGGTGCAGGGTAATCCTTCATGATGATTTGAAATAATGCACATTTTTTAAAAATCAGTTGTTGGTTTCTTTTGTCTTTGGCGACTATGATTCAGCAAAGCATTTAAGCACGTGTATAACTATGCTAAAAATCAGCATGTGCTTAAATGCTAAGCTGAAGTGGGAGGCTAAAAGGTAATGGTTTACAACAAGCAGTGAACTATGGATTCTGAGTCAAACATTGGCAGGTGCCCTAAATGGTGCTGTAATATATGGCTAGGTAGTCTGGTATGTCTCTGTTAATATATTCATTGTGTTCCTTTTCATCATTAAAGTTCTATACAATTCAGAGTTCTTTTATTCCCTTAGTGAACTTTTGGTTTGCGTGGATTCCACTCCACAAGTTTTGTTTTCAGTTTTGATGTTCAAAAGAATTCTGAAATTAGAAGTGAAACTCAATTAAAATTGCATATACATATTAACAGATATGATGTAGCTCTGGAAGATGACACACATGCACTCAGAAACACTGATGGACTGACTGACAGATAGATAATACTTTGCTGAATCGTGGACGTAAAAGAGAAAAGAAACCAAAAGAAGACTTCAGCATAAAACAATATATTTGTAGAGGAGATTTTAAACTAAGGGCTGGGGGAAAGTCAAGTGGTACAGAGGAGCATACAGTTTGGATAGACACATTCCATAGGGAAGGATTTATTAAAGGGAATACTCTATACCTTATAAAAAGAGGAGAGAGTAAGTTGATAAAGTACAGGTAGGAACTGAAGACAAACAGTCAAACAAAACAGACTCGCATTCAATTACATCACATGAAGCCAGACAACTAAATATTTACAATTTTTTATAAGTGCTTGTATACAAATGCTGGAAGTCTAAATACATAAACCTTAAATCCCTGGTATTAGATGAGGATATTGATTCTATAGGCATCACAGACACTTGGGGGTATGATGATAATCAATGGGATACAGTAATACCAGAGTACAAAATATATAAGAATCACAGAGGAGGTCACACTGGCAGGGGAGTGGCACTATATGTGAAAGAAAAGATAGAGTCAAATATGGTAAAAGTCTTAAATGAACCAAACATTCTCATTCATCTCTGTCTATGAATAGAGATTCCATGCTTGAATAATAAGAGTATAGCAGTAGGAACATGCTTCCGATCACCTGATCAGGATGGTGATTGTGAAGTGCTCAGGGAGATTCGAGAGGTTATAAAAATAGAAAATCCAGTAATAATGGGAGATTTCAACTATCTCCATATTGACTGGGGAATGCACAGATAAAATTTCTTGACATCATTAATGGCTGCTTCTTGGAGCAGCTAGTCCTGAAAACCATAAAGGTAAAAGCAAATCTTGATTTAGTCTTAAGTGGTGCACAGGATCTGACCCACAGCTGAATTGTTTGGTAATTATTGACCAAAATGTGACATCTTTGTAGTGGGGGACATGGGTGGCAAGTTTGTAGAAATTTTGGTGGTGCCCAGAACCCGCCCCCCCCAACTCCATCCCCCCAAATTCCACTCCCACCTGCCTAAGGCTCTAGGAGGGGTTTAGGGGGGAGGTCTGGGATGCAGGTCCTGGGCTGCGGATTAGGGTGCAGGAGGGGTGCAGGGTGCAGGCTTTGGGATGGAGTTTGGATGCTGGGTGCAGGCTCTGGGCTGGGGCATGGGGTGGGTGTGCAGGAGGGGATGAGGGGTGCAGGCTTTGGGATGGAGTTTGGGTGCAGGCTCTGGGCTGGGGCTGGGGGTGTAGAAAGGGGTGGGGGTGCAGGCTGTGGGAGGGAGTTTGGGGGTGGAAAGGGATGTGTGGGAAGGGGTAGGTGGTGCACACTCTGGAAGGGGGTGCATGCTCTGGGAGGAGGTTTGGGGATAGGAGGGAGTGCAGGAGTGAGGGCTGTGGGGCTGAGGCTGAGGGATTTATGAGGCAGGAGGGGGCTCAGGGTTTGGGCAGAGGGATGGGGTGAGGGCTATGGGGTTGAGGATGAGGGGTTCATGATGCAGGGGGGCTCAGGGCTAGGGCAGAGGGTTGAGTGTGGGGTGAGGGCTATGGGACTGAGGATGAGGGGTTCATCCTGTGGGGGAGGCTCAGGGCTGGGGCAGAGGATTAGGGTGCAGAGGGATGAGGGTTGGGGCTGAGGATGAGGGGGCTCATGATGCGGGGGGGTGCAGGGCTGGGGCAGAGGATCAGGGTGCACGGGGATGAGGGTTGGGGCTGAGGATGAGGGATTCATGATGCAGGGGGGCTCAGGGCTAGGGCAGAGGATTAGGGTGCAGAGGGATGAGGGCTCTGGCTGGGGCTGAGAGGTTTGGGGTGTTGGAGAGGCTCAGGGCTAGAGCGGAAGCGCAGGGTAAGGGCAGCCTGCCTTACCAATAGTGGATAGCAGGCACTAGGGCCCTGGGGCAGCAGACAGCAGTTCTGCCGGGAGCGGTTCTGCTCCGGCGCAGAAGCAGGCTGGGGAGAGGCATTGCGCTGATTTCTGTCAGGCAGGGACGCGGCAGGGGGGAACGCAGTGGGAGGGGTGGAAGGCGGAGGCCGCGACCGCTCCAGGCAGGGACGCAGCGGGGCGTGGGGGGAGACCCGGGGGGGCTGGGGCCCGATCCAGGCAGGGCCGGGGGAGAGACCCAGCTCCAAATATTTGCTGGAGCAGGGCCCCCAGCCCTGAATATTCCTGTCTTGGGCACTGCAAACATATATAACCTGCCGCTTATGGTGGGGGAAATACCAAAGAAACCCATCACAGAAGCAGTTAACTTCAAAAAGGGGAGCTACACAAAAAATGAGGAGGCTAGTTAAGTGAAAAAAGAAACTGTCACAAGAGTGAAATGCTTGTAAGCTGCATGGAAACTTTTTAAAATCACCATAGTAGATGCTCTAATGATATTTATACCTCAAATAAAAAAAATTAAGAGAATCAAAAAAATGCCACTGTGGCAAAAGAACAGAGTTAAAGGAATTTAGGGAGAAAAAGATATGTTTTAGAAATTGGAAGTCAAGTCCTACTGAGGAAAATAGAAAGGAATATAAAGTCTGGCAAGTGAAGTATAGAAGTATAATTAGGTAGGCCAAAAAATAATTTGAAGAGCAACTAGCAAAAGACCCCAAAACTAACAACATATTTTTAAAATGTTGTACACCTTTAAGTACATCTGAAGCAGGAAGTCTGCCAAACTATCAGTGGGGCCACTAGATTATTGAGGTGCTAAAGGAGCTCTTAAGGAAGACAAGGCCATTGTGGAGAAACTAAATTACTCTTTGCATCAGTCTTCACTGCAGAGGAGGTAAGGGAGATTCCCATATCACAGGTGACAAACCTGAGGAACTATCCAAGGTGTCAATAGTTTTGAAACAAATTGAGAAATCAAACAGTAATAAGTCACCAGGGCCAGATTGTATTCACCCAAGAGTTCTGAAGGGACTCATGAAATTTCAGAACTACTAACTGTGGTATGTAACTATCACTTAAATCAGCCTCTGTACCAGATGACTGGAGGATAGCTAGTGTAATGTTGATTTTTAAACAGGGCTCTAAAGATGGGCTGTTACAGGCCAGTAAGCATAACTTTAGTACCAGGCAAAATGGCTGAAACTGTAGTAAAGAACAGAATGATCAGACACGTAGATGAACACGATATGTTGGGGAAGAGTCAACATGGCTTTTGTTTCGGAAAATCATGTTTCACCAATCTATTAGAATTCTTTGAGGGGATTAACAATCATATGTACAAGGGTGATCTAGTGGATATAGTGTACTTGGACTTTCAGAAGGATTTTGACAAGATGCCTCACTAAAGGCTCTTAAGCAAAGTAAGCCATCATGGGCTAAGAGGGAAGATGCTCTTATGGATCAGTAACTGGTTAAAAGATAGGAAACCAAGGATAGGAATAAATGATGAATTCTCACAATGGAGGAAAGTAAATAGTGGGGTCCCCCAGGGATCTGTACAGGGACTAGCGTTGTTCTATATATTTATAAATGATCTGGGAAAAGAGGTAAACAGTGAGGTGGTAAAGTTTGCAGATGATACAAAATTACTTAAAATAGTTAAATCCAAAGCAGAATGCAAAGAGTTACAATGAGATCTCACAAACTATATGACTGGGTGACAAAATGGCAGACGAAATTCAATGGTGATAAATGCAAAATCATGCACACTGGAAAACATAATCCCAGCTATACATATTAATCGATGGGGTCTAAATTAGTTGTTACCACTCAAGAAAGAGATTTTGGAGCCATTGTGGATAGTTCTCTGAAAACTTCTGCTCAATGTGCAACAGCAGTCAAAAAAGCTAACAGTGTTAGGGATAGTTAATAAGGCAGAAAATATCATAATATCACCATATAAATCCATGGTATGCCAACTCCTTGAATACTGCATGCAGTTCTGGTCACCCCATCTCAAAAAAGATATATTAGAATTGGAAAAAATACAGAGAAGGGCAACAAAAATGATTCGGCATATGGAAAAGCTTCCATATATGGAGAGATTAAAATGAACTGGACTATTCAGTTTAGAAAAGAGATGACTAAGGGGGGGATATAATACAAATGTATAAAATCATGAATGATGTGTAGAAACTGAAAAGGAAGTGTAATTTACCTCTTCACGTGCCACAAGAAGCAGGGACACCCAATGAAATTAATAGGCAGCAGGTTTAAAACAAACAATGCATAGTAAACTGTTGGAACTCTTTGCTAGGGGATGTTGGAAAGGCCAAAAGTATAAATTGTTAAAAAATAATTAGCTATGTTCCCGGAGGATAGGTTCATCAATGTCTATTAGCCAAGATGGTCAGGGCCTCAACCCCATGCTCTGAGAGTCCCTAACTGGATAATGGGAGGGATCTTGATAAATTACCCTATTCTGTTCATTCCCTCGGAAGCATCTGGCACCACACTAGGTACTGTCGGAGAGGATATTGGGCTAGATGGACCATTGGCCTCACCCAATATGCCCATTCTTACATTCTTACAGGTCTAGGGCTGAACCTGCATCACTGCAGTCACTTGGAGCTGCATTAGGGCCATTATCAGTTTGGTCAGTTACTGGAAATATTAAAAAATAGTTTCACACCATGGCTACTCTGGATGAATTTACCAGACTACAGTATCTCCTGCACCTCAATCCAGATATTTGAAAGGATATTGATCTGCTCAGGAAGACATGCTTATGAATGAAATAAACACATTATTAAGCTGCTTTTATAAAAAAAGGCATAGCCAAATTCAGTTCCCTGTTATATCAATGTGCATCTGAATAAAATCCACTGAAGTCATGGGAACTATTATGGATGTATACTGTCATAGCAGAGACAGCAGAATTTGGCTACAATCTTTATATGGAGATGTAGAACTGAGTCCTGGTGAGTAAACAACTTGCTTTTGTACAAATAGATTATCATATTGTATATATAGAAAGAGAATCCCTGCTTTCAAGCTGTCTTGCTCTGGAAAAGGAGGTAAGTCATCCTGATTGGATATGTGAAATCCTCTTAAATTTTGTGAATGTATAAATTTCTATCACTCATAAACTTGAGTTTTTCTATATATATCCAGTTTTCTCTTTAATTTGTTTGCTTCTCAATGATTTAGTTTTAAAAGATCATACAGTATCTGGTCATCTGAACCATCTGATGTAATTAAAAAAAAAGCACTAAATATAGTTAACACAGCTTGGTTCTGTTTTCTGGCAATTGCCCTACAGGCAATGGAAAAGGAGCCCAGAAAACAACTTGTTTATTATGAGCAGGTCAGTCCTCCAGGGGACTCGTGGAATCACGCAGTGGGAGAGGACAATCACAGCACTGAAATGGTGGATAATTTTATTTGTTCCACTTGATGGTCACAGTGGCATCATGCTGGCCAATTACTCTTGAGTCAGCAGGTTTCAGAGGTTAAGAGCCCCTTGTGGATTGCAGCACTGCAGGCAAAGCATTCAGGCCAGATTGAAACCATTTCAACCTCAGAGACGCCAGCCTTTTTCTCCCTTGGAGATCTCCTTTTTCATCTATATACAAGGCGTATATGTAATAGAATAAGCATGTCTTTAGCATCAAGGCAACTTAATTGTGGAGAGTGGAAAGAATGCCAGCTTCAGATAAATACAAGGGCAATAAACCAGAGAGATATACTACACAATGGCAGGGCCGTAGCAACAAAGAACGTGGCCCCCTCCGAACATATGTCCGGGGCCCCTTACCAAAAAAGTCAATGGCATATTTCGATGACTTTGCCGCGTCTGAGATCACAAGATTCCAAGTGTGAGCTCCACATGGTACATACAAGGCACGGTCATTTATTTCTAGCATGCGGGCTTGAACTCCTTTATTCTTTCCTCTCATATTTGCGCCGTTATCATAAGCTTGGCCTCTCATGTCAGCAATGTCTATTCCTAAGTTGTTTGCCTTTTCAAGAAACGCTTCCAATAAGCCCTTGCCAGTTGTATCATAAACATTAAGAAAACCAACAAACACTTCACGAATATTGACACCATCTTCACCGTTGCATTCATTTTTTTTGCCACTTTTAGGGGCCCCCTTCCTTGCGGGGCCCCGTCCAGTTGGAGGGTACGGAGGGCGCTCGCTATGCCTCTGCACTATGGAGGCATGAAATGTACAAATATCGCAAAACTTAAATGTTAGTTCCAAAGGAAAGAGCAGTCCGGGAACAGTCCTCATGCCAGCAACCTACTAATGTTTCCAAACAGCTGAACCTTTAACAATTTCTTCACATTTTTGTCAAGTGGAAATGTTTTAAGCCACTTCTTCAGTGATCTGTAATTCTAAGGGGGAAAACAGCAGAAAAAACATTTGTTTTAGCGGTAGATCTGCCACAAGCAATTGGGCAGAGGCGGATATGAAATCAAAGCTACTAGAAATAACCAGTGTCAGAAATATTTTGCTGCAAGATCTATTCAGTTTCTGAAGGATGAACTGGGGAGCTAAGACATATGCTTTTTATGTTTTTGGCCAATATTGTCCCAGTTTTCAGTTTCTGGAAAATGTCTCCAGAATCTCAGAACCAGGATGTAGATAAATTACTATGATTAATAGTGTTGCTAAGATCCAGATACTGTCCGTAGAGACAAAAATAATTGATGCAGTGCTGCACTTTTGTGTGGCACTTCAGAAGTGGATAAAATGACCCCTGGGTGATAGTTAATCCAGGATTTGTAAATTTGCAAAACACATTGGGATCCACTGAAATGAAAGGCACTGCATAAATCTGTAACTATTTATTATCATTTTACTATTAACAATTATTAAATATTTCCCTAACAAACACCTGTATTAATAAATGGTACAAATGCTTCTGTTCACTATTTCAAATACTGAAGAATTGTTTTCTGGATGCCAAACTGCAACACACTTTGGCCCAACACAGCAAAGCACTGACCCCCGTGCTTAAAGTTAAGCACCTTTTAAGTCCATTAAAGATGAACATATCTCAAATGCCTTGCTGATTCATGGCCTTTGTGAACTGGCACTCTTTGTTTTTCTGTTTCTAATGAAAAAAGGGCAAAGAGTTCTGAATTGAAAGAGGGACACCTCTTCCTCCACATATCAAATATTATAATCTCATTCTAAAGAGGCTGGTATACCTGTAACAGTACCTTGCTTTGGTTCCTTGCTACGCAAAATAATCTTAGCTGGGTTTGGTGCTTAAAGAGCTGGAAAGGTTTTAGCTTCAGGCTGGCCTAAAAATCAAGGTGAATAACTCATCTTGCAATAGAGCTTAAATCTATGATCCTTCTCACTAAGCGCAGAGTCTGAAAATCATCTGGGGCTCTTAGATGGTAGAATATCAGACAGAGCTCAATGGGAAGATTAAAACTCTGGTCCTCCTTTGTTGATTAGGCACATGTACAACTAGTTAAGCTGAACAATTGATTCCATCTGCTCCAACTTATATATTTTTAAACCAGTTCCTTGCACAACATTTGCAAAGTGATTACACACAGGTTAAAAATTGTGGCCTAGATCCATGCACAGAGGGGTCTTTCCACATGTGGATATCACCCATTTCATTCAGAAGGGGGCTCAGCTGTTTCCACAGCCTCATTACCTCTTGACTCTCCTTCACGGAGAAGCTAATACAGGGCGAGGAAGGTGTGGGTCCTTTGGGGGCTTTTTTGCACTGGAAACTGATGGAATTGTGTGGAACAATAGGATATTCTTTATTTTTAAGAAATTCCATATTTCTGTATGGTTTAATAATGGGCAGTAAATGGAACCCAGGTGATTGTGTGGGTTCCTAATACATGTTTATAGTAAAATAAATATATGGCAGCATTTCTTCATGGTCAAAGTAGGAAAAGCAAGGTACAAAATAAGTTTAAAGTTATTAAAATGTTTCAGATTATATAACTCTTTGGTTTTCATGTTCAGTGGTCTCCACTCAGAGCAGAACCTGATTAATCTCTCTCCCTTTGCTACCAAGCTCAGTCAGGAGAAAAAGGCCCTGGTCCACCAAAGGACTTGTGGGTTAGAGTAGTTGCAATGTGTGTTGGATAGTGACCTCAGTTGGAACTATTCACATGCTTAAAGTTATGCACACACTTGAGTGCTTTGCAGGATCACAGACAAATAATCCAGAAAAATATGTATGTGTTTCCGTCTCATGGCAGAATTTTACTTCCTCTAATTATAATATGTCTTGTAAGTGGCTGATTCCTTAATCTTGTCAGGAGGAGGAGGAGAAGGTACATCCAAGAGGGGAATAATTAGGTGTGTAGGGTTAGCTTAATATTAATTTGCATATGGATTGGTAGACATCCTCATTTTTGGAAATTCTGTACCTAGGTATTTTCAAGGGTACCTGTGCATCTAGTCCACTGAGCAAGATGGTCTTGCTCTCTGTTTTGAAGAGTTATTGTTTAAAATGTAAGCCTGTGTAGCAGGCCGGTGTGGCTCCCCTCCTGCCCAGGAGAGGGCGAGCCCCGCCGGATGCCTGAGTGGGCGGGGCTACAGGGCAGTGAGCCCGCCCCTCAGAGGGTCAGGTGGCGACCCAGAAGCGCAAAAGCCAGCTGTCAGAGCTCATTTAGAGCCCAGCCACCGCCGGGAGCAGACCTGCCACAGGGAGCTCAGGACTGGGAAGCCGCTGGGGCCCAGGGCAGTTGCCCTGACTGACCGGAGCTTTCCTGCGCCCGCAACTGGGACGTGCTGCCAGAGCTTCCCCGCGCCCGCTATTCGGAGGAGCAGCCAGAGCTTCCCCGTCCCTGCTGTTACCCCGAGGAACCCCCAGAGCAAGCCTGGCCGGATTTCCCGGAGGAGCTGCCGGACCTACCACCCAGCCCCGGCCGCGAGGAGCCCATGGTGCTGGACTTCCCGCGAGCTGACAGCACGAACCAGGTAGGCCCAGAGGGGGAAATTGGAAGTAGCCCGGGGGCAGCCGACCCCAGTCAGGCTGCAGATTTACCTGAGCCTATGTCAGTGTGTTGCGATGAGGATCCCCACTGACTGTCAGTGGTGATAGCCGCTACTAGGGCCCCGGGCTGGAACGCAGTGGAGTGGGAGTGCCCGCAAGGGTGGCAGACTTCCCTTCTCCCTGGCCTGAACAGGCCATCCAGGCTAGTTGTTTGCTCAGCCCCTCCTGAAAGGCCTGAGCCCAGACCTGAGTGTTGCCCATCCCTGAGCCAGAACCTGGGCTTTATCCTAATTGACTATGTATTGTTGCTCAGCCCTGAGACAGAGGGCCTGAGCTCCCAAACGATTGTATATTGTTGCTCAGCCTTGCAACACAAGGCCTGAGCTCCCAATTGACTGCATATTGTTGCCCAGCCCTGAGACAAAGGGCTTGAGCTCCTCATTAACTATGTATTGCTGCTCAGCCCTGCAGCAGAGGGCCTGAGCTCTCAATTGACTGTATCTTGCTGTTCAGCCCTGAAACAGAGAGCCTGAGCTCCTGAGTGACTGTGTCTTGTTGCTCAGCCCTGCACCAGAGGGCCTGAGCTCCCCATTGACTATATACTGTTGCTTAGCCTTGCAGCCGAAGGCCTGAGCTCTTAACTGCCTGTGTATTGTTGCTCCGCCTTGCAGCAGAAGGCCTGAGCCCCCAAGTGACTGTGCATTGACACTGAAGCCAAGGGCCGGACCTGACCATGTGTAGCGGGCTGGTGTGGCTCCCCTCTGCCCTCTGTGAGGGTCGAGCCCCGGTTGCACACCTCCACAGCCTGTTAGAGACAGTGCTCCATACTCTAGCGTTGCTGGAATCTTTTGTTTTAAAATGAAACACTACAGAGCCATTCTGGGATGGTGGATCAAGGCAGCACCATTGATTTCAATGGAACTACGTCAATTTACATAATTGGAGACACCATCTCATTAACATTAAATTAAAAAAATAAATGTGCACCTGACACATAGATACTTCACTGTCCCCTGCCTGGGATTTTTCCATTCCTGTATTTTGCTGTTGTTGACCTCTGAAATGCATGAAACTGGGGTGATGACTTGATAGCAACAGTGAGTAAATAAATAAGAGAAACTCTGTGGTCTATGAGCGAGTAAAGCTGTAGCGATCCAGAGCACTCACCTGGGAAGCCACTCAATCTGGGCAGCACTCTCTTTCCCAACCATAACCACCCTGCCCCACCCCCTCGGCTTCCAGCCAACAAACATGGTAATAGCAAAGCATGCCTGTTTGCTTAGGGAAGTGTGTCCTGGGGGGTCTGCTCCGATTTGACATGTTTGCTTAGAAAATATCCCACACTTATTTGAAAAGGAAAAGGGAGACATAAATTGTGAATATGTATAATTTATCCCAAGCCAG
Organism: Chelonoidis abingdonii; assembly: GCF_003597395.2. Lineage (NCBI taxonomy): Eukaryota > Metazoa > Chordata > Testudines > Testudinidae > Chelonoidis > Chelonoidis abingdonii. The sequence goes on from NC_133770.1 coordinate 226,653,248, forward strand.
TACAGTGAACTGCTTGCTACACTTTTTGTTGTCCTCTCTGCCCCCCATAAATAATGCACGAATCCTGCATAAACAAGAGGCAGGGATCTATTTTTAATGAATTGGTCTCTTTATTTCAATATTCAAATCTGAACCAATTCCCAACAAGGCCTGGCATTTGGAATCCTGCTTTAATAGCCTGCTCAAATTTAAGGAGTTTCCTGGGTCCAGCATTTTAGAAATTTAGCAGTGATCCACAGTGAGAACACCCACATTGAATGAACCATCCTGCTGGGAAGTAGCAAGAGGAAGAGAAAAGATGAGCATATAAGATTTTGTTGGTACTGGCCATTTTATCACTAACACCGTAGAGTTTTCATAGTTTGACAAATTAAAATAAAATAGGCTCTGTTGGAGAGGAGACGGAACCCTTGAAGGTAGATTGCATAACAAGCCCTCTGCATTTCTTTGCGTTTATGAATTATATACTGTATAAATTACTAGGGCAAAATATGTCAGGCAGAAAAGATATTTCAGCCCTTAGGTGTAGTTATTAATATGCAGAAACAACCTCAGATGTGGAGACTGTAAGCAAATGGATGTAAACATGTGTCCTTGCATATGGATCTCCATGTATGTACAGGTTCAGATAGATATAGATCTACTAATGTAACTGCTTCAAAGGAAAACAAATCAGAACATTAAGGTGATTTTGAACACTTCTGGAAGCTATTTTCTTTAAGGCCACACAAAACCAGGTTGATAGCACATGAAATTAACCCAGCTTCTACATGTCTTATGTAAAACTGCACTGATACCGCTACCATCAGTAATCAGATATGATCAAGGAGTCCCCTTTCAGCATGAAGAAAATCAGAAACACACAATCCCTTAAAAATAGAGACCTCTATGAGGAGCCCAAAGGTTGTTGAATGGCATATCTGTGGGGAAAATCACATAATTTCATATGATGATGGTCTGCCACACCTCCACTCAATCCATCTTGCATCTTAGAGAAGGAAAAACTGTGGTCAGCTGTCATAAACAGATAGTAGGAGTTAACAGAACAAAAGTACATTATATCTCTTTTGACTGTAAAGGGTTAACAAGTTCAGTGAGCCTGGCTGTCACCTGACCAGAGAACCAATCAGGGGACAGGATACTTTCAAATCTTGAGGGAGGAAAGTTTCGTGTAGTGCTTAGTTATTGGTTGATGTTCAATACGGGGCTCAAGAAGGGACCAGAAGATGACACAGGTTATCTAACTCCATCTTCATACCGAATACAGCTATATAAGCTACTGAAATAAGTAAGTACTAGTAAGAGAAAGGCGAGGGTAGGACTTAGTATTGTTTTTCTTATTTGCAATGGGTATGAGGCTGGTAGGGTTCAATGTGTATTTGCTGAAAGGAGTTCAAATTTGTATTTTAGCTGAAAGTTTTAAATTTGTATCTGTGGTATACTATAGGCTGGAGAGTATTCCAAGGTCATATAGCTGAAAAACCCGATGTACCTAAGTCCATCTTAATATTACAAAGATATTTTAACTGTTTTCCTCTTTAATTAAAAGTATTCTGTTTTTAAGACCTGAGTGTTTTTATATATCTGGTAGACCCAAGCGACGGCGTCTGGATTTACCAGGAATTGTGGGGAGAAAGGAGGGAAGAGGAGAGAGGCTAATTTCTCTCTGCGTCAGGATTAAAGTCTCTCTCAGGGAGAATCTGGGAGGGGAAGAGAAGGAGGGAGGAGGTGAATTGTCCTCTTGTTTTGTTTCAAGGAGTTTGAATCACAGTGATCTCCAGAGGTAACCCAGGGAGGAGCCTGGGAGAGGCAAACAGTGGAGGGAAAGGGTTTACTTTCCTTGTGTTAAGATCCAGAGGCTCTGGGTCTTGGGGTTCCCCGGGCAAGGTTTTAGGGGGACCAGAGTATACCAGGCACTGGAATTCCTGGTTGGTGGCAGCGCTACAAGTACTAAGCTGGTAATCGAGCTTAGAGGAATTCATGCTGGTACCTCATCTTTTGGATGCCAAGGTTCAGAGTGGGGAATTATACCATGACACCAGCATTCACAGAACAGCTCAGCAGGCAGCACTCAGTCTTAGGGGCAGATTTTAAAATGAGCTCTACAGCCAATGTGCACCGAGTGGTCTGAACTTTTTTTGAAAATCTGACCATAAGTGTCACAATGGGACCTGGTGGGCCCTGAGAACTATTTAAAACTTGGCCCTTATTTAGGTACCTATATGGTACCTGAGCTATTCTAAAAATCTGATCCCAATTGTGTGTTGTGAGCATTTGAACATCTGGCCCTAAATGACCCACTGGTTTTATGGTTCTCCTGTGTATGCTTGGAATAATATAGCATAGAAGTCATGTCACAAATACACATCCGGTAAGTTATATTCTTTTACTGACATGCATGCAAAATGGTAGAAAACGCATCAGTCTCTACTCTGTTCTTTTTTAATTCATTTTCTCAAGAGAAATGTCATATGATCTTTGGCCTATGTATAGTACAGAAAATTTTTGGTAAACGTTGGGATATTCTATCATAGAACAATCTTTCAGCTCAATCACAGTCAGTGACTCTGCCAGTACAACTATAAGTGTGCTTCAGATATCAGTCTAATTTAGGATTCTGTTCTGTATACATTGAGGTCATGGGGAGTTAACGGACAGAATCTGTGTATAGCAGTTGGAGCAAGGCACACTGAAAAATCAAGTGTAAATCAAGCTCCAGATATGGGACTGGATGACAGGGCCGAAATGCCGCTGAAGACCCAGACCGCCGCTGGGTAAGTACAAGCGCCACAGCTCCCACGCTTTGCCCCAGGCCCCCTGAATCCTCTGGGCGGCCCTGCTGGATGAACACTGACCATGCCCATTCTGTAGAGAGGCTGATGGTCATCCTATAGTGATGATGCTCTGCTCCTGGAACTGAGTGGCAGATAGAAGGATTTGATCTGGGTTGTGCTGTCTTATGTGTGTACAGAAATCCACAGGCAAAGGACTAGCCCTGACAGGGGGGTTGCTCTCAAAAGACATAATCCTCCTCTGGGTGCACTGCAGAGGAAGAGGACAGCCTCTTTCTCCCTGAAAAACTCCTGTAAGAGGAGGGTAGGATTCCAGCTAAGTGCTCTCAAGAAGGGATGGGCTCACAAGTCTTCATCATCCAATAGGAGGCTTCTTCCACTAGTTTGAGAGCATGGCTACATCCCCTGATCTCCTTTCCCCGTGTTGTTATCAGCTTCAGGCATGTACGGCTTCTTTGTAAATGAGCAGTAAGATATTTTACACAGCATGTTCCCTCCAAGTCCCCTAGTCGTCCTGCCATGCACTGGTTGCATGGTTCTTGGACCTATCCCCTAAGTACTGCTCTTCAACAACCCGTGCATGGATTTTGTGTCTCAAAAATGGGGGGGCAAACTGGGGAAAAAAAGCTGGAATATTTTTCCAGTCCCTGCTCATAAGCTATGCTTTGTTCTCATGAGATGCCCAAACAAAGTGCTGCTTGTAGGATTGTGCAGATTTTCAAAATAAAATCATGCATGGTCTTCTGGACTTTGCATTTCTTGGGCTTGGTTGCCTTTCTGTGGGGTTTCTGGACTGCTCTGCTGGGCTCCTTGGGTGAGGCTTCTTGTCAGACACTCTGTTGATATCTGCTAGGCTCCTTGGGCTTGACAACTTCTTGACTAAGGGCAGAAAAAAGGATGGTACATCTCTAAACCAGCAGTTGAAGACACAAAAATGGAACATCTCTCACAGTAGATTGTCTTCGCTCTCCCATGCTTTGATCAGCCATGGAATTGTTAACTGTGCTCACATTTATCATCTGATGACTGAGTTAGCACGTTGCTTGGAGGAACAGTGGCAATTCATATCTCTCACAGCTGTGGCTTCAGGCTGTCTGCAATTGAGGGCAGACAGCACTGCAACCGTTACACTCAGAGCTGTTTTTTGCAACCATAGGGACTAGAGACTTGCTTTTGCATTTTAAAATTCAAGTTAAGATTCTGGAATTTGTGATAATGGCAGCTCATGTGAGGTGGTTATGTGCCACAAATCCATAGCACTGCTCAAGGGAGTAAGGCTGGGCTACAAGTGCAGAATAAGTTTCAGTATATATAAATGTTTCAAAAGTACTTCTTTTAAGTTGAAGATGAGAAATTTAATAAGCCAGGAATAGGCCAAATCAAAAGAAGTTTTGGGGACCAGAGAGGGCATTTTACTCTGATGAGGTTTTTGTTTTGTTTTGTTTTAAATTCAACCCTATCAGAAAGTCATTTATTACCCATTGTTTGTTTTTCTAAACAGACCAGTTCAGCACCATTTGCTGGCTAATCAACAATGAAACTCTCTTCTTACAACTTGGAATTTAAGAACAGGAAAGTTGCCATTCACATCAATTACGAAGTCTACATGGGAAATCACCTGGAAGGTTTTATCTTTGGTAGAAGCAACTGGGAGAAGTTGAGACACCTGAAACTTTATAAAAATTGCAGCACATTCAGCTCAGCACTGGCCAAGATTTAGGCTCTGTACTTATGGCTATTTCCATTAAGCTGTATAAAATTAGATCAGAAAGATTAATGTTAAAAATACATTTCATTTTAATTCTCTATTTCCCCCCAATGTGTGTCGCTTTCTTCATGGGGCAACTAGAGATTGTTTTATATTCTTCCATTAAAATGACAACCACCCAGAGTTAATGAGATGGGCTTTTCAGCTGAGTTTCATACAGAGAAATCTGCAGCAAATCGGTCCTGATCCAACCAGTAAAGGTCACAGCAATTGTACTGAATTATTACTGCGATGTCTCAACACATGGACATTATTCATTTTTGCTAAAAACAGGCAGGAAGAAAAAAACGAAAACAAAAAATCAAACATGAAATTTATTATGTTTGCTTTCGCGGCTCAGTGAAAGTGACTCCTGCCTATGAGTCTTCCACCTCTCCCCCCTGATCACACTTCACCTCCTTCACTTCACTGTCATTTAAACATTAAGAGCTGGGTTGGACCTCCAGTACCTAGGCCTGAGAGAGAGATGGTGCATAAGCAACCCCACTCCAGGAAGCACTGTGCCTCTGGCCCTATGACGCGAGAAACATTTGTCAGCATAGTAATAGCGATTAGATGGTGATTTTTTAAAATAACATTTTTATACTGGTCAAAGGCCTAGTGTAGACAATTATACTGGCATAAAAGTGCTTTGGCCAATACAGCTTGTTTCACTTAGGGAACTGTGGTAAGCTGTCCCAGCAAAGGCACTTTTTTGCCAGTATAAACTGTGTCTACTCTAGGAGGGTTTGCCAGCATAGCTATATTGGCAAACCTTTTCTAGTATAGACTAGTCCGCTTAGGTCTAATGGCCTCCCACTGACTTGCTCAAGTTGAATCAAAATGGGGCAGAGTCATTTGTTGCTGTCATATATCAAGAACAAGTTGAGGATATCTCTCACACTGGCTAAGTAGAGCTAATGAGTGTGGTATGGGGCAGAGACAAAGCTTCATGTCTTCCTGCCATTCCCTCCCTCCCTATGTTGCACATCTGGACCCAAGGCCTAGATACCCTAATTTAAGACTAATTTACTGTTCAAGACATCTAACTAAAATAGGGCCAGATTCTGCCACCTTTCTTCACACTGAATATCACCTTACTTCATGAGCAGAATGGGACTGTATGTGTAATAAGGCGTTGCTGAATGGAAGTAAAAGAGGCATAATCTGGCCTCAAAGGTTTAATCACAAATTTCCATTGTAACTGGGAGACAGAAGAAAAAAACCATTGAGATGCTGTCTTATTTTGTTTGGGTAAATATACAGCCAGTATGACAAGAAAGGGCCTGGTTTTAAAAGCTTCAGAAACCCAAAGCCATGTGCAAAACATGTGTGCTTAATTTGTGCATCCAGTTACTGATTATACACATAAACTGGGTGTTTGTTCACAAAAATGGACAGTTGTATACCCAACTAGTTCCCTATGTAGGCAAATAAGCCAATTTCCCCCCACAGCAGTGGTAATTAGGCCCATATATCTCACTAAATCAATTTCTTGCCATTGTAGAGGCCTTGGGCACTCATGCACCATAATTCCTGCTGTATGGGTTGGGACTGGTGTGGAGGTGGCTGGGTGGCATTGGTGGCCTGTCATATACAAGAGGTCAGACTAGATGAGCTAGTGGTCCCTTCTGGCCTTAAACGCTGTGACTATATGACGTAGGGTGGCCAGGTGTTTGGTTTTCCACTGGAACGCCCTGTCGAAAAGGGATCCTGGTGGCTCTGGTCTGCACCACTGACCAGGCCATTAAAAGTCTGCTCAGCAGCACAGCAGGGCTAAGGCATGCTCCCTGCCTGCCATGGCTCTGCATGGCTCCCGGAAGCAGTGGCATGTCTCCCCTTTGGCTCCTATGCATAGGGGCATCCAGGGGGCTCCGCACGCTGCGCCCATCCTAAGTGCTGGCTCTGCAGTTCCCATTGGCCAGGAACCTGCTCCAGTCTTGATCCCCTCGTGCTCTCTGAACCTCTTGGTCCCAGCCCAAAGCACCACTCTACACCCCAAACCCCTCATATCCAGCCCCACCACAGAGTCTGCATCCCTAGCTGGAACCCTCACCCCCCTACACACCCCAGCCCCCTGCCCCATCCCACACTCCGAACCCCCCAGCCCATAGCCCCCTCCTTCACCCCAAATCCCCCATCCCTGGTCCCACACCAGAGCCCACACCCCCCAGCTCCTCAACCCCCTGAGCCAGCCCGGTGAAAATGAGCAAGTGAGTGAGAGTGGGGAGTGCAAGCGACAGAGAGATAGGGGTTAGTGTGAGCAGGGGGCGGGGCCTCAGAGAAAGGGGGACATTGGAGGAGGAGTGGGGCAAGGGTGTTTGGTTTTCTGTGAGTAGGAAGTTGGCAATCCTAGTATGACATAGACACACAATTGCAAACATGTTAGTTCTTCATAGGGTTCTGACATTTCAGCTCCAGAGTTCCTAACAGATAAGTGTGCAAATAGATTGAAACTATAAAACTTCCATTTTTCAGCACCTCCTATCTTTATTCCTGATTCAAGTTTTATTAATGCTGGTATAAGGTCTCGAACATGAGCACAAGAGTAAGGTGCAGGGTGCTTTCATGGACCTTTCAGTCCTTGTTTTACATGTCTTCTAAAATAGAAATACATAAACAAGAGAGGCATTTGTCACTGACTCAAAGAAAAGAGCTTCCCTGAAGAGCAGAGACTCAGAGTTTAATATAAATACGATAATTCTCAGAAAGCTTGAGAAAAATGAATACCTTAAAAATAACTTGGTAGAAATGAATAATTAAAAAAAGGAAAACAGAATGCTTGTAAGGAAGTAAAAAAAATATTCTGCAGGTGCAGAACTAACTATAGTAACTTGGAAAGTCACTATTGCATGCTCAGTTCATTAGCACAGGAACCTGCCATGCACACTGTAGCAAAGTGAGAAAATGCCAGAGCTTGTTGCACTTTAGCAAGTTACAAATGAACATGACTCCCATCCAGTTTGTGCAATTAATCCAACACAAAAATGTCCAACTAACAAAATGGATCTATATAGCTCCAAATAGGGCAATGTTAGAGGAGACAAGATTCCTGTGCTTATAAAGTTCTGGCTCTATTTACCTCTTAACATTACAAACCAAAATGAATACCAAAATGTATGCTGACGTACTCTGACATAGGAACATAAGAATTGCCATACCAGATTAAAGCAGTTTTCCAACTAGTCCACTATCCTGTTTCTGACAGTGGCTAGTGCCAGATGTATTAAAGGAAAGTGCAAACGCTCTTGTATTGGACAATTACAGAACAAGCTGTGCACAGAGAAACTTTCACCCTAACAATATCAAAGGCCTTTGTTGTGAAGCATAAGAGTTTATTAGCAGGATTTTCAAAAGAGCTTGGCTCTCGGTAGCTCCTACTGGGAGCTTTGTAGAGCTGGTCAGAAAATGGGAACTTTTTTTTCTAAAAGTTTTGTAGAAAAGTTACCCCTTTTTGTTGGTTGCAAATTTTCAAAACTCACCATTTTTAAATGAGCTGGTCAATATATGGGGTGATATTTAAGTAAAAAATTTTGAAATTCAAAAATTTTCCAACCAGCATTAAGCATGAGCTATTTGTCATATCTGGCCTATAACTTTAATTTTGTTTAATAGTGTCAAACATGACCGTGGATGTTTTTGTTGTTCACATGTTATCCTGGTTGTACATGCCTTATCCTTTTGAGAATAAAGAACAGGAGTACTTGTGGCACCTTAGAGACTAACAAATTTATCTGAGCGTAAGCTTTTGTGGGCTAAAACCCTTATGCTCAAATAAATGTTAGTCTCTAATGTGCCACAAGTACTCCTGTTCTTTTTGCAGATACAGACTAACACGGTTACCACTCTGAAACCTTTTGAGAATGTTTTTAGCCTGAACCATAACTTGTGATAAGGAAAGCTACAGGTTAATTGTGGGTAGTGTTTGAAAGAATTTTCTTTTACAATTTCTAAATTAGATGCTTTCCAATTTAATTGAATGCCCTCTTATTCTTTTATCAAGGACAAGGAATTATGTGCACCTGATTAACCTTTTCCATATCATTCATAATTTTATATATATCTATCATGCCCCTTCCTATTAATCTCCTCGCCAAACTAAGCAGCACTGACCTTCTATGTGTCTCCTCATATAGACGTCTAACATGGGAAGGTAATATTTAACTGGCTTTTAGTACTTATGTGTAAAGTGACAGTTTAACAACTGTAGCCCTCTCTTTACCCACAGAATATATATGCACAATGGAAAACCACTTAGTCTGGCTGGTGTACATCCTCGGGGACTCACTGAAACCTCCCCTTATAAGTGAGAGGGTAGTTCAGTTTCCATCATCATTCAGTCATCGGCCTCCCTGCTGTGACTGCCAATGGGGGCCAAAGATTTTGGCGGTGATTTTGTGCAGTGTGCAGTGCGTGTGTAGAGCTAATCAGGAAATGATTCCTCCCCTCCGTCCTCACACACACAAGTGAATTTCTTTGTCAGTTTTGTCTAATTTGGGTGGGAATGGGGCTCACTAAAAGAAAATTGAAACCTGAAAATGTTTTGTTTTCAGACAACTGAAAACCAAATAATCCAGTTAAAAACCAAAAAAGTTTGGATGGAAATTTTTCATCAGCTCTAGTTGTGGCCCTTGTTCAACAGGAACTAGTCAGACAAGTTAGGAGCTGGACTGAGACTAGCAAGGTATTTCCAGAGGCCACCAAACATCCAACAGAGACCAATGACTATCTATTGATTTCAGTCAGTAACCTGGCCCGGATTCGTAACAGTGACATGGATGGTAAAGGATACTGATGAACCTTCCCACATGAAGTTGTGTGCTGTCTTCTAAAACATGTTTTAATCACATTTCAAAATGTAAAAAGAAAATGTTATTAGTTTCACATAACCCAGCTGTGGCTTTTAAAGAGATTTTATATTTTTTGTACATGCCCTGCTATTAGTCATTATTTATTAGTTGTTAAGTGTTGATAATCAGCTCAGCACAGCACAAAATGCAGAAGATGACAGTTTTTGCTCCAGGAGGCATCCATTTTTAAGGCCATCCACAATATTTGAACTATTTTTGGCAGTGTACCTAGTATGTGCCATTTCACTGAGATTCTTTGCAGATGTCCATCATGCACTAATCTGCTGTTCATCACTTGTATTCTGCATTCAGGAAACTTACCAAGACATAAAAGTATTTTAGTTGAGGGACTCGGTGGTGCATGGAATTGATAATGAGATATGAAGCCTTTCATTTTAGGTCACTGCTTTTAATAAAGCATGAGATGGTAGAGGCTGGAAATTACTACCAAGTGATGGATTTTTAGTGGCCCATATGTGACATGTTTTGTTGGTCTCAGTCCAAATTCTGGGGCTTGATTATAACAAGTGGCAGTCACAAAAAACAATTAGCAGTAAAGTTAGCACACTCAGCAGAAAGGTTAGGGACTCAATCAGCCTGCAGCCTGTTCTGAAGTGGTCCCTCCAAGTAAAGTTGCAGTGATTTTGCTTGCTCGTTTGAGTTCACAGATTGGTTAAGTGCATGCCTGATTACCTGATGAGAATGTGCACATGCCTGTTTGTACACACAGAGGTCTGTGCATTTAATTTTGCAGGGGAAGTCGACTAAAAATCTTGTTCTGAGGGTACCGAATGCTGTGGGATTTTTGTGATCATTCCACCTCCTCTGTTCCCTACCCCAATGGTCTTCCAGACTGGCACATCTTTTTAAAACGACCTTTGGTTCCAAACAGCAAAGGTCCCACTAGAGGTGGCTTTCCAAAAGCCCATGTTGTGAATGGCACTTATTCTCATCTGTACTAATACTCCCTTAGCTGCCGCAATCATGTAAAGGGGTCTTAAAGTGACTTTACAACAGAGTAGTGTAAAGTGGCCTGAGCATAAATGAAAGGTACACCGAGTGTCTTTTCCCTAAACAAAAGAGAGGGGAGGAGTATCCTTTTTAGGACACTTGCCAGGCAGATTAAGGGCCTTATCCAGCCCTTCTTGATAAATGTTTGTCTATGCAGTTGGGTAACATGCTTTGTGGGGTATGATTTCTAAAGTTCACTAACATGTTTCAGATTAATTGGCCTGAGTATTCCTGCTGGTGGGCACTAAAGGCTCTCTAGTGCACTTTAATATAGTACTGTTTCAAATAGCATTTACATTACAGGGCACCAGTTAATGCACAACACATTAGTGTGCTTTAGAAATCACACTTCCATCGAGTACAATACCCCACCATGTAGACAAACCTGTGATCTCTAGACAGAGAAGACACTTGATGATGTCTATAGGGTAAAAGGGAATGGAGACAAGCGAAAGGAAGAGTGGATCCAGTATACAGATATCAGAGCGTACAAATGAAACAGCATGAAGTAGGAGGCCAAAGTTGCATTTTCCAGTGCTTTTTGTCCTTCTGAGAGCTGAGGAAAGAGAAAAAAGGGAAAGCCACAAAAAAAGCACTTGTATGTGTTTTTGTGTCCAAAAAGCTGAGAGGAAGAGGAGGAAGCCACACGACAGTATCAGTTTGGGTAAAGTTCCTGGAGCACTGGTGAGACAGAAAGAAAAGAGATGCCTGAACCACCAAACAAAAAACAAACAAAATCAAAGATTTTTCTGGCCAGATTGTGACTGACCTTGTATGGGTGTCCAGAGAGGGAGTGGGAGTGGGAAAGAGAGGATAGTGCAAAGACCGGTCCTTGCACTTAAGGGGAAAAAATTGCAGGCTGTTTGTACTGTGCATATTGTCCCAATGAGGGCAGGAAGAAGGCAGGCTTTTTTCCCTCCAGTTGGCAGAGCAAGCCAGGAGCACCTGGAAGAGGATGCAGCCTTTGCACTTATGTTACACACTGGGAACCTGGAGGGATTTTGTTTGCCTCAGATACAGTTATCTCTGCACTTCCCTTTTGGGCAGTATGACTCTGCCCCACCTCATACAGGCACAATCTAACCCTTTTCACTTATAAAGATTCCTGTTGGCAATGAGAGGGGAACAAGGGAATAGCATATACCCTAAATAATGCTGAGGAGGCAGATGGGGCATTAGCTTTACTAAGAAGAAGGGACTGAGAATACAAGCATCCTTCATTTATACTAGTCACGCTCTTCTGTTATAGGATGGGCAATTCTCTGTCCTTTCTCTTCATATTATCTCATGATAGTTTCCAGAACCTTGACATAGCCCATCAGTGATGTATGGCATCAAGTCATTCACTTTATCTGCCTTTATTTCTTGCATTTAAAAATACATATACAAGCTGAAATGTTTCTCCTCTTCCACCTTTGAGGTTCTTGTCACGTAGGATTGTAATTTATAGATTTAGTTACAAATTGCATTTTTAAAATGGTATTAAGATTTTAAATCATAGGACAATAAATAAATACAAACAAACAATTTTCAAAGGGATACAATTTTTAATTCCTTCTAAGAATAGAAATAATATATTTCAATGTGAAATACTGATTGGCCTTGTGTTTAAGGCCTTTGTAAGCACACATCCTCACCTCAAGGGCACACCTCTCATGCCTGGACGTGGAACCCACTAGTGGGCTCTGTCTCAGATCTGTATCTTCTCCAGACTCCCCCTCATTGTGCTCTGGGGCTTGGCCCTCCAGCCAGGTCAAGTCAAATTTCAAATCAAAGTCCAAACAAATCTTCAAACTCACAGACCTTTCACCCCTCTCAGGCATCACTGTAGTTCCCTTGTTGACCCTGCTCCAGCGCTTCCCCCTCAGGAGCCTAATTTGCTCTGGTTGTGTTCTTCCTCTGTTGTTACCTATGTGGTTATACTCTGTCACAGGCCTTCTCTCCACCAGAGAGACCTGTCTCTTCAGCAGTCCTTCCCCAACTTAGCTCCCTCAGTCTACTAACAAGGCCTAGCTCTGCTTCCTCTAGCCATGAGGCAATTAGTTATTCACACCCCAAACACAGACTGTGACTAATTGGGGTTCTTTTTCTTGCCTGGCATGTGATGGGGGTCAGCTCCATCACAGCCTCAGACTCAAGAGATTGGCATTCAATTTTCAACTCCTCCATCATATGTTTTTATCTGTTAGGGGGTAAGGTCTTTGGGGTTAGCTGCTGTTTCTTTATTATGTGATTGTATAGTTCCTAATGTAATTGGGCCTTGATCTTGGCTGAGGCTACCAAGCACTATCATAACATAAATAACAGTGAAATAAGAATATCTAAACACAAAGACTTCCTGGTGATTTATTCTGAGAGGTATGCCTCATCACTGCTTTAAACAACTTACTGCACGCTACAGAGACTCCAGTGAGTTGTCTTTCTAAACATTGGATTGGCTGAGAGACAGGACAGTTCTAGTGTGTTTGTGTTTGTTGTCATCTTCTTCTTCTTCTTCATCATCATCATCATCATCTGTGAAGCACATGTTACTCCCTAAAGTGTTTGGGTTGAAAACAAATAAATAAATCCCTGTCACAAGTCTACTGATATTTAACTAGTCGCTGGTGAATGGCAAGAGCAAAAGTATATGCAGCATACAAGGATCACATGTCACTTTTATAGCTGAAGGTCCAAATAAGACCTCTCAGTATCCTTAGCCTCCAGGTAGGTTTGATAAGGGCCTGTTGATATTTGAGAAAGAGAGATCGTAACACTTGGGAATCCTGAAGATATTTAGATTGCAAATACTGGCCTCTGTCATGCAGGCTGCTTTATAATAGTGGCTGGCTTACTGGTAGCCCCAACTCGCATTCAAAAAACCAGGACATTCAACTCCAGGCTTCTCAAAAGTGGAAAGCATTTGAGAAAACGAGGAGTTCAGAAAGGAGTAACAACAACTGTTAGGGGGATGGAACAATTATCTTTCAAAGAAATATTAAAAAAGCTAATTATGCATAGTAGGGACTGGAGATGTCTAGCAGGAGCTATGATAATAGTCAGAAAGTATTGATGGGTAAAAGCACCAAGCACAGAGCCAAATTCTCCCGCCAACTCCCAGTAACTCAATGGGAGTTGTATGCATGCATCTCAGAATAGAATTAGGTTCATGGAGTTGAATTATTTGGGCTGGAATAAGGAGCATAACTAGGACTAATACAATGAAATTAAGAAAGGAATATTTTAGGCTAAATATTGTGCGAAATGTCCTGACAGTGAGAGTAGCATAATCTATTATGAAAATAGTGTCACTCCATTACTTGGAATACTTAAAACTAGACTGGCTAAAGCACTAGCAATGCACTATTGGAACTATATTTTTGGAAGGAGGAATTAAAGGATGCAACAAGGCCTTTCCATCTCTCTGTTCTACGATTATGTGCATGTCGGGCAGATAATCTTAACTTAAAAGTATCATGTGGTTACTCCATTGATCTTCCAGATCAGTCCAGTAGTTCTTGTGTACAGTTTAGCAAACTTTGTTTTAATGATGCTAAGGTTTGATCATGTTCCCACTGAAGACAATGGCAACATTTTTGTTGAATTCAGTCGAAAAGGAGCTGGTCTTTAGCCTATTTAGTTTTAGTGGGGGCCTAACGAATTGGAAGTGTAAGTGTGAATTGAAACAATGGAAAGTTCTTTTCTAAAGTCAGGTGCGTGGAAGTTTAGAAGAGCAAAACCAAAATGTTTGCAGTGAAAATAGGAACTAAAGCTACATAGAACATTTGTTTACTGTCAAAGCTTTACTTTCACACAGATAAACTTCACTCTGAAAAGGCAAATTGCTTTCAGAGACTTAAGAACTTCAAAGTGAATAACGTGTAAGTGTAGATCAATAGAGTAACCACATGATACTTTTCAAGGGTTTTTGATGCCTTCACAGGCTCATTTCAAAATGCTACCTCACAAATTCTCACTGATCCTCATTGCACTTAATTTTTAAATTTGCATACCTTGCTGCTTATCTTTCCTATGCTATCTAGCTACTTCCTGCAAAAATAATTTGACCTAATGAAAAAAGATCATAATGTTATTTTACAGCTGTTTGCTGTATATGAAAATCTTCATCTGAGTTAGGCTTACTGAAATGCAGTACTTCCTGTGGACAGAATTAAAGCTCTTTTACTGTGCAGATATGCACAAAGAAAATTCAGATGTAATATTCCAAATGCCTTATTAAAGTGCTCTATTATAGGAACTAAAGCTGTAGCTACGGTAAGAAATATGACTATGTTGAAATGGTAACTTCTTATTCAAGAAATCTCTTCCTTGTGTCCACTGTAAGTCTTATCTGCTTGTTCTACTGACAATGTTATAATTTTACTACTTTTTACTCCTGTTAGCATGGTAGAGTATGTGTTACACCCTTGTAAATTAGATCCCAGTTTGTATTTATCTGAATCATAGCTGTGAATTTTATAAAATGTCCAGTGTTATTTTGCATCAGTTAGTGTAATGTAACAGCATTTGTTTATGTCACGCTTTGTCACACTTTTAGAGTCAAGTCCTGGAAAACTCAGTTAATCCACCTCAGAAAAAATCATTACTGTTTATGGCTAGCTGTGAATCAGTATATATAATTATTTCTCTGATTTAGTAGCTCAGGGCTTCTTTGATTCTACATCTGTAAATATATCCTCACCAAATATTCAGTTGATAAAGTCTCAGATGTAAAGCATTATGATTACACTTTTGCTGTCTATGAATATTTCATAAAAACAATTATTTAAAAAAACCCTTTGATGCAATTTATTTTTCTGAAACCTTCTAATAAAATATACAATATATTGTGACTGGAATACTATTTTTAAAGGATATGATCTAAACTCCATGGAATTATGAAATACTCCCATCGACTTCAATTAACTTTGGATCAGGCCCAAATTTGTAGGCTCAATGTATAATGAAAAGATGGTCACAAAAGTGTGGTTATTGTAATTATCCTATGTAATGGGAGCATCTTAACTTTTAAAATGCAATAAAACAAAATGTTTCTCTTTTAATCGGGGCTCTTGGCAATACAGATATTGATTGGGTTAAAGAGAGTTTAATGGTGTTTTAAAATAGACTCCTTAAATGCTTTGTAAAAAAAACATCCCCCAAAGGATCATTTTTCTTATTCATGCTCAACAATCATGAACTAACAATTCATATTTGAAAATCAGTTTCCATCTTCATGTTTTTAATGAAAAAACACTATCTTAATTTGTATGTTTCATACTCTCAATAAGTCAGATAAAGTCTTTGCACTTAGAACAAACAACAGAGATCTTACTCAAAAATGTTTATTTGTAAAAAAGTGGCTAGAAAACAACATAAAATTCACTTCACACTTTCTTCAAGTTACCTATAGATGCTGCTATAGGCAACACTTCACTTTCATTCACAACACATTCAGTCATATAAAAATAAAAATATTTACATTACGTCCACATACTTTACAAAACCATTAATAGGAAAGGCACTTGGAGGGGCACTGCTGAACATATTGCATTTCCTTTGTGCATTTCAAAAAAGGATTTTCTAAAAAAAAAATCATTGTCAAACTCCCATAAACCCCCTCTTTTGCACTTATTCCCGTAAAAAAAAAAGATTAAAGTTTAGAGGAATTATTCCATATTAAAAGATGGGTCAAGCATGCACCAGGAATGTTTGAAGCTACAGTCTTCTTTAAAGGCACAAACTTTTAAAACATGGCAGATAATTTTTCATACATTCTCTTATGTGTTTTTTCCTCCTCTTTGAACGATTCAGTTTTAAAGCATTTCAGATCATCAATAGAGGCCTTAGTTTTTAATTAAAAAAAACATCTAGTAATATTAGACATTTACTAAAGTAAACTTAAAATACTTTATAAGGCACCTGAGATAAATGTTGTCTGGCAAATTCTCTTGGAGTAGGATTTTTATTATTATTTCCTCTTTAAATACTGTTTCTTTGGTTGAAATGGTTTGGCAGGGATGAACTGTTAATCTTTGAAACTTTTCTTAGTAAGAAAAGTCTACGCACATTTGGCTTCATCGCTGAAGAAGGCTGATCATGTTTCTTCCTTATGATCTATTTGAAATGTCATGCATGGTTCTTTCCCCCTCACATTTCAGAATTCACACTTAAGTAATCTAGCAGAAATACTTAAGCTAATTTGTACTGACATTATAAGTTCTTTCACTTTTTTGGGGTGGGGTGGGGTGGGGTGAGGGGATGAGGTTAGGAAGCAGAAGAGAAAATGCCTTTGGGTTTCCACTTATCATTTGCAACAGGAGTGGAGAAATGCATTGGGTCCAGGTCAACATTGACTGCATGACTCAGTGTGCTACACAGCAGCCAGATTCCTCATGTTTGTGCAGAAGAGACATTCTGGAGAAAGTTTTGGAGCAATTTTTGCACTGATATTTCTTCACATCTGAATGGGTCTGCAGATGAGCCCTCAGGTTCGATCTGTCTGCAAATGCTCTGTTGCAATGAGGGCATGAAAAAGGCTTCTCTCCTAAAAACGTTAAAAAGAAAAAAGAGTTAAGCACTGAAAACACTAAGTACCCCTGGGGACAGGTACAGCCCCATATTCCCTTAGGAAACAAAAATGATTGGTTTAAATAATTTGAAGTCTGAAATAAAAGGATGAGCAGGCTGCAGATATTACAGTTACTGCTCACAGCACTGCTGACTGTGTTGAGACATTTCAGACTTGTCAGAGAATACTGCTTGGTGTGATCTTGAAAGACAGGCTGCTGAGGCTTTCTCTCTCAACAGGTGCAGCCAGTGCCAGTAGATTGGGCTCCTCCCAACATTTCCAAATGTTCTTTCTGTTCATTTTGTTTGTCCTGTGTTATGTCTAGAGCAGCATAAATTACTTAAGATAGGGGCTACAACTAGAGATGTAGCAAACAGCTGTTCTGACACAACACTATGCCCAATGTTACACCAAAATCATCCTCTTAGGAAACAAACTTTGGGTAGGATTTGTTTCTGTTAGCAACATTTGTATTCCTTGATTGCTTCACCAAGCAGACACTTGTATAACTTTTAGGGTGTGGAGCTTTCTTACTGATCCTTGGGTAAAATTGATATATATATATTTATACACACAACATTTCCCAAAGCCTAAGTGTGAGCCTGAAGTCACTAAGGCCAAATCATCAGCTGGTGTAAATTGGCAAAAAATGACATTGACTGCAGTGGAGCTATGCTGATTTACACCAGTAGAGGACCTGATCCACGAATGTGAGATATTGTTACAACAAAGTGTGAATTTTGTACTTTAATGATGCTTTAAAAATAACTAGGAAATAACTGCCCAGGTAAATATCAATAACATGTTAGGGACCCTAGTAGTTGCCTAAGACAAAACACGAAAGTTAATAACAAGTTGCATCCTAGTGGGATAAAATTCACCCATTGCATTTCTAGTAGATTTTCTTACCTGTGTGAGTTCTGATGTGTCCTTGAAGTAACCAGGGTCTAGAGAAAGCCTTGCCACAGATCTTGCAGACACAAGGTAGTGTGTGGGTCCTGATGTGCATCTTAAGGGCTCCCAGGCTTACATATTCCTTGTCACAGTACTTGCAGCTGAACGATTTCCTAGACTGGGCATCACAGTGCAGTTGCTTATGTTTGGCCAGCCCAGAGAAAGTTGAATAGGTCTTGTTGCACAAACTGCACTGAAACTTTTCAGCTTCAATTGCATGGGGATCTGAAAGCTTTGACTGGATTCGCTCTTCTTCATCGCTAATGGGACTTTCTGAGCCACTGTGATCCTTGGACGAGGTGTCAGAGGGTGGAGGTGGACTGACTCTTCCTAAGGATGAGGGGTATCCAGAAAGAGGAGAGAGGTCATTGGGTAATGGGGATGGTAGCAGCCCAGTTGTAGTCCACACAGTAATTGGATTGTAAGCTACTGAGCTCAGGATCTCTGGCTGTGGTATGATAGGCATTGGATAGCTCTCATACAGGTATGGGGAAATGATCACTGGAAAAAAAGAAAGAAGAAAGTATTAGGAAAAGTGGAAAATTACTTTAAGGGCAGTAAAATGAATGCCTATAGGTTCAATAAGTGCAGAAGTCAAACACCATGAACATGATCCAATTATATGTAAAGAGGATTAAATGAGTAAAAACTCTACACATACATACTGATACACACATACATACATACACACAGTGCACTTAAACAAGGACAATATGGTTTGCAGATCTATTCAAAGAAACATGCTGTTTTAAAATTCATGCAGTCTAACACATTCAGCAGCCAAACTTTCAAATTGATTTGTATAGAAGTTAGAAATTCCATTAATAACATGCACAGAACAGGAAAAATGTAAACACACGTAAAATAACTGGGTTCAATTCAATGAGCAAACTTTTTAAAGTTGGCAGTGTTTGATTCTGACTGGCACTTACATGTTTCTCAAAAATCAATCATTTTAAGAAGCTAGAAAATGCTAGGAACAAGCCAAATCTTGCCCTGAAATACGAAAACTAAAAGGTAAACCCCTTCACTGCTAAGGAATAAAAACAACTTCAGCTTTCATTCACAGTGACATATGTTTTAATCTTATTACCTGTATGAGTGTCCAGTTTACTGTAATTTGGCTT
Source organism: Chelonoidis abingdonii (assembly GCF_003597395.2). Taxonomy (NCBI): domain Eukaryota; kingdom Metazoa; phylum Chordata; order Testudines; family Testudinidae; genus Chelonoidis; species Chelonoidis abingdonii. The sequence goes on from NC_133770.1 coordinate 226,672,279, forward strand.
CTTGGATGAATTGAAATGCTTCTTGACCAGGAAAGATCGTGGCATTTTGAATGCAGAATTTCTCCTTCTTCCAGAATCTCCTTTCAGTTTAAAATAACGGTCCCCAGATCGTGTGCAGCACACAGAATCACTGCTAGCACATTGGTCCCTATAGTATTGTCTACTCAGCTCAATCCATGCAGTAAAATTGTGTAGTGGCAGTGCAGAGAGGCTCCTTGAAAAGTGCTGTAAATATCCACTAGTCAGGTGCAGGAGGGGAGGGCCAAGGTTTTCTTTTCATCCAATCACTTCTGAATTTGCTCAAGCACTTTTACAAACTCAGCCTGTTTTGCTGGGAGGGTTTTCTTTCTCTTTGCAAGAAGGATCCAATCCTTGCTACAAGTTAAGGATTTGGTTCAGGTTTCAGCTCCTCCCATTGGGACAGCTGTGAACAGAGGAAGAATCTGTTGTCAGAGTGAATTATTCTGGTGCAAAGTGGGTGCACATTGTTCTTTAGAATTTCTGTCTACAAAAATGTGTTAGAGTACTTTAAATAGGTGGTAATTTCACTGATTTAAATGCATTCTTCCTCTTTTTTTCCCTAACAGGGAGCTGGATAAGTCATATGAACTAAAATGTCTCTTTAAAACAAGTCTGGCTTCCAGATGTTTGATAAAAGAAATACAATGGAACAAACTGTTCATTAAGGGCAGAAGGGGGAAATATTACAAGATAACAACTCAGCCTGCAGTGCCGATGAGAGACTTTGGTTAGGAGGTGCCTGTTAATGTTTGGAAACTGCACTTTGAAAAGTTTTAGTTGGGAAATTTTGTAGATTAACAAATATTTATCCCTCACCTTTTGAGAAATAGCTGATAGCAAGATACATTAGATGAGACAAAAGCAGCAGCAGCAACAAATGGAAAGGCAGTGTTTCACAGCAGGACACTGGGTTTTGTAAAACCCATGGACTCTGTTTCAGATTCTTACTACTAGGAATACTTTTTTAGTTTCAAAAATCTCTAAAACACAAAAACCTGCCATTTCCTGCCTTGTGGAGATTGAGTAATCATGTCACTCCTTTAACTGCTCTAGCGCAGAATGAAATATTTTCTGCCAGAGAAATATTCCTGATTAGCCAAGAACATTGAAATATGTACAGATAATAAGCAATACCAAAAATGATAGCCAGGGTAATCTAAAACCTTATTAGACACATTTCGTTATGGGATTTTTATAGAAAACACAAGGATACTGCAGGCTTTATATAAAGGCATAATCTTTGTTCTGTATTTCATTCAAGATAAACATCTTTTGAATGTGTCCTAGTTTTTGTCAATTACCCGGATTGCTTTAGAAAAGCCATTCAGTTACAAGTATGCTTAAGATTTAAAATACATACATATGAAAACCTGGAAAAAGCTTAGAACTTCTAGACACCGAAGATGTGACAAACCTTCCAAGCTGGATATTATACATACATTACAAACAGTGCTTTGGGGGCTGTTTTGAATAATTTATTATATATATATATATATATATGTATTAACAGGAGGAGGGGCAGAGGGAAGTTATATTGAGACCACCCCAGTCTTTTTGCAACAGGTGTTGGAATGGAGATATGAGGGGAAAAAATCCCTGTGAATCTGTTAAGACTTGTAGGAGCAAAGTGCTTTGTCAAGCTGCGTGACTTCTTAATCTCAAAGATGCCAAAACAAGTGCAGAGAAAAAGTTCACTGTTTGCAAGAACTGATTTAAAAGATTCAGCTGTTAATAGTGTCTAACTCCAGTGTGTATCAGCAAGAGCCATCACTTGTATTTTCAAACTATAGGAAACACCTACGCTAAAACAGCTAAGCTAAAGAAGGGAGAGTTGTAACAAAAGACAACAAGAAACGTTCAGGTTTCTCTAATACCTTCAAGTGTTTTTGCCTAAGTGCAGTTCAGAGCAGGATTTTGGGGGCTGGTTCATAGCTGGAGGGTAGGTGTAGACTGCAATAAGAATGCAATAAGTGCAATGACAAACAAGCACGTTTCTTCCTTGACTCTACAGAAAATTTGAAATTTCCAACTAATTTTTAGCAACCATCCACACCACTGAAAAGCTCTAGGAAAATCTTTTCAGCTGTAGTCCATTTAAGACATTTCCATAAACTTTGTTGAGCCTTGTATTTCAGGAGGATCTGGAATAGCTGATGTAAAGCACTGTTTTATATACAATCGACTCTTTGTAGAAACTATGGTCTGGATCCTCACCTGGTGTGAATTGGTGTCGCTCCACTGTAATGAATGGAGCCATGCCGATTTACACAGCTCAAAAGATGACCTTATATATTTTTAAAAAGCAAGGGGCCTGATTCACCACTGAGTTACTCCAGTTTCCATTGGAGTTGTACCTTCGTAATAATGAGGTAAAGCAGTATAAATTAATTGCATTTATATAAATTACAAAATCTTGACGTTAGCCCAGTGACTGGACTGCTTGAATGACGTTGGGAATTGGGTGTAAGGCGTGTTATTACATGGTTCTGAAAGGAAATTAACAGCATGTAATATTTGATTGAGGTCTGCTGTCAAAAACTGGGAAAGTCTGAATGAGGACTGAGTGAATCAGAGTAAGCAGGTGTTCTGCATGTTTATGCGAACATGGATGATAGTGTGCTTGCAGACATCCAGCACCAACATGCTAGAAAAGAAGATCTGAGCTAAAGGAAATACAAAGATCGAGTACAAGTTCTAGCTATGACAGAAGATTTCCTTTCATTCTGGAAGCTGGTGGCTCCAGTATTCTGGAGTGAGATAAGTGTTTCTGGCTGCTATTTCAATTGAAAGGCCAAACACTGCACCCATTTCTATAATAACTATCCTTTAATACTTCACCTTTAATGCCTCTCCTGCATAATGTTATCTGTTAGTTAAATATATTGTTACTGCTGCTGTACAAAACAGGCATATGAAAAAACCACCATAGCATTCCAGTGCCTGAAAACTTTACAAATAAAATGTTTAGTCCAAGATTTTCAAAAATATGAACCTGAAGGTAAGTTTCTACAACCATATTCAGGCACCTATATCAGGCTACTTATTTATGTATCCTAATAAAGACATAGGAGCCTACATTTTGAAAATCTTGGCCTAAGTCCTTTCCTCTAATCTGGACAAATGGGGCAGAGATGCAGAGAATTTGCACTCTTTGGACATGGTATATGTATCCTGAGTCATTCAGTGATTCACACAGGAATGTAACACTTTCTGAGAACCAGTGCAACTTCTCATACTTCACTTTTTGGACATGGGCCAATGCTAGCACTAGTACATCAGAGGAATAATATGGAAAAAAATAAAAACAATCCACCTGACAACTCCTCCAAAGAAACAGTTCATCCCTCTTCTAAGCATCAATTACTAGCAAGATCACGGATTGGCAAATAATAATTAACTGCATGAAATATAACAGTGGCAACAAACATAATCAGCTTTAAACCTTCAAAACAGTCATTGTATGTTCAGTTAGCACCTGTAGAGTAAAATATTTTTCTCTGATCCAGACCCAAAGCTGCAAAGTGCTGAGCACCTGACAGGCAGTGCTTAGCATACTCAAATTCCAAAGTCAATATTGCAAGGTCCTAAGCCTTGATAGCCAAGAGGCATTCAGCAGCTCATAGGATAGGCCTGATGGTGTATACCAAATGTACTACATTAGATTTAATCATGCAGGTGCTCACTTCATCCCAGAAGGGGATAAAAGCAAAAGTATCTGGTAAATGACTGTTTTGACTGCAATGTAGCTCTTTTCTATTTTGCAAGTCTTTTCAAACTTCTAGGAAAATTCTGTAGCTCTAATATGAAATATTTATGGTGTTGTAACACTGATGAGTCCCCTGTTACCTGAAAATAGGATCAGTTTTCAAAAACCAGTTGAGCTGCAGAACATATCCATCAAGTGCTGTACTTAATCTGTGCTTTCATGTTTCTCCTATAGCACCAGCATTTATATTCTGGGAAAGAAGAACAGTGACGTGGATGTTGGAAGCAATAAAAATTGGCCCATTATTGAAATAAGTGTGAGCTGCAAATCCCAACTGCCCCTGTGTTTTGGGCAGTTCAGATTTATGGTTCCAGCTGAGGCCTATTACAGAGATAGTGGCTGAGCCACAAATCTCAGATCAGAGTCTCAACTTTTGAAAAGTTAAAGGGGCTTTGAATCTGGGGTACAGGGTGGAGCCCATCTCTAGTATTCAGAGCTATAAATAGTGATTGCTTAGAAAAGACTTGCCTTTATTAATAAGATGCAATATTTGTTATTTGTTCCGTTACTCAATTTGTATTAGAAAGGTTCAATAATGCTAACTTCTGCACTTTCATTTATACCTGTGTGACTTCACTGACTTCAGAGGATGTAATTTACACCAGAATTTAGCCCATAATGATTGAAACTTGCCATTCAGTTTTCCTCCAGAGTTGTTTCTACACAGGGATATTTTTAACAATGGGCTAAATTCTGCTCTCATGTCCATCTGTGTAAATCAATATAATTCCATTAGCTGCTGCTGAGTTACTCCAGATTTACAGATGCTAACTGAAATCTGATTCTAGCCCAATGCATTCTAAATCTGTGTATATCTATAGCACCTATGTGACATGTATTCATTAAACAGAAGTGTTCTATGTCAGAGTGAAATAATTTACTATGAAAGCAATGCTTTCTGCATCATATTGACTTTTACTAATCTTCCAGTATGCACTTGGTAATTGTTTCATAAGAAGAACAAAGGGTTTGAAAATGCTGACCTGTAAAATCCTTTACAGAATAAACAGTTAAATAAATATTACATGGTTGGAAAGAGACATCTGCTGGATATAACTACAACACTCAACTTCTCTGCCTTTAAGGGAACATCTGTGCCAGTCCTACCACCCGGTGGCTGATGAATGCATTGCACTTACATAATCAAAGTATAGTCAGATCCAATATAAATTCGAACCTGGTTTGCTAGAGAGCAGAACTTGTTTTGCCAACTATTGAATCCAGTCACAAATCCTTAATTTAAAAAGTGGGTGATGATTTAAAATATTCGAGATTACATTAGCAGAATGTTTTTGAATGTTTGACTCTGATATAAAGTGAGTTCTGAGCTACTACATGTTTCTTTTGTTGTTGTCTGCTATTTCTAGGAGAAAGACAAGAATTGCATTCAGTCAGGCATCAGAGGGCCAGAATATGCTCTCAGCTACACAAGTGTAAAGCTGCCATAATTTAATTTATGTCAGTTTAATTACAAATATCTAGTATGGTGTTGCTTGAGAAATCCCTGCCCTGCATTAGGCTTTGTCATCCAATTTACTGGGCACTAAAAGTCACCACATTTCGAGTCACACTGTGCACTTCAAACGTATTTATACTGTTGAAAAGAAAGACTCTGAATACAGAAAAATTCAGAAAGATGAAGATTGTACTGTTGGCAACAAACATGAACTAAATGGATAATCTAATAGATCCTGTCTCATATGTCACCTCCATGAATTTTTGGAATTATGATTGTTATTATTTATGTATATTACAGTAGCATTCAAAGGCCCCATTAATTGGGCCCCATTGTGCTAGGCACTGTAGACCTACATAGTGATAGACAATCCCTACCTCAAAGGGCTCTGTGTCCAAATAGACAAGACAGATAATGGGTTGGGGAGGGAAGTATTATTATCCCCATTTTTAAAATTAGGAACTGATGCAAAGAGAAATTAAGAGTGAAATTTTCAAAAGTGCCTATGTGACTTAGGAGCCTAAATCCCATTTTCAAAAGTTACATATGGTACAATTTTAAAAAAAGTGCCTGCATGACTTTTCCGAGGTCAAACAGGGAGTCTGTGGCCATACTGAGAACTGAATTCAGATCTCTTGAGTCCCATTCTGATGCCTCAACCATCTTTCCTCTAGGAACTAACCCTCCTCACCTCCATGTTCACATATTTATGTATTTCAATGTATATTCATACACACGCACCTCTACAGTAATTGCTTTCAGCACTTTTATGATCATTAGAATTATACTGTCAGAAATAAGTTAGCATATATATAATGAAAACATAACATAGCATAAATAATATAATAATGTCCCGGACTCTAGGTGACTTTGACATATACTAAAAATACAGTCCAGCTAGTACAAACAAAAATAAATGCAGTGGCCTCCCCAAAAGGGAAAAAAAATTAAACTCCCACCACAGATTTCAACCCTTGGCACACAAATCCCAAAACTCTGTGCACTCCTCACTTCCCCTAAGACCTGGGAAAAGAGATGGGCTTAGGAGTGTGCCCTGAAGGTCAACTGATTTGGACGATAAGTGAGCCCCAGGCTTGAAGATCCCTCACGAAGAAAGACATACCAATGGCTGCCTTCCTTTTAAACCAAAGGAGAACCAGCTCAAGCACCTCTGCAGCCAGCTAGGACTTCATAGGTCAAAACCAAAATATGAAACTGGGTCTGTGCCATGGCTTAGGAAGGTGATCTCTGGGTGAACAGGGCCCCAGAACATTTAAAGCTTTATAGATTGCTGGGCATTGTATTTGGATATAAAGAAGTAGGCAGGACAGACAGCAAAGCATAGATGTTAGGTACTCATAGCAGCTCGCTCTGCTCAAGAGCTGAATTGTTACATTTTTATCTTCCTGGATCTTTGAAGTTCTTTGCAACACAACCCAAAGCAGAGTTTGTTGCAGTAATCTAGCCCAGTGGCTACAAAGAAATGGTTCATAGTGTTGTGGTACCCATTAGGTACGAACTCTTACAGCTTCCAGGCCAACCATAAATGGGAAAGGTACTGTATGCTGTAACTGCCGTCTGCAAAACCAGGATGAGCAATATAGCTCAGAGATTTAAGCACACTGTCTAGAACTGGTTGAAAAAAAGGTGCAAATTTACTGTCTCCAGTTTTACCACCTGAAATTTCAGACTTCAGAATCCCAATGAAATTTCAAAATTAAAACAATTTCGACAACCTCTGCTGTTACACTCTCAACAAAAGGAGCACTCACAACCTTCATTCATTCATCCAAATGCATTCAGCTAATAACATTTTTGTCTTACCTGAGTGGAGTTTATGCCAGTTTGCCTCATCCACATTCCCACCTTCTGCCAGCCAATGGGGAAAAATAAAAAATAGTAAATTGATTTTTTAAAAACTAAGATTTAGAGTTAAGTGTTACCCCCATATGGATGCAATTGGAGGCCCAACACCTCCCTGTCTCTCTTGGTGGATGCGTATGCATGTAGAAGAGGCAGGATGACAAGATGACACTGTGCAGAGCCCCACATTATGAGCTCCCACAGGGAGGAGAGGATGTAGCCACTATGACGTTCTGGGGCCTCTTGAGCAGGAATTAAACAACAAGGCTGCAGGCAGATCAGCAAAACTACACACTCAATAGGCTGCTGATTGAACTAACAAAACCAGCAGTCTGTGGTTGATGATTTAAAGTATGATATGTATCCATTTCTAGATGTAAATTAACAGTCACAGACAAGAATACTGCTCCATGCTGTACCTTGTCCTGCACTGCAGGGAGATTTTTAGTGGTATCGCTCATTAGCGTATGCTGAAGGAGATGAAAGAATCAGTGATGTTTGAATCTCTCAAGATTCCCATCCCTAACTTCCACAGGTTATCTAAACCCCTTTGCTTCTAAATGGGACCAGGGTCAGGATTTACAGAGAAATGATCCAGTGATTGGGACACTAGCCTAGAACTTGGGAGACCTGAATTCAAGACTCTGCTCTATCACAGACTTCCTGTGTGACTTTGGGCAAGCCACTTAGCCTCTCTCTGCCTCGGTTCCCCATCTGTAAAATGGGGATAATAGCACTTCCCCATCTCACAGTGGTGCTATGAGAATAGATCCATTAAAGATTGGGAAGTATTATCATAATGGGGCCATATAAATATCTTAGATTAATTGGGTTTACAAAGTCTGGGACACAGGTTAAAAGTGGAGCAAGCATGCAACTGGGTAACTGAGGCAGGGAGAATGGGAAGACAGAGTTGCAGCAAAGGGTCTGGAGTTTTCTTTCCACTATCTGGTTCTCCAGTTGCTGAAGAAAAAGTGGTGCAGCACCCTGCTGCCCCCCTATTCTCTGTCACACCACCACTCACCCACACACTTCTCAATCTACTGCCAGGAGATGTTAGAATATCTGTGGGGAGGTGTGATGGAGGTGGGTCCTGGATGTTGAAACTTGGCCTTTGGTCATGTGCCTCACAGCAGAGCTGAGAGATAGCCCTGACAAAGTACCATCCCTATCATGTGTGTATTGCTTCATTTCATGTGTTGAAATCAAAACAGCATTTTTGCTGCAGCCACAAAGATCAACAGAAGAAATGTACCAGGCAGGATTTACTTCAAAGCAGTTACAAGAAAGGGATCATAGAGAAGACAGGCAGCCGGCTCTTGAAGAAATCCAATTCTCAATTATTTTTCACATTTATCACCATTTTATTTTCCTTACTTGTAACGTTTTAATTAGTGGGTAAATATTTGTGTGGGTGATGTAAGTCACTGACTGTGCTAGGAGCCTGAAGCTGTCTATTTATTCATAGTTTATTTATCTTTGTCCAGGGTTGACTGCTTTGACGTGAGGTGCAGCCGCATTGCTCTGTCAGTGACATCAGTGGGCTGGAGAGAATGTTCCCTAGGGAGGTGAAAGGTAATTCAGGCTTAAGTTTAACTTGGTCCTGATACTCTGTCAGCAGTGACTTCTAGACTACATAAAATCTGTGGGGTGACTTTTATTACTTGACCACTTATCCTTAAAAAGTGATCTGAGGAGCCCAAACATAACTATGTGGCTTAGGACAGTGTCAATAAATACATGAATTAATACAGAAATGCATTTAGAACATACTGGAAATCAGAATGAGTGGCACTTTGTGAAGATAAACTTCCACCGTTCTATAAAACCCCTATAAATAATGTGGATCCGATATACAATCCAGAAATTTATTTAGGGTTTATTGTTTGTGGATCGCTTAGTTGGGAATGTGGCCAGAAAACTGAGCAGCTTTTATGTTGAGGACACTATACAAACATTTAATGTGAATAAGACTACGCAAAGGGGAGGCAGGAAAAGGATATATGGGGAAGCACATATGTGAGCAGAAAATGCAAGCAAACTGAATACAAGCAAAAGGGACACATTTAGAGTACAAAGTCTACCAAAAAAATGTGGGGCTCTTTCGCATTGCAGGTTCCAAGTCAACCAATCCATTCAATTCTGGCTGAATTCAGTGTCTTCCCTTTATCCCCGATCCTGCAAAGACTTAACGTATGTACACTCTGCAGAGTTAACTTGCATTATCTATGCTCAAGTTATTCCTCATGTGTTAGCTTAGCTTGAGTGAGAGCAGCTACTCTGCAAAATTACACTCAGACTGCACAGCGGGATTGTGTTAGCTGCTGACGAGTTGTCCTGATGCAAGCTGTAACCTACATCCCTCGATAGGACAGCCAGCCTGAGTTAAAGCACCACATGATCAAGTTAAAGGGTTCTGTGTGTGGATGGGACTTGAATTAGAGGCAACACTTGAGTTATAAGTGTAATAAAGACAAACTCTTAAACCCATGCTTAATTTTAAGCATGACTAGTGAAGTTAATAGGACTACTCACATGCTTAAATCACTGCAGGATTGGCGCGTCACTTCCTTCAAATCCCTCCTAAAAACCCACTGTTTCAAGGACTCCTTCCTCCCCAATCCTCTTCTTCAACAAACTCTACATTCCCACTTTCCTAAGCTTGCATTGATTAGTCTTGTCTTGTTTTTTTGTTTTTGGGGAGGTTTTTTTAGTTTTAGTTTTAACTGTGCACTGGCAGGTGCAAATTTTACTGAATGGAGAAAGCACTGAGTAAATGTACAGCACCATATAAATTCATCTGTCTTAGGTACTTCTATGACCCCATTACCATAGTATCTTCCCCTCACTTGTTCATTTCCCCTCACCTATTCATTTATGCACTCCCCATCCATGGCCCCACAAAATCGCGGGATCTCCTTATCAACCTCCTCTTGGCCCTGGCCAAACTAGCCATCTACAAAACCAGGGAGAGGAGGTTGGCCGACGGGATTTCCTGTGACTGTGGGGCCTATTTCTGCTCCTCCATCCATTCACACATCCGGGCAGAGTTCCTCTGGGCAGCGTCTGCTGGCTCCCTTGATGCTTTCGAGGAGTGATAGGTGCTGTCTGGGGTTCTCTGCTCGGTATCCCCATCAAGTTCCCTTCATTTAGCCCTATGACCTCATTCCCGATCCTGTTTTTTTCATTAGTTGTCCCACGTATTTAAAAAACAACAACAACAACAAAAAACCCATAGTATCTGAGCTCATCACAATCTTTAATGCATCTATTCTCACAACACCCCTGCAATGTAGGGAAGTGCCACTGTCCTCATTTTACAGATGGGGACCTGAGGTACAGAGACCTGGATTCACAAATGGACTTAGGCATTGTAACACAGAACATTGCAAGGCCTAACCTGTAGGCAGCTAGAAAATCATTGGAACAACACTGTGAACCACAAAGCCTCAGTTAGGTGCGTACGCTTCCTATATAATGCCTGAGGAGGGGAGAGACAAGTGCCTAAGAATGCACAAAAACAAGTACACCATGTGGGAAGCTGCTAGCCAGTGAGAAATGCTGAGGAGAGGGGTATATCATAAGTCCTACCCCTCTCTGGGAGGTAGGTTACTAAGTCTGGGCTGCAGGGAGGTGCCTATTGCTGCTAGCAATCCACGGCTGGAAACCCTCTCCTGGAATCACATGGCTTAGGTGACTAAGCTGCATCTGCAATAAATGCCAGAGAAGAAGATGGTGCTAAGGTCTTCCTTTTAACTTTTAGGCCAGTGGTTACAGCACTTGTCCAGGTTGTGGGAGACCCAGGCTTAATTCCCCTCTTTGCCTGCTGGGAGGAAGTATTTGAACAGGAGCCTCCCACCTCTGAGTGCTTTATCCCCTGTGCTATAGGATGTTCTGATGTGGGTCTCCCATAATCTCTTCTGCTGAAGCTGTTGCACTTTGGATAAATAATTAAAAAGTCAGCAGAGCAGGGACCCTAGGTCTCTCAAATCCCAGATGAGTGTGCCAACCACTGGGCTAACAGTTCTAAGGCAGTAGCACCACCTCCTCATCCTCCACGGCTGGATTTTGAATGGGGCCTGATTCAGTGCACATACTCAGACAATGCCTACTGGATACATAGGCTAGATAGTCAATCACCAGCCTATCTTCCCCTGGGTTGTGGGTCATGGTGGGGTTTAGGTACAACATAAATGTTTGCATGCCTAGAGGAGGGCAACAGTGTGCATGCCCAGGAGCAGAAATTTAGGTGTCTAGGGAAGTTTTACAGCTGAAGTATAGGCAATGAGTGAGTTTAGGCACCGATAGGGTTAGATAGCAGCTGGACAAGGCTTTTATGGATCACGCTGGATCTAAATCTAGATTTTAGGCACCTATTAGGGGGAAATAACCAGTCCCTTTGTGACTCTAGGCCTCAATGGCTTACTCAAGGTCTCATAGGAAGTCTGTGGTGGTGCAGGGAATTAATCCAGATTTTCCAAGACTAGTGATCTACCTGCTGGACCAGCCTTTCTCCTTATCCCATTTCCCAAAGAAAAGCTGTAAAAACTGGGCCAGAGGATCACTACACATTATCAGTTGCTCAGCGGCAAAGGAAGAGGAATCTATGGCAAATGATTTCTTGAGAGGCACAATGACTGACTAATACATTTTGCACAAATTAGATCAGGGAATCACATTACTCAGTCATTTCTTACTGCTACTTGGGACATCAATTGACATTCTGAAGAGATCTGGTAAGAACTGAGAGAAGCAATCTGCTTGCAGGATATGAGCAACATCCGAGGAGACATAATAGTGCTAAACATCAAGGGAATCTGCTGTTAAATACCATCAGCACCATTAACAAAATTACCAATGAAGAAGAAGAAATGAATCCATGATGAATAATAACATACTATATCAGGTAAGTCAGAGCCATTGTCTCTGCCGTAATTAACTGCTTGAATGATATGTGCTGGTAATGTAACCAGAACATAGCAGTGAACGTGCAATGATTACACTTGCTTTCAGATTGAACAGAAACTGAACAGCTGTTTGGTGCCATAGGTAAATTAAATGTACTAGTCAGTCAGTTGTAAAGATCCAATTTTAAAGTGAATCCATAGTGTCACAAGAAGATCAGTGTGCAGGCTGAATGTTTAAGGAGCTGATTCTGCAAAAAGGTATTGCCACTTCATGAATGCTGACCTCTTCTTTGGGAAAACCCCTGGGCGGGGGCTCGAGGGGAGGAGGTTCTCCTCAGGGAGTTTTCTCACCAATTGTTCTGCTAAAGGGAGCAGAAGGCCGAAATAGGATTTGTTTCCACCCCAATATGGAAAAAAGTTGTCATGCTGGCCTCTATATCCTGCAAATATATCCCAGCTCTCAGGGTTCCCTGGGAATCAGTCATAGATCTGGGCCATCTGTTCAGAGGAAAGGGGCCTCTCACAGCCAGTAGCAGCCCCCAGGAACACCTTTAAAGGGAATCAAGGATGAAGGGCAAAATTATGGTCTGCCACAGTATTCTTGCCAGCAAGTTAAAGAAGTGTGGGCTGGATGAATGGACTATAATAAGGTGGATAGAAAGCTGGCTAGATCGTCGGGCTCAACGGGTAGTGATCAACGGTTCCATGTCTAGTTGGCACCCGGTTTCAAGAGGAGTGCCCCAAGGGGTCAGTCCTGAGGCCGGTTTTGTTGAAATCTTCATTAATGATCTAGAAGATGGCGTGGACTGCACTCTCAACAAGTTTGCAGAAGACACTAAACTGGGAGGAGTGGTAGATACGCTGGAGGGAAGGGATAGGATACAGAGGGACCTAGACAAATTAGAGAATTGGGTCAAAAGAAACCTGATGAGGTCCAACAAGGACAAGTGCAGAGTCCTGCACTTAGGACAGAGGAATCCCATTCACTGTTACAGACTAGGGACCGAATGGCTAGGAAGCAGTTCTGCAGAAAAGGACCTAGGGGTTAGAGTGGACAAGAAGCTGGATATGAGTCAACAGTGTGCTCTTGTTACCAAGAAGGCTAATGGCATTTTGGGCTGTATAAGTAGGAGCATTGCCAGCAGATCGAGGGACGTGATCATTTGCCCCTATTCGACATTAGTGAGGCCTCATCTGGAGTACTGTGTCCAGTTTTGGCACTCACACTACAAGGATGTGGAAAAATTGGATAGTCCAGTGGAGGTCAACAAAAATGATTAGGGGGCCGGAGCACATGACTTATGAGGAAAGGCTGAGGGAACTGGGATTGTTTAGTCTGCAGAAGAGAAGAATGAGGGGGTATTTGATAGCTGCTTTCAACTACCTGAAAGGGGGTTCCAAAGAGTATGGATCTAGACTGTTCTCAGTGGTGCCAGATGACATAACAAGGAGTAATGGTCTCAAGTTGCAGTGTGGGAGGTTTAGGTTGGCTATTAGGAAAAACATTTTCACTAGAAGGGTGTTGAAGCACTGGAATGGGTTGCCTAGGGAGGTGGTGGAATCTTCTTTCTTAGAGGTTTTTAAGCTCAGGCTTGACAAAGCCCTGACTGGGATGATTTAGTGGGGAATTGGTCCTGCTTTGAGCAGGGGGTTGGACTAGATGACCTCCTAAGGTCTCTTCTAACCCTGATGTGCTATGATTCTCTAATACATCTTAGGTCTATATTATCATTCCAGCATGAACTCTGCAGAGAGGGATTCTTCATGGGCCTCTCTAACCCTAACTCTAGTTTAAATTCTCTCCACTTTGGCCCACTCTGATATATCCACTACATTGAGGGATGGGAGTGGGGCTGGAATAAAATTGCTCTTGCACCTCATTTTATTAGCTTTCCCATATCTCTGTGTCCTGGCACCTAGCACAGGATAAAGAATATCCAGAGTTGTTTAATCTTACGTGATACTTTATGGCCTCTAGCTCTACTCCCAGGAATCGTAAGTAAAGGGGTATCATTGATCTCTCTGATCAGCAGTTACCACAGCTACCTACCCTCACTGCACAGGGACTGCCAAGACTCGGTCACGGGAAACATGCTTGGACTCAGCTGGGGCTCATTCTCCTATTAGGGGGAAATAACCAGAAAGTATAAAAAGGAAGAGCATGAGTCATTTGCTTTTCAAAGATTTAGACCTAATTGTGAACCAAAGTCTCCCTGATATGATAGGTGGTTCTAGGAATCATTGTCTATCACACTCTGGGTACAAGCTTTTTGCTGTTATTGGGGGGGGGGAGTTTCTTTTCCTGCTTATATGCCTGCCCTGGACTCCTACACGCTCATATACATTTCTTAAACAACATAGTTTATATTAAATGTTTTTGAAGCCCAATAACCCCCTACTCCTGGAAAAACCAATGAACAAATGAGGAATCCACTTAGTTTTTATTTATTATAATTTCCAGCTGAATGACAAGTGACCAGTCCCTGCCCTGAGGAGTTCGTAATTTAAGTTGTAGGTGCAGTCTTAGCTGACCTCTAGTAATAGGTGTGTTTGGTCCTTCAATTTACTCCAGTTAATGCAATAGGTTTCCCTGACAGTCATGGAGAACCTTTGATCAGTCTGAAGATTAATCTTACCATACAAGGGAATGGTGGATAACCCTTCTGAGCTGCCCTTTGAAAATGAATGTGGTCACTTACTGTGATCAGTTAGCACACACTAAAATCACTAATCTGTGCATGTGCAGGGAATATATAATAGGTTTGTGCTGTGAAGGGCCCCAGGCACAACATTCAAATCTATATCCAAACTTCAGTGGTTGTTCGGAACCAGGGTTTGAATCCAGAGACTGGATTCAATCTCTAGCTTTATATGTAAAATAATTAGATTTTAGGTGCATTAACATGCATGCAATGTTATCTGTTATGCTGAATAGCAAAATAAAAAAGTGTCAGGAGCAGGGTTGGCTACAGGCACCAGCATTCCAAGCAGTTGCATGGGGCGGCAATCTGCAAGGGGCAGCAGTCCGTGTGTTTTTGCCCCCAAGCACTGTGCCGAATTGCCAACCCGGATGGCGGGGGCAGTCTGTGTGCCGTTAGGGCAGCATGCGCGTTTCTGCAGTGGCGGCAATTCAGCAGCAGCTTCTATGTTCAGCTGTCCGCGGCAGCGCAGTTTCTGTCTTCTGGCTGAAGACAGAAGCTGCTGCCGAATTGCCACTGCCGCGGAAATGCACATGCCGCCCTAATGGCACACGGACGACCCCCACCATGAGCGGTGGCAATTCAGCATGCAGCTTGGGGTGGCAAAAACAGTAGAGCCAGCCCTGGTCAGGAGTGTAGAAATTAAAGATGAAAAAGATGTAATTCATCTTCTTGTCAATGCAGGATTGTTTCTTTTGTTGGTTTGAAAGTTGGGTAAATTGGATGCATTAAACACGAGCAGCCCTCATAGCATCAGCTGGCAAATGTCTGGTCCATATCTCCTCTGAAGCAAAAGACCCATGCTTGATTCAGTCCTTTGCTAGGGAATCAGTTGCTGCATTTCCAATATAAGACTGAAACAGGATCCAGTTTACCATCTTAGTCAGGATACTTGGAATTAGGATGACTTTGTAGTCCTTTCAAATTGACCTTTCATAGCATAACAGCTTCTGTGCAGGCTGATACTCCCATGGAAGTAAGTAGGAGAGGGCAGAAATAGTTTAGAGAACTCACTGCACTGAAATCCCCTAAAACCTCCTGTTGTTGGAAATGCATAGTACAAAGCTTTCAGTATGTGAGAACAGAAGAAAAAGTGACAACCTCATCCTAGATTGAATAAACTTCTTTTTCCAAATCATGGACGTGGTCTTCTAAGAAGAATTGGGCTAAATTGTGCCCTATGTGAAACAAACGTTCATTGGGATCAGGAAACTGTGCGGTTCTCTTTGGATTACTTCCTGAGAGTTAAAATCTGCAGTCTTGAAGGTGATTGTTAAGCACATTTTCACTGCTTGGTCTCTAGATGCTGCAGAGACAGTTAGGTAAAACTATGTTAAAACACAGATGGGTTGTGGGGAAGAGGACACAAATTCAGAAAGAAGAGAGAGACCTTTGCCACATCTAGAGAGAAGACTAGAGAGGAGTGAAGGTTTGGAGTGCCCAAATTGTGATCCATAGGGACAAAATAGAGTCTCTGCACCAAGGCAGTCCATTCTTAGCCTGGAAAAGAAGAGAGGACCTGTCCCCTCAGCTCAACATTTCTTGTCCCCTTCAGCAGAGCTTGTACCTATCTCCTGTTCAGAACCATCTACCTAGCTACATTAGGCACAACTGTGTAAGAACATCAGTAGAGAACGCAGTTAAAGGCTAAGTCAGTGTGGCGAAGGAGCTAAGATAGAAGTATCTTTTCTCTCTTTCTTTTACACTAAATCCCTCATTCTTCTGCAAAACCTTTCAACACTCTCTCCCCAAGATCTACTACATGTCAAGGTTATGTTGCATGTGTCCAAGCAGCGTTCTCTCTGTCTGTATTAAGACTGAAAGCTCCTTGGTGTAAGCACTGTGTCTCATTTGGTTGTAGAGCATTACATATACTGTCACCACATTATAAAAATGATGGGCTTATTATAAAGTTCCTAAGTAGGACAATTTTTAAACCTAAAAACCTTTCAGTTACCCTGTATATTCACAATAGGTTTGAAATTTAAGTAAACACCTTGATATTTTCTTCACAAAGCTAATATTAGGCTAAGATTACTAAAATGACAAGCAACCAATATGTTATCTACCTCGAAATGGTTAAAATATCCTCGGATGAAAAGAAAGGATGTGAAAACAAAGTTGAAAGAAGAGAACCTGAAAGGAAAAGAAAACAAAATGAGCAAAATAATTTTAAAAACTAGTAAAACAGCAATGTCAATGAGAATGAATGAAGTGGGCAAAACCAGTGTAGGGAATGCAAATTAAAGTAAGGGAAAACAGAATTCAGAGAGATGGGGAACACAAAGTAGAATGATGTCAAAGGAAAATGATATACCAGGATGCCAAAGGATGGTAGAAGGAAACAATGTGAAGATGGATGAAAATGAAACAGTGTGGAAGAAAATGAAAAGAAATAATGCCAAAGAAAATTAAGATGGAATGAGGAAGGTTTAGAATGGAAGAACACCAGGCACACAAAATGCAAGTGATGGAGAAGAAAATGTAAGGAGACTGATCTCTCATAGAACTGAAATATAATGATTCACTAAAGTAAAAAATAAATGTATGCATGGACTGAAGTCCAATAAATATATGGACTAGTGGGAAAGTGGAAAAGGAACAACACTGAAGTAATTTAACATAGTGAATAGTTTAACTGCCATAGAAAGAGGATATTTTACCCTCTTCTACAGAAAGAGAGAAGAGAAACAGCAAGAAACTGAAAGAGAAATGAAGGCTCTAAGTTTACTTTGCCTCATAGTAGTCTAACAGTGATAGGCTTATATTTTTCATTGGCAGAATAATACACATCTTTTTATCACCCATTAATCAAGGTGTAAATTTAAAAGCAGAAAAGAAATATAGGGTATATGGTATTGTCAATCATTTAACTCAAGAGACCACTGTGTCAGTCAGTGAACAATGGGTTATAGGTGAAAGGAGCTCTAATATCTCAAGCAGTCAACTATGGATGTATCTATACACCCCATAGCCTTTACTCATTTGCAGACCCTGCTTTTAAGAGGCCTAAGGTTGTAATAAAAGAGGTGCAGGAAGTCAAGACTGAGGTGCTCTGGCATAGCTATGTTGTAGGTGGTTCTCACAAGATATGGCCTTGCTACATTTGACACTGTTAACACGACATCTAATGTAGTTCCCCATGGACTTCTTTTCACTAAGCACTCAAAGTCACCAAAATTATTCACTATAAAATAACATGAAAGCACATATCACAGTTCTATTGTATGAGGTAATAACACTACCTTCTATGATAAGGAGGTTCTGTAGAAAATCATGAGTTGTGGTCACTTAGCAAAATGATCAGGAAACAAAGTTTACATTATTATAGACAGCTACATTTTCTCCATTAAAATGAAAAGTTGGGCTCTTGCATTCTGTATTTTGAAACTAAGGTATGACTAGTCTTATGATTCTGGTATCACATGACTTCTGTCTAAATCTGATAGAACTATTTAATTTCTTTGATGGTTTTATGGCGGTGAAAAGCCTTATGACTCATAAAACACATAAACACATTGCCATAAATAGACACAAGTGATGTATTTACTTTAGACACCCTTTCATGTTTTCCATATACAAAAAAGCAACATGTACTTTCAATCTGGATAGCTTTTATTTTATATTAAAGGACAACAAAAACAGAACAAATGTAAAGTTTCTTTGTGAGAGTGCAGTGTTTATGTCTCAGTCTGTAGTAGCAGCCATTTTGAATTACCTCATAGACCTTGCTTTTCAGAATACAGATCTCTATATTTCAAGGTACACAGAATATGGAGACATAACCATTATATAGCTACACATACCACAAACATAAACACATGTAAAATAATTATAGCAAAATATAATTGTTTGTTCCACTCAAGCCTAGAAAAGGTGTATTGTTAAAAACAACCACCTCATCTTCACCTTCATCGACAAATGACAGATAACTCACAAAGATAGGAATAGTGAGGACTGGTGTTTTAACATGTATCTTGAACTTTCTAGTTAATGTTAAAAACAAATAAAAAACTCACAGAAATCATAGAAATGTAGGGATGGAAGGGACCTTGAGAGCTCAAGTCCATCCCCCTGCACTGAGGCAGGATACCAAGTATACCTAGACCATCCCTAACAGATGTTGGTCTAAACCATTCTTAAAAACCTCCAATGATGGGGATTTTACAACCTCCCTTGAAAGTCAATTCCAGAACTTGATTATCTTTGCAGTTAGAATGTTTTTCCTAATATCTAAGCTAAATCTCCCTTGCTGCAGAGTAAGCCCATTACTTCTTCTCTTATCTTCAGTGAACATTGAGAACAATTGATCACTGTCCTCTTTACAACAGACCTTAACATATTTAAACCTATTTAACATATTCTATCAGCTCCCCCCTCCTTCAGTCTTCTTTTCTCAAAACTAAATGTGTTCAGTTTTTTTAGCTTATCCTCATAGGCCATGTTTTCTAAACCTTCTGTCATTTTTGTTGCTTTCTTCAATTTGTCCACATCTTTTTTAAAGCATAGCGCCCCGAACAAGGCACAGTACCCAAGCCGAAGCCTCACCAGTGCTGAGTAGAGCAGACCAATTACCTCCTGTGTCTTACGTACTATACTCCTGTTAATATAACCCAGAAAGATATTTGCCTTTTGCAATCATCACATTGTGACTTATATTCAATTTGCAATGCAAACTAACACCTAGATTCTTTTCTGTAGTATTACTGCCTACCTATTTCCAATTTTGTATTTGATTCTTCCTTCCTAGGTGGAGATCTTTACTCTTGTCTTTATTGAGTTGCATTTTATTAATTTAAGACTAAAGCTCCAATTTATCAAGATCATTTTGAATTTCAATCCTGTCCTCCAAAGTGCTTGCAACTTCTCCAACTCTGGAGTCATCTGTAAATTTTATAAGTGTATTCTCCAATCCATCACCCAAGTCACTAATGAAAATATTGAATAGTACCAGATACATGCAGGAATCCATTAGATCAGTTCTACCAGTATGGCAGCAAATCACTGATAACTACTTTTTGAGTACAGTTTTTCAGTCTGTTGTGCACGTGTCTTAATTTCATCTAAACCACACAAGTGTGCACTACTGAATTAGGACCCCTGTGCTGAACCCAGGTGTGCTGGTCCAGAGACAGCATCCTTAGCCTATGCACTGCTGTGGTGCACTGAACCACTGCCCCAACTAACAGCCTTAGGCCTTGTCTACACTGCAGAATTTTGTTGGCAAAAGGCAGTTTTTGGCAACGAAACAGTGGAAGTGTACACTACTGCACTGCCATTTTTGGCAACAAAATTCTTCAGTTTCAGTGACAAAATAAAACCACCATTATGCGAGGCATAAAGAGTTTTGTGGCAAACTTAAAGTGACAACTGCCATTCAGTTATAGCACCATAACTGTCCTCCCACGATGCCCGCCATGACTGCTCTGCTCACTGTTTTGAAATCAGCTGCCCTGCAGGCATTCGCCCCTCCCTTTTCAAAGCTCCAGGAAGTTCTGACAGTTGAGCGTGCTGCTCTGTCTTAAGAGAAGCATGCTGACACAATCACTCTCCCTCAACACACTCTATCTCTCTCACATACACTCCCCCCCATTCTCTCACTCACTCCTCCAATACACACTCTGTCTCTCCCCACCACACACACACACGCTCCCTGTCACACACTCTCCCCCGGCCCTCCCCTCACTTCAGTTGAAAAGCAGCTGGCAATCTAGTAGGATGTCTATGGAACAATGGGATTTAGAAATCTGCATCATGTGATGCTCCATGAGGCATTGCAAACCCTTCCCAAAGCACCATGTGGCCAGTTGCACAGTGGGACAGCTACTCATGGTGCACTGCTCTCTGTGTCAATGCAAGAGCTGCAAGTGTGGATGCACTCTGCTGACACAAGGAGCACAGTGTGGACATGCAACAGCGGTTTAATTAAAGTGCATTAATTAAAATGGCATAACTTTTGGTGACAAATCTCTGCAGTGTAGACATAGCCTTAGTGGTAAAGGCCTACAGCCCCACAGCAGCCACACCCGGCAGGACAAAGAGCATTCTGTTGGGTAACTGATTTTCTAACATTAAGAGGAAGCTGGCTGAGCAACAGGCTGTTGTCCACTGACTGCTGCCTAGACCGCCTTGACTGTACCTGTCTGTCCAGCTGCCTCCCCTGACCATGCCTTGCTGCAAGCTCACTAATTAGCTCACCATTTTGTCAAAGGAAAGTTGACATGCACCAGCATTTGCAGTCTGAGCAGCTTCCCAACACTTTAGACCAACTCACTGGTAAGGATAAAACATTAAAATAAGTTTACTAACTACAGAAAGCTAGATTTTAAGTGATTATAAGTGATAGGCATAAAGGTAAAAGATAGTTACCTTAAGAAAATAAAAAGTAAACATGCATTCTAAATCCTAAACTTTCAGACTAAGCAAGAGTTGAATCAGATGACTTTTCTCACCCCACTGGATGTTGTAGGTAGGTCATAGTTCTGAATACACAGGCTGAATTTGCTTTTCAGCCTGGGACGAATCTTCTTGGTTCAAAGTCTTTGTCTTTCCAGTGTTCTTGTAGCCTTCAGCATGGGTGCAGGAGGAGAGAGGTGGTCTCATGATGCCACTGTCTCTTATTTTATGTCTCAGGGAAAATAATGGCCCAGACATGTCTTGGTGGGCCTTGCTGAGTCACAGAGTTGAGGAATCCTCATTGTGTGGTGCTTGCCAGATCCTCAGCTGGTATAAGTGAGCAGTGTTCCAAGTTGCTGCAACCAAGATTAAATATTTTTTCTAGAAAATATGTTCTAGGAATTATTTTGGGGAAGTTCTATGGCCAGTGTTATACAAGAAGTCTGACTAGATGATTACACTGGTCTCTTCTGGCCTCGGAATCTTTGAGCAGACACCAGCTAAGGTTCTGATCTACTTAACTGTGCATTTTGGCATATAAAACTATATCAGACACAGGCCAGTAAATGTAAACCTATTTTGCATTTAATATAATCAGTTTTTTTTCTAATGCGGCAATAAAAAACTTAATCAGTAAATCATCCTGCGAAACACTGTAAGCAATTTGAGGCAGGGACCATCTTTTGTTCTGTGTTTTGTATAGTACCTAGCTCAATGGGGTTCTGATCTATGATTAGGTTTTCTAGGCGCCTCAGTAACATATATAAATAATAATAAACATTCTACATTACTTAACAAACCCAAACATCTTCTTTACGCATCTGAGCTCATTAAAGGTTTAGCAGCCTTGAAATAAAAATATATGCTTTTAAAAATTTTCAGTGAACTGAAATTTGCTTGATAGTCCTGGATGAAGGATTAAAAGCTACTTCCTTTGGTAGCTGAATGTTCTCATAATTTGACTAATATCAGAAATCAATCAGAAACATTTGCAACAAACTGAGATGACCAGCTTTAATTTTTATCCCATGTTTGTAAATCAAGGCTCTTATCTTTAAATTCCACTTTTCTTTTGTTTTTGATGCTATTCTAAATTACCTATTTTACATTTGGCCAAATCCAGTCAAGATTCAAAAGAATCATATCTGAACTGTAAATCTTGTATGGTACTGTGATGGTGTATTCACCTCACCGCAACTTGGCAGGTGTTAATGAGGCTGAGAAGGGAGCTAATTAAACAGATTGGCCACCTAATTCCCTTCAACTGCGGCCTAAATAATCACCTGAATGATGACAGAGACCAGCTGAGAAGGAACAGTGTAAAACCAGGAAATTTGGCAACAGAAAGGGGCTTCAGGGAAGTACTCTGCAGTGACTCCCTGGGGGACGGGAGGTGTGTTTGGGAGCTATGGCATTAGGTAGCAGTTACAATCTCGAAGGAGAGAATTAGGGCTGGCAACCCCAGGGGGAGGGACTCAAAAGATATATGAAAGGCTCAGAAAAGACAACAAGGATGATGCAAACCTAATGATTAGAGGTTTCCTGAGCTGGAACCTAGAGTAGAGGGTGGGCCCATGTTCCCTTACCCGTCACTGGGGAAGTGGCACCATTGGGGTTGTGAATGAGAAGACTGCCTGAGACCATTTATAAGGAAAGTATTTGATACCCTGGAAAGAGAGGACCATAGTGACCTGTCAGGAGAGTCAAGACTCAAAGACAGAGCACAGTGAGTTGTAGAGAATGTGTGAAAGAGACATGGCAGGGTGTGTAGTGAACAGCAGAAAGTGGTACTGGACTCAGAATGAGCTGATCCCAAGAGTGGCCAGGAGGAGGTGCCCCTAGTGGAGAGTGGACTCCATGATGGGTACAATAGAGTTTCTAAAGCAATATTTTAAATTGTATCCATAACAATCTGAGGTCCCCTTTTAGCCAGTCACAGTGCTTCCAGTATTGCAGATGCCACTCGAGAACACATAGGAGAGTGAGAAGTCAAAGTGATCCTGTTCCCCAGTTTCTCCATCTGTTTTGGACGCAGCTGAAGGTAGAGACCCAGACAATATATTCTGATTAGCTCTCACATGCCTAGCCATGTCCCCGATACATTTGTGCCCCTTGCTCCTCCCAAGCTCCAACCTTCTTTGGTGATCTTCTTCCTAACTCATGGCTTCTGCAGTAGCTTTTGTACAGCTCACAAAATTTACTATAACTTCCCATGATCTACCATCTATATTCAGAATGTACAGAGGTGCAGCATTCACAGTCGTTTCTCTTTTTTAAATTGCCACAATTAGTTGTTTTAAGTTACTAAATAACATTATTAAATGAGCTCCATCTTTCCTGCATCTTTCCTTTCTCTTACCTTTCAGTCCATTGTTCTGCAAGTATCTCTCCCATCTTTTTCAATGTCAGTTCTTCCACAGTGTAAGTTTTGACTTCACATCTTCTCTTATCCCCCTTCCCTCCCTTTGATTCCTTGTGTTGTACCCTTCCTCTTTATTGCACATGCATTTTCTCCTTCCTTCCCTCTTTATCCTCACTCTTTCCCCCATCTCTCCCAGCCAAAATGTCTTCTCTACCCATCTCTTTCCAACTGTTCTCTGCCACTCAGACATACAGGTACCACTCCCCAGTGTACACTGTCACTATAATGACAGAAGAGAAGCTTTGCCCGGAATATCTCCTGAGCCAGACATGTAGGGTAGGGGGAAATACTTCAGTGCCCAGAAATCCAATCCAGTGCTGCTTTTGGCATCAAGGAAGCAACACTGGCCATACAATACTCAATTGTCTCCCTCTCTTTGCCCTCCTGATGCCCCCAGGAGGTAATTCTGAGCTGAAGATAGAGGCAAAAAAAAAAAAAAAGAGCCCAACAGTAGCTGTTTAATGGGGTATAGCAACACTACACAATAGGATTGGTTAGGAAGCGAACAAGAATACTAGTATCCATTTGAAACTTTAGGCTTTAGGGTTGGGGGAATTGAGGGAGAATGGAGTTTGGCCACAGTAACATGACTTACGTTTCCTTTCATGAAAATCACTGGCAGCTATTGGTCGGAGTGTTATGATAAATCAGTAAAACTGCAAAATATATTTTCCCTCTGGCAAGCTCTATGTACATGGTTACACATGAATTCCTCCAGTGTTGCAAACAAGTTTGTATGAGTGCCTGTCTGTCTTCATTTGAGTATATATGTATATGTGTACCTTCATGTTTCCCAAATAAAGAGTGCACAACTACCACCTAAATATTGTATTAGACTCTAAATCTTTACAGTTTAGAAAGCTGTGGTAATCGTTTTGGGGTAAGTAGCAGCACATCACAGGCAAACTGTGACTGATGTTTGCACAAGTTCATGGAGATGCACAAATGCCTGTCAGATATAGTTCCTGTACTGGAGAAATGCAAAGATTGCTCCGTTGATGCACCCTTGAGGTATTCAAGGAGCATAGGTGCTAGAACCAAGGGTGCAGGGAGTGCTGCATCACCCCTTGGCTTGAAATGGTTTCCATTATATATAGCGTTTACAGTTTGGGTCAATGGATCTCAGCATCCCCACTATAAGAACTGTTCAAGCAACCCTGCAAAAGGAGGTTGGTAGAGGTGGATGTAGGGCACAGCAGGCCGGGCATGTCTGGGAGAGCAGAAAGCAGCATCCTAAAAGATGATGCATCCTCACTGTGTAATGTATGTACATGCATTGTATGTGCAATGTACTCAAGGAGGTATTGTGCTATCTGAAGTTTTTCCCCAAGGCAGTGTAGCTCTGCAGTAACTCCAATACCAGCTACTGCCCTAAAGGCACAGTTTTGGTCTCTTACATCTTAAGGCAACAGACACCAATGGTAAGAATTCCATAAATATTAGGAAATGCTATATCTTTGTTTTCCATCAGAGAATAAAAGACCATCCCTAAAACAAATGACTTTGATTTAGAGATTTCCTTATCCTTTTTGAATATTTTTACTCAGTAAACCATAACTTGGAAATCATCAATTTACAGTTAGTTTTCTTTTTCTGAATTTGTTCTCTTTGAAACTAAAGCTGATGGTGCAGGACCATTCAACTATAGCCGTATGTATTTCTCTCTCTGAAGCTATTAACATATTAGAGATTTGTGCAGGGTAGGCATTCCTTGTTGCGCAAATAGGCTCATTTAATGTAACCAGATGTAATTCATGCACCGATTGAATTTTTATCTCTGTTAGATAATTAGAGGCTAAATTCTGGAGCATTTTCAGAGTAATTCTATTAGCACCAGTGGAGTTATTCTCTGGATCTATACTGAAATGACTGAGATTAAAATTTGGCTCCAGGAGAATAATATGTTGACTAATATATGCTGATGAGCACACATATATTATGCTGATAATAGTACAGCAATATATATTTCAAGAATTTAAGAATACATATTAAGCATTGGTATAGCAGTTATATAGCCCAGATTGGTCTGTATCCTTGTTATACTTCTGTACACTTGCGTTAAGTATCTCATAACACCATGCATTATCTGAAGTAAGCCTTGGTTTGAGTAGACAGGAAAACTATGAGTATCAGACGTGACATAGTTCCTCCTCTACCTTGGTGGGTCCTGTGCTTATTGGCAGATTTTCTCACCTCAGCGATCTTCCCCACAGTCTGGGTCAACTCCTCCTGTGTCTGATCAGGAGTTGGGAGGTTTAGGGGGGAACCCAGGCCCGCCCTCTACTCTGGGTTCCAGCCCAGGGCCCTGTGGATTGCAGCTCTCTACAGTGCCTCCTGTAGCAGCTGCATGACAGCTACAACTCCCTGGGCTACTTCCCTATGGCCTCCTCCTTCTTTATCCTCACTACAGGACCTTCCTCCTGGTATCTGATAACGTTTGTACTCCTTAGTCCTCCAGTAGCACATCTTCTCACTCTCAGCTCCTTGTGCCTCTTGCTCCCAGCTCCTCACATGCACTTCCTCCCCTCTGGCTCCCCCTGGCCTAACTGGAGTGAGCTCCTTTTTAAACCCAGGTGCCCTGATTAGCCTGCCTTGATTAGCTGCAGGTGTTCTAATCAGCCTGTCTGCCTTAATTGGTTCTAGCAGGTTCCTGATTATTCTAGTGCGGCCCCTGCTCTGGTCACTCAGGGAACAGAAAAGCCTGGCTTTCTCCTTCGGGCCAGTGGTGGCTTGCTCTCCCTTCACGCGAGAGTCGGCTGTAGGGAAGGAGGGACGAGGGCCTGCTTACCTGGCTAGCTGCTACTCTGCTGTTCGACCTTGCTGGGCGCTGGGCCGTCGCTGCTTTGCTGCATGGCCTGCTGTTGCTCCCTGGCCTCTCTCCTTCGGGCTTCGCTTCCCTGCTGGAGTAGGACCCACATCGGCACCCCTTTAGCTCTGACGATCTGTTTGCTGGCCTGCTAGTGGTTCATCCGCCCATCCTCAGCTACTGGCTGTTCT
>NC_133770.1:226702619-226785557 GCF_003597395.2 Chelonoidis abingdonii
TTGGTGAGGGTGGTAGGGCCCACGACCATCGTGGCAGCCTCCAAAATGTACAGGAAGGTGGTCTTCTTCCTGGAATCAGAGGCCACCACCCAGGAGGCAGTAGAGACGGGCCTGGCGGTGGGGGGCATGTTCGTCCCTCTGGAGCCACTGGAAGACATGGAGGTCCACTTAATCCTGACCTCCGTCCCTCCCTTCCTGCCCAATGCCGCACTGTTGCCCATCTTTTCTGCCCTGGGGTGCCCCATCTCTGTCATCAGCCCTCTCCCCTTATGCTGCAAGGACCCCGCCCTCCGTCACATCCTCTCGTTCCGCCGGCAAGTGCAGCTTCAACTGCCGCCGGCGACGCGTGGCGCGGAGGCGCTCGAGGGGTCCTTTCTGGTCCCCTACCAGGAAGCCCACTACCGGATGCATTATTCAACGGGGGAGGCCCGGTGCTATCTCTGCTGGGCGATGGGGCACGTCCAGAGGCACTGCCCCTTGGCACAGCACGGAGGAGCATCTGGGACCCCCGAGCCCAGGCACAGGGCCAGCCCTGTCATCACTGGCACCCCTGGCTGCCCGGCACCCGAAGCTGCCCCTCCTCCTCCTTCTCGGTCCCCCACTGTGGAGGAAGGTGCGGCGGGGATACCGCCGGACGTGGGAGAGGGCTCGCCCCAGGGGGAATCCTCCCTCGCTTCTGCTGTCCCTCCACTGCCTCCCCAAGTCCCTGAGCTATCGCCCTTGCCCCTCGACCCGACCCTGTTAGCCAGCCCCCGGATGATGCCATGGAGGGCTGGTCCTTAGTGTAGGAGAAGCAGGGCAAGTGGAAGGTTCGAGCCTCCTTACATTCTTCAGATTCGGAGGCCCCCCAGAAGAGCAGGAAGGGGGGCACCGATGACAAGCCTTCCGCCTTGCCCCCTGATGACTCTCATTCTGTGGTGCCGGCTGGGGACATTGTGGCAGCACCGGAAGGTAACGCCATCCCTCCTCCAGGGTCCCTCCCCATGGAAGCCCCCAAAGGAGCTTCTCTCGCTCCCTTCCCACTCGAAGCCTCCGTGAGCGCTGACGTGGGTATCACCTCGGGTGCTAGCGGGGAGGGCCCTGGGGTGGTGGATCGTGATCTCCCTTCCATCTACGAGGAGATCGAGGCCCTGGGTCTGACCCTGGTCACGCAGGGGGAGGACAACCCTCTGCTAGCGGGCCTCGATCTGGGCGACCTCACCACGGTCCCTCTATCCCCGAGTTCCCTTCCTCTAACCACTGCTTCTGCTCCCACCTCGGGGCGTCCCCTGGATTATTCTATCAACCCGGCTGTGGGTGGCACCCTGTTGATGGCCGCCGAGACCATTGGGGCGACGGCCAGTGCCCCGCTGCCGAGACCCGGTGCCCAGGGGGTGTCCCTCTTGGGTGCGGAGGACCTGCCCTCTTTCCTAGGCGGAGACCCCATTGACGAACATCTATCTCTGGATGCCGAGGCTGCTGCACATGCCACAGTGGCTGAGCCCAGCGTCGCTAGGGGTCCCCTTCCTACTTCCCAGATCCCTGAGCCTGGCCAGGAGGAGCCACCGTCCAGCGGCTCAACTATAGAGGCTCAGGATCCTGCCTCTACCCCCTTCCCGGATTCTCTCCCTGATCCCTGCCCTACTCCTGTTAGCCCTGTCCTTGTCCCCCCCACCTCCTGTGATACCAGTGCCACACCTGGGAATATCCCCGAGGGAGCGACTTCAGTGGTTTTTCCTTGTCCCGACCCACCAGGGGCTGCTGTTCTCCTTCCACCGCCCCTTGTTGAACAGGGGAGCGGGGGGGGTCTCGTGGCGTCAGCCCATCGGACGCCATGTCGAGGGTCTGCCCCCTGCCTGCCCACCTCGGTGAGTCACGGGGATGTGACGGGGGCCCCACTGGGGGACAGTCATCAATCAGTGACCTCGGCCCCCCATGCGCTGAGGGAGGAGCTGCGGGAGTTCCTTGAGGATGTCTGTGGCTCCCGTAATAAAGTCCAGCTTGCGCTCAGGTGGTGGGGGGATTTCCATCACATCCTTCGGGCAGCATGGGCCCTCATGGGTGAGGGTAAGAGGACGGAAGCAGGCCGCCGCGGCCTACCCAGCGGGTCCGCCTCTTCCGTGACTCGTTAGTCACCTATGGGGTAGGTCACGGATTGCTGCGCGGCCTGCCGGAGGCTGTGGGCGTGTCTGCTGGCGAGGATCCCCCCAGCCCTCCTCATGGCACCGATCATCTTTGCAACGTTAAACACCCGGGGCTGTAGGATGGGTCTCCGCAGGAACCAGGTGCTCTCCTACCTCGGGAGGGGGGTTACTCTGTGATTTTCCTGCAGGAGACCCATACGGATCCGGCCGCTGAAGCTAGCTGGCGGCTGGAGTGGGGGAACGAGGCCTACTTTAGCCACTTCTCGGTTTGCGCGGCTGGGGTGGCGACCTTGTTCTCCCCCGACCTACGGCCCGAGGTGCTGGGGGTCGCTGAGGCTGTGCCGGGCCGCCTGCTGCACCTCCGGGTCCGCATGGAGGGGCTTGTGGTTAATCTCGTCAATGCTTATGCCCCGACATCGGGCCCGGAGAGGTTGCATTTTTTTCAGCAGGCGTCCGCCTTCCTCGGCTCCCTGGATCCTCGTGAGTGCCTGGTCCTGGGAGGGGGATTTTAATACCACCCTTGAGGAACGGGACCGCTCGGGGACCGAGCAGTGCCCGGCCGCCGCGGACGTCCTCCGGGAGATTGTCGAACGCCACTCCCTGGTGGACGTCTGGCGCGACCACCACCCGGACGACGTTTCGACGTTCACCTTCGTCCGGGTGGAGGCCCATCGGTCGTGCCACTCCCGGCTGGACCGCATTTATCTATCACGTTTCCACCTTTTACGGGCCCACTCCTCCGGCGTTCGGCCGGCCCCCTTTTCGGATCACCATCTTGCCACCGTGACAGCCTCTCTCTGCGCGGAGAGGCCGGGGCCGGCTATTGGCACTTTAATAATAGTTTGCTGGAGGATGCGGGCTTCGTGGCGTCCTTCCGGGAGTTCTGGCTGGCCTGGCGAGGGCAGCGGCGCGCCTTTTCCTCGGCGCGGCGGTGGTGGGATCTGGGGAAGGTGCGCGCCCGGCTCTTCTGCCGTGACTACACCCGGGGCGCCAGCCGGCGGAGGGATGCGGCCATAGAGCAGCTGGAGCGGGAGGTCTTGGAGCTGGAGAGGCGTCTGGCCGCCAGCCCCGAGGATCCATCCCTCTGCGGAGCGTGCCGGGAGAAGCGGGAGGAGCTTCGAGCCCTCGAGGACCATCGGGCCCGGGGAGCTTTTGTTCGATCCCCCGCATCCGCCTCCTTCGGGAGATGGACCGCGGCTCCCGCTTCTTCTACGCCCTGGAGAAAAGGAGGGGGGCCAAGAAACACGTCACCCTGCCTCCTGGCGGAGGACGGCACCCCCCACGGACCCGGCGGAGATGTGCGGGAGGGCCAGGGCCTTCTACGCGGCCCTTTTCTCCCCGGATCCGACCGATCCTAACGCTTGCAGAGTACTCTGGGACGGGCTCCCGACGGTCGGCACGGGCGACCGGGACCGGCTGGAGCTGCCTCTCACTCTGGCCGAGTTCTCGGAAGCCCTCCGTCGCATGCCCACCAATAAATCTCCGGGCATGGACGGGCTGACCGTGGAGTTCTACCGCGTGTTCTGGGACGTTCTCGGCCCAGACCTGGTCACCGTCTGGGCCGAGTCTTTGCAGAGCGGGGTCCTCCCTCTCTCGTGCAGGCGAGCCGTGCTCGCCTTATTGCCGAAGAGGGGGGACCTCCGCGATTTACGGAATTGGCGTCCCATCTCGCTCCTCAGCACGGACTACAAAATCATTGCAAAGGCCATCTCGCTACGTCTAGGGTCCGTGCTGGCGGACGTGGTCCATCCAGACCAGACCTACACCGTCCCGGGCCGCACTATCTTTGATAACTTGTATCTGGTCCGGGACCTTCTGGAATTAGGGTGTAGGGATGGTCTGTCGTTCGCCCTCTTGTCCCTGGATCAGGAGAAGGCGTTCGACAGGATGGATCACGGGTATCTCTGGGGGTACTCTGCGAGCGTTCGGCTTCGGACCCCGTTTTGTGGGTTTCTCCAGGTGCTGTACGCTTCTGCGGAGTGTCTGGTCAGGCTCAACTGGACCCTGACCGAGCCGGTCAGCTTCGGGAGGGGAGTGCGGCAGGGGTGCCCCCTCTCGGGCCAGCTGTACGCCCTGGCGATCGAGCCCTTCCTCTGTCTCCTCCGCGAGAGGTTGACGGGGTTGGTGCTTCGGGAGCCGGAGCTGCGGCTGGTCCTGTCGGCGTACGCTGACGATGTGCTCCTCGTGGTCCAGGACCCGGGCGACTTGGCGCGGGTGGAGGCTTGCCAGGCTGTGTACTCGGCGGCCTCCTCCGCCCGGGTTAACTGGGTCAAGAGCTCTGGCCTGGTGGTCGGGGACGGGTGGCAGGCGAGCTCCCTCCCACCCGCGCTTCAGGCCATCCGGTGGAGCGCGGGTCCGCTGCTCTATCTCGGCGTTTACCTCTCTGCCACGCATCCGTCTCCGCCGGAGAACTGGCACGGTTTGGAGGGCAGGGTGGCGGGGCGGCTCCGGAAATGG
Source organism: Chelonoidis abingdonii (assembly GCF_003597395.2). Classification (NCBI taxonomy): domain Eukaryota; kingdom Metazoa; phylum Chordata; order Testudines; family Testudinidae; genus Chelonoidis; species Chelonoidis abingdonii. The sequence continues at coordinate 226,707,200 of NC_133770.1, forward strand.
ACGGGACTACTCCGGTGCCTCTCCCTTTCGGGGGAGGGCACTGGTGCTTAATCAACTGGTCCTGTCCATGCTCTGGTACCGGCTCAACACCCTGGTCCCGGCCCCGGGTTTTCCTGACCAACCTCCGGACGAGGATTCTGGAGTTCTTTTGGCCAGGGACGCACTGGGTCTCTGCAGGGGTCCTCCACCTGCCCCTGGAGGAAGGGGGGCAGGGCCTGAAGTGCCTTCGCACTCAGGTCCGTGTCTTCCGCCTCCAGGCCCTGCAGAGGCTCCTGTATGGTGCGGGTAGTCCGGCGTGGAGCGTACTGGCGCACGCCTTCCTCCGCCGCTTCCGAGGGCTCCGATACGACCGGCAGCTCTTTTACCTCCATCCGAGAGGTCTTCCGCGAGACCTCTCCGGGCTGCCGGTCTTCTACCAAGACCTCCTCCGGACCTGGAAGCTCTTTTCCGCGACCAGGTCCGTGGCGGCCACCGTGGGGGCCGACCTCCTCGCGGAGCCCCTGCTACACAATCCCCAGCTTCGTGTGCAGGTGGCGGAGTCCCCCGCGGTGCGCCGGAGGCTGGTCTTGGCGGGAGAGTCACCAGGGTCGGAGACCTCCTGGACTACGAGCGGGGAGATTGGCTGGATCCCCTGACGCTCGCCCGGCGCATGGGGCTCTCCAGACCTCATACTCCCAGGCGCGTACTTCAGGAGGTGAGGGCCGCTTTGCTGCCTGCTGCTCGGGCTTACCTCGACCGGGTCCTACGAGAGGGCACGCCCCGCCCACCCTCCCCCCGGGCCCCATGGACATTTTTTATAGGGCCCCTGCCCCGTGGACCCAATCGGCCCCCTCACCCTTTCTCTGCAAGCAAGCCGGCTGCACGATGTGCAGCCGGTTCTGTTCCAGACCGCGCCACGGAAACATCTGTACACACGCTCGTGCTCCACACCCTTCACTACCTCACCCTCGCGTCCCGCCCCGATACCAAATGGCGGGACCTCCTGCCACCTCTCGAGGGTGAGAAGCCCCCGGTGGGCCAGCTTGTACTCTGCCCTGGTCCGCGCGCCCGCTGGGGATGTCAGTTGGCGGCTCCTTCATGGGGGCGTGAGCACGGGTGTGTACTTGGCGCGGTTCACCCCTGTCCCCGACACCTGCCCTTTCTGTGGCGTGAAGGAGACCTTGGCGCACGTTTACTTGGAGTGCGCCAGGTTGCAGCCCCTGTTCCGGCTCCTCCTGAATATCTTTTTACGTTTCTGGTTGCACTTTTCCCCTCACCTTTTTATCTATGCACTCCCCATCCGTGGCCCCACGAAGTCGCGGGATCTCCTTCTCAACCTCCTCTTGGCCTGGCCAAACTAGCCATCTACAACACCCGGGAGAGGAGGTTGGCCGACGGGACTTCCTGCGACTGTAGGGCCTATTTCCGTTCCTCCGTCTGTTCACGCATCCGGGCGGAGTTCCTCTGGGCGGCGTCCACTGGCTCCCTTGACGCCTTTGAGGAGCAGTGGGCGTTGTCCGTCCGGGGTTCTCTGCTCGGTTTCCCCATCCGGTTCCCTTAGTTTAGCCCTCTGACCTCACTCCTGATCCTGTTTTTTTCATTCGTTGTCCCCCGTAATTATTGGTGTTCTAGCCCTGTGGATCCTCCCCTTAGGCTGGGGGGAGGTCCTTTAGAAGTGGGCGGGCTTCGCCCGCCCACCCCTGGGATGCCAATAGGCTAACATACCTGTGAGGGAACAGAACCCTGCTTCTCCTGGGGCCAGGAGTAGCTCCTCTCCCTTCGACCGCTCTGCTGTGGAGGAAAGAGGGAGAGGGCTGCTGCTGCTGCTGCTGCTGTTCCTGCTGGGCGCTGGGCCCTCGCTGCTGCTGCTGCTGCTGCTACTGCTGCTGCTGTTCCTTCCTGCTTCTGCTGCTGCTCCCCTGGCTGGGCTAGACACCACCACCCACCCCTCTCTCTGCTATCTGCTTACTGGCTGCCTAATAGATTTCCCACCCCGCCTCGGTTGCTGCTGTTCCTCCACCTACAGCCCTGTGAGCGGGGGGCAGGGCTGCTGGCCTGCTTCCCATGGAGGAGGGGAGTGAGGGACCCCGGCTCTTGTTGCTGAGGACACCTTCTGAGCGGGGTCCCTCCTGCCTGGACACCAGGCCACCACCACCTGGAGCTGCTGGGACTGCTGTGGCTGTTGCTGGGGAGCTGTTGGTGCCCGGAGGAGGAGGAGAAGGAGAAGAGGACCACCTGCTGCTGGAGACAGCATGAAGACCACTGTGGAGGGGGCATTTCTGGACTGAGTCTTTTTCTAACTGTGCTCTTGTGGTGGGGGTTTGGACTGTGTCTGTTGGGACATCGGGGGTGTGGTGTGGAGCCTACCCCCAGTCCATCTGTGTCCCCTTTTGCCTCCTCCACCACCCCTGCTGGCTGTTTTCCTTCTGCTTTGGACTCCTGCCTCTGGGACTGAGCTGCTCACCACGCCCGCTTCCATCGTTTGGGCCTGCAGCAGCAGCAGCCAACCATTTACTTTTGCACAAGTGCTTGTGGGTGCACCGCCTCCCCGCTCCCCCTGGACTGACCCCTTTCCTTTGTCACATTTGTCCACCCCACCTATTTCCCTCTGCGGCCCTGATAGTTCTGCCCCAGCCCTGCAGCTATCCCCGTGGTCCCTCTACCCCATTCTTAGCTCGCCTTTTTCCCCCACCCCCACCCTGTGATCCTCCAGCCCTGATTGGTCCCTCCCCTTGTGTGCCCACGCCCCCTCCCATGCGCTTGTGTCCTTCCCCCATTTGAGTTTCCCCTTGTTCACTGCACCCCCCCATGCCATTGTCCCTCCTGATCCCCTAGTGAAATTAGAGGAGCTGGAACATCCCTCTGCGTCGGTGACGTGACACCCTCCCACCCCTAGGTCCTTGGTTGCTCCCTGGGTCCCTTTAACCTTCCCTTTTTGGCACCCTCCTCCCTTGCCTGCAGCCTAGCAGGGAGGGGTGGTTGCCTCCTTTCCTTCCCATCCCCTCGCTGTTTGTCCCCCTCCCCATTCTCGTTATGGCAGGGGACGTGGCAGGGGAGACCCCTCGCGATGCTCCCACTGCCCCTCCTCCACCTGTCCACTGCCCAAGCCTCCACCTCGACCGCTGCTGCCGATCCACCTACCTCCGCCCCTGCTGGGGCACTGGCAGCGGCGAGTACCGGGGAGACCTCCGCTGCTGCCACGTCCCTCCCCCTTTCAGATTCGGGGGGAGCGCCCCCAGCCGGTGGGAAGGGTTGGGGTGGGAAGAAGGGTAAGGGCCCCGCTAGAAAGGCCAGGGCCTCCATGGTGGAAACTGCCCCCTTTGCTGCGGCCCCACTACCGACCGTGGCATCCCTCCCTGCTGTTCCCTCCACCAGCTCTGCAGGTGTCCCTCCTCCAGCCCCCAGGGGGTAAGCCCAGGTGGCAGTGGCCCCCCCGCCTGCCGCTGCTCCCCCGATCACCGCTTCCGCTACCATCTACAGCAGCCGGGGCCCCTTTCCCACCTTGACCGGAAGCACGGCGTCCGTTGCCTCCTGGTGCCCGCCTCACCCCATGTGGAGACCTAGGTGTGGGCGTTGGCGAGGGTGGTGGGGCCCACGGCCATCGTGGTGGCCTGCAGAATGTACGGAAGGTGATCTTCTTCCTGGCATCGGAGGCCGCCGCACAGGAGGCAGTAGAGATGGGCCTGGCGATGGGGGGTGTGTTCGTCCTCCTGGAGCCGTTGGAAGACCTGGGGATCTGCTTGGTCCTGACCTCCGTCCGTCCCTTCCTGCCCAATGCCGCCCTGTTGCCCGCCCTTTGTGCCCTGGGGCGCCCCATCTCTGTCATCAGCCCTCTCTCGTTGGGCTGCAAGGACCCCCCTCCGTCACGTCCTCTCATTCCGCCAGCAAGTGCAGCTTCAACTGCCGCCAGCGGCGTTTGGCGGAGAGGCGCTAGAGAGGTCCTTTCTGGTCCCCTACCAGGGTGCCCACTACCGGGTGCATTATTCGACGGGGGAGGCCCGGTGCTACCTCGGCCTGTGGGGATGGGCACGTCCGGAGGGACTGCCCTTGGCCCAGCATGAAGGAGTGTCCAGGACCCCTGAGCCCCGCAAGGCGCCGGCCCTGTCACCACCCGGTACCGCCTGGCTGCCCAGCACCCAAAGCTGCCCCTCCTCCTCCTTCTCTGGTCCATCACTGTGGAGGAGGATGCAGTGGAGATACCACTGGGCGTGGGAGAGGGCTTGTCCCAGAGGGAATCCTCCCTCACTTCTGCGTCCCACCACTGCCTCCCCGAGTCCCTGAGCCATTGCCCTTGCCCCCCATCCGACCCCTGTTGCCAGCCCCCGGATGATGCCATGAAGGGCTGGTCCTTAGTGCAGGGGAAGCGGGGCAAGCGGAAGGCTCGAACTTCCTTACATCCTTCAGATTCGGAGGCCCCCCGAAAGAGCAGGAAGGGGGGCACCAATGACGAACCTTCCACCTTGCCCCCTGATGACTCCCGTTCTGTGGTGCCGGCTGGGGACATCGTGGCAGTACCGGCAGGTAATGCCACCCCTCCTCCGGGGTCCCTCCCCGTGGAAGCCCCCGAGGGAGCCTCTCTCACCCCCTTCCTGCTCGAAGCCTCTGTGAGTGCTGACATGGGTATCGCCTCGGGTGTTAGAGGGGAGGGCCCTGGGTGGTGGCTGGTGATCTCCCTTCCATCTACGAGGAGATCGAGGCCCTGGGTCTGACCCCGGTCACGCAGGGGGAGGACGACCCTCTCCTACCGGGCCTCGATCTGGGCGACCTCACCACGGTCCCTCTGTCCCCGAGTTCCCTTCCTCTAACTGCTGCTTCTGCCCCCACCTCTGGAGGTCCCCTGGATTTTCCATCAACCCGGCTGCGGGTGGCACCCTGTTGATGGCCGCCGAGCCCCTTGGGGCAACGGCCAGTGCCCCGCTGCCGAGACCCAGTTCCCAGGAGGTGTCCCTCTTGGGTGTGGAGGACCCACCCTCCTTCCTAGGCGGGGACCCCATTGACAAACATCTATCTCTGGATGCTGAGGCTGCCGCATGTGCCACAGTGGCTGAGCCCAGCATCATTAGGGGTCCCCTTCCCACTTCCCAGATTCCTGAGCCTGGCCAGGAGGAGCCACCGTCCAGCGGCTCAGCTACAGGGGCTCAGGATCCTGCCTCTACCCCCTTCCCAGATTCTCTCCCTGATCCCCGTCCTACTCCTGTTAGCCCTGTCCTTGTCTCCCCAATCTCCTGTGATGCCAGTGCCGCCCCTGGGATTACCCCCCAGGGAGTGGCTTCGGTTGCTTTTCCTTGTCCCGACCCACCAGGGGCTGCTGTTCTTCTTCCGCCGCCCCTTGTTGAACCGGGGAGCGGGGCGGGTCGCATGCCGTCAGCCCATCGGACGCCACGTCGGGGGTCTACCCCCTGCCTGCCCGCCTCGGTGGGCCACGGGGCTGTGACGGGGACCCCACTGGGGGCCGGTCATCGATCGGTGACCCCGCCCCCCCATGCGCTGAGGGAGGAGCTGCGGGAGTTCCTTGAAGACGTCTGTGGCTCCCGTAATAAAGTCCAGCTTGCGCTCCGGCGGTGGGTGGATTTCCATCAGGTCCTCCGGGCCGCGAGGGCCCTCATGGGGAAGGGTAAGAGGACCGGGAAGCAGGCCACTGTGGCCTACTGGCGGGTCCGCCTCTTCCGTGACTCTTTACTCACCTATGGGGTAGGTCACGGATTGCTGCGCGGCCTGCCGGAGGCTGTGGGCATGTCTGCCGGCGAGGATCCCCCCCGCCCTCCTCATGGCACCGATCATCTTTGCCACTTTAAACACCCGGGCTGTAGGATGGGTCTCCGCAGGAGCCAGGTGCTCTCCTTCCTCCGGGAGGGGGGGTACTCTGTGGTTTTCCTGCAGGAGACCCATACGGATCCGGCCGCTGAAGCTAGCTGGCGGCTGGAGTGGGGGGACGGGGCCTACTTTAGCCACTTCTCGTTTGCGCGGCGGGAGTGGCGACCCTGTTCTCCCCGACCTACGGCCCGAGGTGCTGGGGTCGCTGAGGCTGTGCCGGGCCGCCTGCTGCACCTCCGGGTCCGCATGGAGGGGCTTGTGTTAATCTTGTCAACATTTATGCCCCGACATCGGGCCCGGAGAGGTTGCGTTTTTATCAGCAGGCGTCCGCCTTCCTCGGCTCCCTGGATCCTCGTGAGTGCCTGGTCCTGGGAGGGGACTTTAACACCACCCTCGAGGAACGGGACCGCTCGGGGACCGAGCAGTGCCCGGCCGCCGCGGACGTCCTCCGGGAGATCGTCGAACGCCACTCCCTGGTGGACGTCTGGCGCGACCACCACCCGGACGACGTTTCGACGTTCACCTTGTCCGGGTGGAGGCCCATCGGTCGCACCACTCCCGGCTGGACCGCATTTACCTGTCGCGTTTCCACCTTTCACGGGCCCACTCCTCCAGCGTTCGGCCGGCCCCCTTTTCGGATCACCACCTTGCCACCGTGACAGCCTCTCTCTGCGCGGAGAGGCCGGGGCCGGCCTATTGGCACTTTAATAATAGTTTGCTGGAGGATGCGGGCTTCGTGGCGTCCTTCCGGGAGTTCTGGCTGGCCTGGCGAGGGCAGAGGCGTGCCTTTTCCTCGGCGCGGCGGTGGTGGGATCTGGGGAAGGTGCGTGCCCGGCTCTTCTGCCGTGACTGCACCCTGGGGGCCAGCCGGCGGAGGGATGCGGCGATAGAGCACTTGGAGCGAGAGATCTTGGAGCTGGAGAGGCCTCTGGCCACCAGCCCCGAGGATCCATCCCTCTGTGGAGCGTGCCGGGAGAAGCGGGAGGAGCTCCGGGCCCTCGAAGACCATCGGGCCCGGGATGCTTTTGTTCGATCCCGCATCCACCTCCTTCGGGAGATGGACCACAGCTCCCGCTTCTTCTACGACCTGGAGAAAAGGAGGGGGGCCAAAAAACACGTCACCTGCCTCCTGGCGGAGGATGGCACCCCCTCACGGATCCGGCGGAGATGTGCGAGAGGGCCAAGGCCTTCTACGCGACTCTTTTGTCCCCAGCTCCGACCGATCCTAACGCTTGCAGAGTGCTCTGGGATGGACTCTCAACAGTCAGCATGGACGACCAGGATCGGCTAGAGCTGCCTCTCACTCTGGCCGAGTTCTCAGAAGCCCTCCATCGCACGCCCACCAATAAATCTCCAGGCATGGGTGGGCTGACCGTGGAGTTCTACCGCGTGTTCTGGGACATCCTCAGCCCTGACCTGGTCACCGTCTGGGCAGAGTCTTTGCAGAGCGGGGTCCTCCCTCTCTCGTGCAGGCGAACCGAACTCGCCTTATTGCCGAAGAGGGGGGACCTCCGCGACTTACGGAATTGGTGTCCCATCTCGCTCCTCAGCACAGACTACAAAATCGTTGTGAAGGCCATCTCGATGCGGCTAGGGTCCGTGCTGGCGGACGTGGTCCATCCAGACCAGACCTACACCGTCCCGGGCCTCACGATCTTTGATAACTTGTATCTGGTCCGGGACCTTCTGGAATTAGGGTGTAGGGATGGTCTATCATTCACCCTCTTGTCCCTGGATCAGGAGAAGGTGTTTGACAGGGTGGATCACGGGTATCTCCTGAGCACTCTTCGAGTGTTCGGCTTTGGACTCCAGTTTGTGTGTTTTCTCCAGGTGCTGTACACTTCTGCGGAGTGTCTGGTCAGGCTCAACTGGACCCTGACCGAGCCGGTCAGCTTTGGGCAGGGAGTGCGGCAGGGGTGCCCCCTCTCGGGCCAGCTGTACGCTCTGGCGATTGAGCCCTTCCTCTGTCTCCTCCGCAAGAGGTTGACAGGGTTGGTGCTTCGGGAGCTGGAGCTGCGGCTGGTCCTGTCGGCGTACACTAACGATGTGCTCCTCATGGGCCGGGACCCGGGCGACTTGGCGTGGGTGGAGGCTTGCCAGGCTGTGTACTCGGCGGCCTCCTTCGCCCGGGTCAACTGGGTCAAGAGCTCTGGCCTGGTGGTCGGGGATGGGTAGCAGGCGAGCTCCCTCCCACCCACGCTTCAGGCCATCTGGTGGAGCACGGGTCCGTTGCTCTATCTCGGCGTTTACCTTTCTGCCACGCATCCGTCTCCGCCGGAGAACTGGCACGGTTTGGAGGGCAGGTTGACAGAGTGGCTCCGGAAATGGACAGGACTACTCCGGTGTCTCTCCCTTCAGGGGAGGGCACTGGTGCTTAATCAACTGGTCCTGTCCATGCTCTGGTACCCGGCTCAACACCCTGGTCCCGGCCCCGGATTTCCTGGCCAACCTCCGGACTGCGATTCTGGAGTTCTTTTGGCCAGGGACGCACTGGGTCTGTGTAGGGGTCCTCCACCTGCCCCTGGAGGAGCGGGGGCAGGGCCTGAAGTGCCTACGCACTCAGGTCCGTGTCTTCCGTCTCCAGGCCCTGCAGAGGCTCCTGTACGATGCAGGTAGTCCGGCGTGGAGCGTATTGGCGCACGCCTTCCTCTGCCGCTTCCGAGGGCTCCGATACGACCGGCAGCTCTTTTGCCTCCATCTGAGAGGTCTTCCGCGAGACCTCTCTGGGCTGCCGATCTTCTACTAAGACCTCCTCTGGACCTGGAAGCTCTTTTTAATGACCAGGTCCGTGGCGGCCACCGTGGGGGCCGACCTCCTCGTGGAGCCCCTGCTACACAATCCCCAGCTTCGTGTGCAGGTGGCAGAGTCCCCCAGGGTGCGCCAGAGGCTGGTCTTGGCAGGAGTCACCAGGGTCGGAGACCTCCTGGACTATGACCGGGGAGACTGGCTGGATCCCCTGATGCTCGCTCAGCACATGGGGCTCTCCAAACCTCATACTCCCCGGCGCATGCTTCAGGAGGTGAGGGACGCTTTACTGTCTGCTGCTCGGGCTTACCTCGACCGGGTCCTGCGAGAGGGCATGCCCCACCCACCCTCCACCCCAGGCCCCGTGGACATTTTTATCGGGTCCCTACCCTGTGGACCCAATCGGCCCTCTCACTCTTTCACTGCGAGCCGGCTGCACACTCTGCAGCTGGTTCTGTTCCAGGCCGCCCCACAGAAACATCTGTACACACTCATGCTCCACACCCTTCACTACCTCACCTTCGTGCCCCGCCCTAATACTAAATGACGGGACCTCCTGCCACCTCTCGAGGGTAAGAAGCCCCGGTGGGCCAGCTTGTACTCTATCCTGGTCCCGAGGCCTGCCAGGGATGTCAGTTGGCGGCTCCTTCATGGGGCCGTGAGCATGGGCGTGTACTTGGCGCGGTTCACCCCTGTCCGCAACACCTGCCCTTTCTGTGGTGGGAAGGAGACCCTGGCGCACATTTATTTAGAGTGTGCCAGATTGCAGCCCATGTTCTGGCTCCTCTTGAATCTTATGTTGCATTTTCGGTTGCACTTTTCCCCTCACCTGTTTATCTACGCACTCCCTGTCCATGGCCCCACCAAGTCGCGGGATCTCCTTGTCAGCCTCCTCTTGGCCCTGGCCAAACTAGCCATCTACAAAACCAGGGAGAGGAGGTTGGCTGACAGGATTTCCTGAGACTGTGGGGCCTATTTCTGCTCCTCCATCTGTTCATGCATCTGGGCAGAGTTCCTCTGGACGGCATCTGCTGGCTCCCTTGATGCCTTCGAGGAGCAGTGGGCATTGTCCGGGGTTCTCTGCTCGGTGTCCCCATCAGGTTCCCTTCGTTTAGCCCTGTGACCTCACTCCCAATCCTGTTTTTTTCATTAGTTTTCCCACGGAATTAGTTGGTGTCACAGACCTGTGGATCCTCCCCTTAGGCTGGGGGGAGGTCCTTTAGAAGTGGGCGGGCTTTGCCCGCCCACCTGCTTGATACCAATAGGACCAGACTCCTGTACCCCACTGGTCTGGGTCTGTCACACAGGGTATATGATTACTTCCTCACGGCAACAGGAAAAAATTACCCAAATATTGGATAATTACCCACCCCTTAGTATCTGGAATGCATGTACCCAGAACACAGATAAGGGCGCATCATGACCTGGAATTCATGGGTTCAGAACAAAAGATAAAGGTACACCATAGTACCAGAAACAAACAAGGCATAAAGATGACTCATTGAATCCAGTTTCAGGCGACATGTATATAGTACCTTCTACTGGTAAATAAGTAGGCTACAGAGATGGCTTTAGAAATGTAACTTTGGGGAGCACACTTTCTGCATAAGGTGAATGTAACATTGCTGCATGGGAATGGTATCATATAGAACCATTTTCCTATACTATATTAATAGACCTGACTGACACTGGTTGTTTGGTCTATTGAGTATATTTCATAACAAAATAATGAACTGAAGTGTAGTCAAGCAACTAACTATACAACTTCTCAACAAATGGGACTGTAGAATCTGAATTTGATTATAAGGAATTTTAAAACTGTTTATCATCAACCTAGAGCTGGGTGATCAGTTCTTCTTATAACTTATTTGTATTACAACAGTGCCTTCTCAACTGAGACTGGGGCTCCGTTGTGCTAGGGGCTGTACAAGCACATATTAAGAGACCAACTGTGTCTCAAAAATCTTAGTCTTAATAGACAAGACAAAAGATGGGAGAAAGGAACTATTATTAATCCCATTTTGCAGATAGGAAACTGAGGTGCAGAGAGAATGTTACTTGTCCCAGGTTACACAGTAATTCTGTGGCAGAACAAGAAACTGAACCCAGATATCCTGAGCCTTAAACACAAGACCACCCTTTCTAATAGTGGGGAAAGAAATTCCATAAACATTCAGTGAAATATTAAATCAAGTGCAAGTCTAAATCAAATGCTGCGTTTATATGTGCTTTCCATGAACGATAGTGTGAATGAGATTTTGTTCCATCAGTATTCAGGAGAAGTCTTGGAGCTGCATGAATATACTTGTGTACCATGAATGTACGTAAACAGGACATACAAAGCGTTAGTGTTACAGAATAAAGAAGGGTTAAAGCTTCCTTAAATTCCCTTATTTGCTCTTGCCCCTTTGGGTGTGTCTAACTTTAATTGTTTGCATTACTGACAGCTGATAAGAGTCCACTGTCATCGATAAAGTAAAGTGAGGTGGAATGATGAGCATGTTCAAGGAGTTCCTGCAAACATTCTTCCTCAGTGCCTGTTTGGAATGGAAGAAGCCATTGTGGCTGATTCACTAAGCACCTGGTATTAAGAGACATTGGCTACTGAATTGAGCATAAACCCATGGCGCTTACATGGATTCCCAGGGGTTAAACTTACTTGTGTTTGTGGGCATGGGGGGATTCTGCTGAGCCCTAAATGTTGACAATAAAATTCACAACCAGACTCTGCAAGGAGACTTCGATACATATAAAAATATGTGAATAATTGATCTGAAATCCATATTTATTATATTACATTACATAGACTAAGTCACTCTTTAGGTGAGAGAGGTAAAATCATTGGTCTCCATAATGTTTTCAAATTGTTAAATATCCATTTCTTAAATAATTTGATTAAGTAGGTGATGTATCTAGTCACAGAACATAAGATTCATCTAAAACTACCTACTTTCACTGATCCTTTTTCTGTGACATTTTGAAAATGATGATTGTAATAATAATGTCCAAGGAGACTGATGATAGTTTCTTGGAGAATCAAAATTTTATTTAGTTTTTTTACCATATATTTTGGCCACATGGGGGCACTAGAAATCCAAAGAAGGTTGATTTCAGCCATTCAAGTCCACAAGTTCATACCGCTTCAAACCTGACACAGTTCATACTGCAAGCAGTTCAAGCTCAAGAGAGGACTGTTGTGTTTATTATTATGGCACCCAGCTGTAGACTGTAATTAACTGTTTAACTTTTCTGAAAAGCATAAGAGTCACTTTAACAACAAACACAGATATTGAAAAATATTGTAAATCATGTTGGTGAGCTTGAAACTCTGAAAAAGCAAGCAGTGGCTGCAATTCTAGAGCTAGCACATTTATTTGATCTGTCTTGTACCTGTTGCACTTACGCATTACTGAGCAGTATGTGTCAAGAAAATAAAATAACCAGTAGAGGATAATCCAAATAACCAAAGCATGATTCTTGTCTGTTGCAACCATAAGGGAGAAAGGTTGGAGGGGAAGTCTGTGGGATTATGCAGAAAACACATTTTTCTTAAGCATCTAAAAGGCACTCAGAAAATAAAATGGGCCATAGTAAGGGTAGGGAAAAAAGCAGAAAGCAAGAAATTGTCAATTTTCATGTCTATCAATCATAGTGTGCTGTAAAATAGCATTCTTTGTATTCAGCTCTGAAAAAGATCCCCCACTGCTTTGAGTGCACTGCAGAAGCAGCATGAGAAGGTTGCTGAGGGATTTGCCTCTTGCCTTCTCACTTTCCTTTGGGTTTGTCACATGTGTTTGTAGGGGTCAAAAAAGGATATGGAGTTGGTTCTTGTGTGCAATGATAGTAAATGTCTTAAATTATGATCAACCTCATCTAAGAAGACATGAAAAATACACTGGCTAGTACTGGCAAAATTGGCAACCGCTGCAACCATTTCCCCAGTGATGCCACCCCTTGAAAAACTCTACTGCCAAAAGATCACTTCAGCCTCTGCCTGAATCATTCATTGAAAAATGCAAAGCTATGTCTGAGTTCCTGGCTCTGTAGATAAAGTGATGAAGGGGAAAGCAGGAAGGAGAACTAGTAATTGATTAGGGTGGTACAAGGTGGTATAACTAGGAAAAATTGAGTGAAAATAAGAAATAAAATCTATGAGGTTACTAGATCGATTTTAGGCATTTATAGGAAGGACTTTATATTCTTTGATTCTGTGGTTGTTGAATTTGCCACAGAACCCACCACTAAAGTTTAATATTGCAAAGAGAAGCTTCCAAACCTATACTGTGATGTCTACCTGAATCTACAGGCAGCCTGAAACCCTTGTTCTGTTGCTCCAATCACCTGAAAAGCTTCACCTGTCCACAACTCAGCCCAAACTTTCAGCTTCCCTGCTGACTGCTTTCATGATAGGTAGTATTTTCAATACAAAATTCTGAAACTCACTGAAAATTAAAAAAAATAGAGGTAGTGTAGTATACATTGAAGTTTATGTATGTAGCAGGGTGGTCATCCCGTTCCTGCCTGGAAGGGCTTGAAATCAGCCCTGGGAGAGGGCTGGGGCAGGAAAAGCAGGGCTGATTTGGGAAGCAGCTGCAGCTGGGCCATGCCCCAATCAGGTTTCAGATGGCCCAATATAAGAGACTGGGATCCAGGAGCTCAGCTGACTCTCTCTGCTTTCAGAGAGAGCGGGGCCTGGCTACTGGGAAGCTCAGGGTGCCTAGTGTGAGGTAGGGCTGGGGAAAGGCCAGAGGGGCTTGGGAGCTCCAGGCTGGCAACTTCCCAGACTGCAGGGCCTTGTCCAAGGCCCCATAGAGGCACTAGGTTGCAGAGGAAGGCAACAGGTCTGAACCCCCTTGCCTGTGATGAGTGGCTTTTACACTGCAGTCTGCCCCAGGGAGCAGGGGCTTGATGATGACTGGCAGTAGCCCAGACTGAGGTAAGGTGGGGATTAGAGGGTTGGGGGTTCCCCAGAGAGGGGAGACCCATAGTGATTGGTGGCGATATTGTCAGGGGGCAGCACCCCAGGTAAAAGGGCACCAGGGTCTGGGAGGGACACAGAGCCAGTGGCAAGCAGGACACTGGCCTGCAGAGGGCACTCTGGAGGCTGGATGATCTAATTCCCTGAAAGACCAGCAGGAGGTGCTGCAGGGGTGAGTCCTACGTCCCTACAATGTAATAAAAGACATTCTATAGGGATTGTATTATTTATTTTAATATTTACCTTAAAACCCCTCAATTCTTTATTTTATCAGACGCTGTAGCAGCATGTCATATCTGTTACACTCCAGTGCTGCAGAATGCAGGGGCTTTATGACCTTTTTCACAGGGCACCCATCACCATATTATCTAGGTACTAGAGTACATAAATTAATGCTACTATAAAGCTAAATCCCTCGTGGACTCTTGCTCTTCTCTCTGTTGTTTTAGTCACTTGGATATTAAATTGTTTTTATCCTTTTTCCTATCTTACTCATTATTCTTCAGCTTCATGGGTCACAAATGGAGAGGCAGTCTCTGAAATAAATAACTTTTAACCCATATGGCAATGGATTTAAAGTGCAGGAATAGGACTTTAAATTGAACCCTGTTGTGAATAAGAAGCCAGTGAAGAGCAAAGAGCACTGGTGTGATGTGTTCTCAGCAGCTTGTCCTGCTCAAGGTGGGTGACCTCATCGCATCACCTGGAATTTCTTTATGGCCTTGCCTGGCAGGCTTAGATAAAGGAAGTATTAACTGTCCAGACCTGAGGTGACAAACTTGTGCATCCCAGTAACTAAGTCCTAGTCTGAGACCAATGGGTATGTTACCTGGGGTTCTTTCAGGTAGTGGTGTTTGGAAAACCAGAGGTGATGGAAGAAGTTTTGATTTGAAAGTATCTTAGTGATGGGGGAAGGGACCACAGTAGATGGTGTGGTCATTATTTTGACTTATTGTTTAAAATGTTTGCCTGTTCCTATCAACACCATTTCCACCTTACCTGGATTAAAGGGGTTCCAGGTGCTGATATCTTACAGACAGCACGACATCCTTGTGACACAGTCATCAGCAATATGCTGAACCCCTCTTGCCTCATAATTTCTAGTGATTTCATGGAGAGGGGATAAGACTGATTCCCTATAGACTGCCATATAATGGCTGTTGAAGATGGGAGCCTCTGTCATAGAATCTTAGAGTTGGAAGGGACCTCAGAAGGTCATCTAGTCCAAACCCCTGCTCAAAGCAGGACCAATCCCCACACAGATTTTTACCCCAGTTCCCTAAATGGCCCCCTCAAGAATTGAGCTCACAACCCTGGGTTTAGCAGACCAATGCTCAAACAACTGAGCTATCCCTCCCCCCCAACTCTTTTAGATATGTTTGCAAAGAATGATTGAAGAGATCCCAATGACTGAACATTAACCTATCCACTCCTACTAACATATGGATTGATGATCCATAGTGTTGGTGGCTGCAGCTGGATCATGCAGTTTGATCATCTGTTTGTTCATTCATACATAGCCATGAATGAGGCGGTCATCCAAAAGTGCAACCAGAGTCATATCTGTATCATGGCCGGTTCTAAACCCTGATTGTGAGTGGACAGTGGGTGTTCTGAAGCTGAGGTATGGAGAGCTGTGGAAATTAATTGGAATAATATAGCTCCAGGAAGGAAATAGTTTGATCAGTTGTCTAATGTGATAGGGTAACAAAACCATAGTTTATGCTCTGAGGGGGTTGTGATCAGAGGAAAAGGTTTACTGTTTTCACCATAAAGGTAGTGATCAGGTCCAGTGCTTGGCAATGTGTCCCCCAAAAATCACCTGTAAGAGGCCATGACATCCATCATAGCAAAGGGATACTTAGCTAATTTGTTGGAAGTGTCTTCTGAGTGGATTTGGAAGAATGCTGCTGCAAGACTGAAATAGCCTGTCATGTTGAAAATCAAGTTGTTAAGCTCAGAAGTCAAGAAAAGTGTCTTTAGAGAGGACTGTACGTCAATAGGAGAAAAAGATTTTATCCATTTCTCGCCTTGTATGTCATCTAGATGCTCTCAAAATATCTTAGGTGTGTGGGGACCATTCTGCATGTAAATTTGGAGGAATAAAGAATTGCTTCTCCACTTCCCTTACAATTCATCTTGATAGAACGTGATGGGTTTGTAGAGCTCTTCTGTTGAACCAGCATATTAGCAGGAATTAGAAACCTGCATCAAACTGCAGAAATTTTGCTGACTGACTGTTGCAACATGGCTTGTTAACTGTGTCCTGGATTAAAGGCTGATAAGATTTAGTGGCTCTATAGGCATCTGAGAAAGAAGAGATCCTGGAAGCAAGCTGTAGGAACAGTCAAATTTGGAAAAGACACTTAGGCTGAAGTTTATATTCAGTTTTTAAGTTGCCAAGAAAGCCAAGGAAGGGAAGTGAATTTGGACACTAATTCAGCTCTGTTTATTCTGAGTGTCACTATGCCTGTTATGGGTCACAGCTGAGAGGGCCAATCTCAGCTCAGACTGTCAAAACTGGACAGAAACTCCCACACTGGTGGTATAGTCTATAATTAGACTTAATCAAACCAGCAACAAATGTGTGCTCCTGCATCGCTATTCTAGCTTAACATGGAGCCATAGACACTTCAGCCTATATTACCACCCAGACAAACTGGACTTCTGTGATGAAAGGTTATTAAAACCAAAAATCACCACACATGTAGGTTCTTCCAGCCTGAGAGGGCCAGTCGCTATCCAGGTCAATGGATGCTCAGAACCTTACACCAAAGACAACGCTGTGCCAATCCTTTAATAAACTAGCTGAAGACTGATTAGCTAAGAAAAAGAAATAAGAGATACTAAAAGGTTAAAACAAATAAAATACATTGAGTTGGATCAAAGTATGTAGTCCAAAACGATAGCAGGGATGTTAACTCTGCTAGTTTTCAATAAGTCTTTCTGAGTTGCCGAAATAGTTTTAGGGACATCAGTCCTTTTGTTCAAAATTTCCTAAAAGAATTACTCAGACTGGAAATGGGGTAGGAAAGAGGTAGCCAGGAGCCTTTTGTTTTCCCTTTATATATCTTGACCTGTTTTTTGCTGGAAAGGTCCGGGCTGTGTTCTGGGGTCAGGGAGCTCCATTGCATATGTGCTTTGCCATCAGTCTGTCATATAAATTGCAAATTCTAGTTTGCATTTTTTGCATACATGCCATTTCAGGTGTCTTCAGGAATGATGTGCAGAGGCTCTTGTTTACAGTTCCTTTGTTATTCCTGAAGAGCTAACTTATGGGTGTTTCTCAGACTCACAACACGTTTGAGTTACAAACATATAGCAAAATTTCATAACTCCATACCCAATGTCGATGCATACATTATAACAAAATGATAATACTCAGCAGATTACAACTTTTCCAATGATACCTCACAAGGCATATTGTGTAAAAGGTTTATCAACATTCTGTAACAATGGTGACCCTTTTAGATAGCATCTCACTGAGGACAAAGTGAGGCCGCAGAATGTTTACATATGTGTAGTGAGGGTGTGTGGCCTCCCTTTGAGACTGACAGGAAGGAACCACTCTCCATCCCCTAGTGGGTGGAGCCATGCAAGCCATGCTCACCCTGCTGGAAACAGAGGGGTGGGTCAGGAAGTTTAAAAGGCGGGCCCTGCAGCTCAGTTGTGCGAGAGCTGGGGCAGTAACCAGATGTTGTTTGCCCACAGTTGAGTCCTGAGCCCAAGATGGAGCTCTGCTGCACCAAGGCCCCAGAGGAGGAGCTGGAACTGCTGACTGATCAGTACCTGGAGGACCTCTCAGACTGCCACTAGCCATGTACCCCAGCAAGATGGAGGAACCCCTGGAGATGGAGTTACACTCCAAAGGGGTAGTAGAAAGTTGCCTAGGGATACCAGACAATAGTCTGGTAGTGTAGCTAGAGTTCAGTTCAGAGGCCTGCATTTGTCCGCTGTCTACCTGAGCCAGAAGGCCAGGCAAAAGACTGCTTGCAGCCAGAGTCTCTTTAGACTGCTTGCAGCTCTGCCCATCCAGAGCCCTGAGACTGCTAATCTCACCATTGAGCCTTATATCCATAGGCACACCATAGTGAAGAGGTGTGGCCTCCCTATGAGACCGACAGGGAGGGACGGCCACAGGCCTCTACAATATGATCTTGGCTTGTGCTGTATAGAATAGCTGGCAGGGTCTAGCTCTGACAATACTTTTGTTTGCAGAGTTTAGGGTTTTTTTTAACTCAGATCTTTGTGATGCATAACAGGTTGAATGACTTGTCAAAATCAGATCATAAATAATTCTGGTTTTAACAGCCAACCTTGTATTCATCAGCAAGGTAGTAAACTCCTAGTTGGGGACCTGAGCTGTTCTAAACCATGGTGATCTAGGCCCAGCTGTGGTCAGTGGAACTGGCCAGCTAGACCAGCTACAGGCTACTTCCTGGATGAGTATACTTCTAGGGTAGTGCCTCTGGTTTCTTGCAATTATTTCAAGTTCAGGAGGTTGGGGCCATTTCACTTTCTTCGTTTTGTCTGCTATTCTTCTAGTCTGGATTCATGTAGCTGAACTTTCCAGAAAAGTGCAGTGGCAAGATAGCCTACAAAAGGGCATAGCTGGTGTAAGCGTGTGTAAATAGTAGAATGGTGGGTGTTCAGTGGGAGGCATTTTGTGTGCATTTGTTGTGTTACTATTTTGTACTGCTATAGATCCTGTGGTGGACCTTTGAAAAATTAGTTTCTGTCCTTAATTTCTAGTATTATACTTCAGATGAGTGAAATCTTGTCAGAATCTAGTACAATCCTGAAACAGTTAGATGATATCAGATAAGTAGTGTGATCTTAGTGCTAATGGAGTGTAGAAAGTAATACTGGTTTAAATTTGATCATCCCCATTATGTTTTAACATTTCTATAGTGTTTTACTTACATAAGCAAATGTTATCATTTATTTGTCTGCCAGAGGGGGGAAGTAGTCCTTGAAAGAGCCCTTTGATATGACTAATAATGTTGCATTTTATGCTTTTTGCTGGAGATATAACATGTTAGTCGAGCTAGAATTGGTCTCTGGGTAAAACAACATCTTTAGATCCCAGATTGAAAGGTACAATGTCTGTTGTAGTTCTCACATGCCGAGTCCAATGCAGAATACTAGAGCCCAAAGACAAATTATGATGCTAATTGTCTGCCAGAGAGAATATAATAGAAAGAGAAGAAAGCTTTCTCCATTGCCATTAAGGAAAGGGCAAAATAAGTTTGACAAAATATCAATATTAATCTCATGAAGATCTGATTTATTTTTAAGCAGTGCCACCACTGCCATTTCTTGTTTTCCACAGATTTCTTCACCTGCACTGCATTCTTCTGCTCTCTTAGCAAAGGCATGGTGCGTCCAGTTACAGGACACAATGCCACAAGAAGTAGGCACCTCTGAATCTTCATCACCACCTTTCATTGGATGACAGTGGAGACACTGCTGGAAAGTTTATTAACAGGATTATATGACAGCTGTGCCTGATATAGCAGGGGACTGGGCTCTGTAACCCAAGAGGTCACTTCCAGGTCTCGTATTCCTAAACTAGAAATGCTTTACACAAATGCTCTTTCATAATGATGAGGCCATTATCACCGAAAAGAGCATGTCTTTCTCATATTAATGTTGAGAGAACGACATTCATTAAAATGGACTAATGCCTGTTACTTACACGAATGCATTGAAGCAGGTCTCTGATCCAAGGATTCAAGTGAGAGAGGAGATGAGAAGGATAATAACAATGAGAAAGTGGATGGAAGTTAAAGCTGTTGCCCTTGGCATGTTAATTTTTAGTGGGGGTCTGGGGAGAAGGCTGGAGTATGAGTGAACTTTCAGTGCTGCACTAGGATGAAAGCAGAAGTTACAATAAATAAGTGTAGAAACCGAATTACACAGGCAATCATTCAAGCTGATTATGCACAAGATTTATCTGAAAAGTAAAAATCAACCATTTTCTAATATATCTGCTTTTTGTGAGTATCCCATTAATAATAATAAATACCTAGCTCTCTTAGCAGCACCTCCCATTGCAGAATGTCAGCTGTCACTGATTGCTCTTTAATATAGTTACGTAGGGATGGGAGGAACAAAACACTTTGGGTCCAGTTACATTCCTAACTTAGCTTTTGTAATATTAGAAAATGAGCCTACAGTTGTTCTTGCACTGGGTGATAATTGTATGTTATGCTTCCTTCAGATACATAATAAATTAAATGCAGTGGTTTATTGGGATTTTTAATAAGCCTGAATAACTTTCACTTATACCACTCTTATTTTCATGTTATTTCAATGGACTTTGGTAGGACTAATTCTCACTGATGTAAATCAGGAGTAGTTCTGGTGCAGTAAATAGAGTTTACACAAGGTAAAACTACTGTATATGACAGGAGCCTCAGGTCTGATGTCTTCAGTGGAGCTACTCCTGCGCTAATTTCATGTAGGAAAGAGCAAAAGCAGGCCCATTATTTTTGTATAGACGTGTGCTAACATATGAGTGTGTCACACGTTTGTGTTTGTGGGGGAGGGGAAACAAAAACAAAGTAGAATATTATGGATTTTTAGTAAGACTCGAGAGAGTGCTTTCTATGTGTAAGGAATCTTTGCTAAATTAGATGACAGTGACAGCTTGCAGGAACCCAAGTGCCACACTAATGGGCTAGCTTTGTGTTGGAGCAAGCAGATGCACACTGACTAAGAAGAACAATCTAAGTATAAATCAAGGTGGCCTTCTTCATTTACTGCCAAAAGAATGACCAGATATTACACCCATAATGATCCAGTAGAAAAAGCCACTTCAGTTAGTGAACACTGGGACTTATGGGGCTAACTTTAATTTAGATCGCTCTGGCAGCATAATGGAGGATGGGACCCATAGTCTATCATGAACTGCATGTCCACTTTAAAGATGAGGTGAGTGTCACCTGCACTTTGAGCAATTCTGCATATATTAGTGCTGCCAATGGGGGAAAATATATATGAACGACCATAAAATGCCTGCAAAAGATATTCGGAGTTCATTGAAAAAAGTTTCTTGCAACACCCAAAATTCTAAGGGGAGCAAACCTACCTAAAAGCATCAAACACAGTAAGAAAATGACAATGAACATGCTTTAAGGATGCCACCAACATGACTATCACATCAAGTGATAAGATGGACAACACCTGGAAACAGAAGAAGAAGGTGATCTAGAGAAACTTTAAACAGAACAATAAAGAAGCAATCCAAATCCATCAACATGACACTCAGAAGACTGAACAGACTAGCACAACACCAAAATAAATGCCCTATGAATCCAAGGGTGCTGGAGGATAAAGAAGAACATGCATAGGGACATTTTCAGCTGAAAAATGATATTAAACATAATGAACTCATGTTAGAGTTTACATTGTTCATAAAGTCCGCCTAAATGAAGACCCTTCCTTTACATCCAGATTTTCTTGTAAATTAGAAATTGTGAATGTTTGAGACACCATTTTCCTACTTGGATTGAGTGAACATTTATGCAGTGAGCAAGGGAGTGAATCCAGAAACAGTTAAGATGAGTCATTTTCTTGAAGGACTGTGGGGCGCTGCGGTGCCTGGCCCGCCACTTTGTGGTAGGGGTGAGATGTGGTATTGGCGCCTCGCTACTCTCAACTTCCCATGCCCATCTCTCTGTAGGCAGCCAATCATAGCTTAATGGCCTCCTTCCACACAATCGCCCCTTGCCGGCGAGGTAGTGCGGCCTGCCAGCTGGAATCCATGTACCTTGCCCCAAGTACCTGGGGTGTGTGGCCCAATGGCCAGACTCCACATAAATCACTCCCTGTGTGGAAGCAGTGCGGCCTAAGGCCGGAGTCTACAGTAAGCAGAGTGGAGTGGCCTAGTGGTCAGAGTCTATACAATCCCCCTTGCAAGTGGGGTAGTGTGGCTAGCGGCTGGAGTCCATACAACCCACTCCCCCATGTGGGAGCAGCATAGCCTAATGGCCAGAGCCCATGCAAACCCCCTCGCAAGCAAGGTAGTGCGGCCTAGTGGTTGGAGTCCATACAATCCCTTCATGGTTTGAGGGTGAGGTGGTAGAAGGACCTGGGCCCATCCTTTGCACCGAGCCCCGACTCAGGGCCCTAGTAGTGGCAAGCTCCCCTTGCCACCCACTCGATGGGGATCTGCCCGCAATGCACCGAGCACCTATGTGGCTCTAACGCCATTTGCTTTTAAAGTTCCCTTGGGTCACTGCCTACCATAAATGCCAGGTTCTCTGCTGCGGCGGGTCCTCTGGTATGTCCTCCTACTGTGACATCCTCCGTTGGGGTAGCAGAGAGTGTCCCGGCTTGGTTGGCTTCCGGATCCTGGCGCGCAGGCTCTCCCTCTTCAGGAGCTAGCAGCATACCTCCTTCTTTGGTGGTGAGCCCAGACTGAGCTGTTCTGTAGGCTTTTAGACCTGTTCTCCAGTTGGAACATGCCCAGCAGAGCTTCTGGGGTGTAGCTTCCTCTGCTAGGAAAGAAGGGTTAACTCCTGTGGTACCAGTGCGGGGCCACTCTGCCCCATCACAGAGTGGTTCAGTTTGGATCTCTTTGGCCAAATTAATCTTTGGTGTAATTCCAGTAATTTCAGTGTAACTTCACTGATGTTACATTAATGATGCATTAGGTATTGTTGGATGTAAATGAGCTCTCACACTTACTTTAACAAATGTAGTGAGATGGGTACTGAAGATCAATAGGTCTAAGCCAATAAGTGTGACATCATGTTTTTACCAAGCTTAGCTCTATTGCCTACCAACTCCATTCTTCACTCTATCTAAATAGAACTACATGGAAATAACCTTCTCTATTAGATCTACAATTTATATAGTATTTTTCTAGTCCCCATTGTCTTTCATGTCACCCCAAGAAGTGCTTCCATACTAAATTGACTTCATAAATTAAATATCCCCATCTAGCAATCAGAATCATTCCAATGACTTCAGTGAACATTGGATCAGGCCCGAAACTAAGATGCTAATGTGAATTCCATATGGAATTTGAACCCTTCAGAACTCAATGGGGAAAAAATCAGGCCTATCTTGCCACATTTGCTACAAAGGAGCACCCTCATCATTCTTCTAAACAGTGTAGGAACAATGGCAGGCCTCTGTAAGATCCTTAGGAAAACAAATTCTGCTCCAAAAGGATTAGTATTGATCCTATTCATGTCATGTGAATCCCTAGGAGTAGAACTCTTCTTACGCTATGTCTACACTACACAGCTTTTAGCGACATGGCTGTGTCACTACAGCCATGCCACTAAAAGTCATGCATGCCCAACGAATGGGGTTTGCATTGTCAGCAGGAAAGCGCTCAATTAACTTAACACCTTCTCTGAATAGCTCTCATCACACCAGTTAAGGTAAAATCATAAAGATCTTACTGTGGCTCCTCTAAGATGAGGCAGGGAGAGGGTCATAGGATTTCCCTTGAGTAAATCCTTGTGTCTGGGAGTCGGGATGGGGGACTCTGCAAAACAGGTCAGTATTTAATGCTTTGATTTTGACTGTAACTGTTAACCAAAAAGTGGAAAATACAGCCAGTGAGCAAAATTCTCCACTTACACTAGGACAATCCCCCATTAAGTCAGTGGGGTGGTATGATGTTTTTAAGTTTTACACACACAGACCACATATTTTCACTCTGAATTACATTAATTTTAGACTAAGGAAAACAACAAATCAGGGTATACACATAAAGTCTCCATGAGACAGTACGGCATGTGCTGTCTGTAACATGTTGCAAAACTGCCTGGGCAGGGGCCAGTTTGTGTGGCAGATTGCTGGAAATTTAAAGATATAGTACGGAAACAATCATCATTACATAGTTCCATACACTGCATGTTCACTGCTGTAATTTAGACCAATAGGCCTGTTTCTCCACTGATTCTTTTTAAATGGGCCACTTCACCTTAAATGGTCCCATGAAATATCTATTAATTACTTATGCTAAACAATCTGTTCCACATTTGTATTTAGCTGTAACACTGTGAATACATTTCCCAACCCTAAAGACAAGCACTATGTAAGCTCAAAAGCTTGTCTCTCTCACCAACAGAAGTTGATCCAATAAAAGATATTACCTCACCCACCTTTTGTCTCTAAGATCCTGGGACCAACGTGGCTACAACTCTGCAGATAATATTTTTCATGTAGTTAATTAAGTGGCTATAACATGCACGGTAGCTTGGTTGCATTTTTATATTTATTCTTTACTCACTTTGCCCAGTTGCAAATGACTTCACAGATATAAGGCAGAAGAGAGTCATACCAAATGGTTCCAGGCTATTATTATTTGAAGCTACAATATTTAGTAAATAAGCCAGAACCTCTAAAGGATTTCTTTTTCCAACCTTTATTTCTTGAGAAGTGTGTCTGTCTAGCTCAGTTGACCCCAAGGAGTTGTACATCCATACAAGAATCTAAAGATCCCCGGAGGTTGGGGGGGTCATGGGAGGCAGCACCATAGATTAGTTTTACCAGTGTTTCTTATCTGAAGACCGGAGCTCATTCTGTTTAGGTGACGAGGGAAATTATTCCGGTGGCTTCATCCTAGTTCTCCTTGGTGCATGACTGGTAGTGTTATCTCAGGAGAAGTGCCAGGACTGGAATAGAACCTTGAACAGTGTTTTCCCATGCTGTCCAGCTTCTATCAGTGGCTCATTGTTCCCTGTTGTGATTAGTACCATATTATTATTATACGAAGATGGTACACATCAGCCTCAATCAGGATCTCATTGTGACAGGTGCTGTATGAAAGATAGTGTCTGACCCAAAGAACTTTCAAATCAAGAAAACAAGCAATATATTTATGAGCATATGTATATTTACAATTTTGTTTCATTCATGTTTTTATAATAAACGATAAAATCAAACAATGGCATCACGTTTAGCAGCACAATAGTGTTGCATGTTTGAATTTAAAGAGAACTCGAGATTGTCAATGACAGACTCAGATGAAATTATTTAACCAAAGATTATCCATCAGAGATTAGCACAGTGCTATACAGAATAGAGCATTGCTCCCGTTGGTGTAACTGGCCTCCATGTCTCTCTCTCTCCTCTGTAACTGGTGGGATGCTGGCAGTTTGTACTACCCATCTCAACTTCCAAAACCTGTGTCTCTTCATAGGGTATAAAACAAACCTCTTTTTTGGAGGGAAAAATACTTTCCCATGGTTAAATTTGCTATGTATTCTGTTTTTTAAAATTATTTTTGGAATGGAATTCTTTGATGGTCCTCAGTTTACCTGACTGAGTAAAAAGGAATCTCTAATCCAGTCATTAATAACTACACTTCTACCTCAATATAACGCTGTCCTCGGGAGCCAAAAAATCTTACCGCATTATAGGTGAAACCGCATTATATCGAACTTGCTTTGATCCACCGGAGTGCGCAGCCCCCCCGCCCCCGGATCACTGCTTTACCGCGTTATATCTGAATTTGTGTTATATCGGGTCGCTTTATATCAGGATATAGTGTACTGTGAAGACAGTTCTTATTGAGTTAAAAGCATCTTTCAATGGGTCATTATTTCATCCAGTACAGAACCCATCTGTAATAACAATTATTCCTTACTGATCACCTCATTTTGTTTATAACATACTTCTGTAGACACCTTTTAATAGTTTGATGAGGTCTTTTCCCTGAACACCTGGATTCCCACAGACCTAAAGATGCTGAGGATGATTAGATTTAGCCCAACACTTCATCACATAAAATTTTTGAATACTGATGAAGAATCAATGGTGTGGGCCTTAGAATTCAAACATACTCTTTGCTAATACCATAACTTTGGGAGATTAGTTAATATCTAAATTAATTTAATATACAAAAAGGGACCAAAGGGGTTAATATTTACTAAAAATGGGAATATCTGACAATAGTAAATAGAACATTATGGGCATAGGCGCCAACTCCAGGGGTGCTGTAGGGCTGGAGCACCCACATGAAAAAAATGGTGGGTGCTTAGCACCCACTGGCAGCCCCCCCCATCAACGCCTCTCCCTCCCCCCAGTGCCTCCTACCCACCAATGGGCTCCACTGATCAGTGCCTGCTCCTCCCTCCCAGCTGTTTTGTGGTGTCAGGAGGTGCTGGGGGTCAGAGGGGAGGAGCGAAGGTGCAACACACTTGGGGGACGGGGCAGATCTGGGCGAGAGCAGGAAGAGGAGGGGAAGAGGGGAGGCAAGGCGGAGTAGGGTGGGAAGAAGGAGAGTGGAAGTGGGGCATTGGAGGAAGAGGTGGAGGAAGGGGCCTGGGCAAAACTGGGAGGCAGTACCCCTGGCAGATTAGAAATTTGGTGCGCATGGTTATGGGTTTTGCTATTTTAAAAAGAAAAAGACAAGGACATCTTGGAAATATACATAATGGTAATATTAATCCCTCGTTTAACTCTGCAGATCTCAGTGGCCCAAAATCTGCCCCAAAATTTTCAAGAAGTAAGCAATCTGTCTCCTCATTACAAATAGATAAACCATCATAATTTATGGAAGAGTCCAATTCTGCTCCAAGGTGTAAAATCAGGAGTGACTCCGCTATTGCCAATGGAATTGTACCAGGATTAAACTGGTGTGAGATCAAATTCTGGCCCAAAGTGCTAAGTAGTAGTAGTATATTGTGTATTTATTCATGGTACGTTAAAATGGCAAACAAATAGACAAAAGTACATAAGCTATTTCAGCTGTAAGTGAAATTTTCTCTGCTTCCTCTATCAAACTGATCTCTTATCTACTGGTTGAGCAGTATGTCATTTCCTTTTCTCCTTTCACCTCAGTAAGATTAATCTCTTTCTTTATCTTTTATTATAAAAAAGAAACAGTGATAAGTCAAATGACAGATCCCAAATCTGTGAACAAACAAAATATCCAAACTCTCTAAACATATCCCACATAGTTAAACTGTCAAGGTATTCTGTGATCTGCAGATATAATGTACAAAAGAGTAAGACATTGTGGCATTAAGAACAACCCAAAGGTAGAGGGCAAAGGGCACCATGATATCTGGTAATAAATTTCAGATGGCTTAACCAGTTCAAGTGTGCCCCAATTCTTTAATGTCACGAAATGTATCTCGTAAGTGTCATGCAAGGTCTCAGTGAAAAGCTCATAACTCACTGGTTATTGATATCATATAATGTAGGGTGCAAGCAACTGGACATAAACTGAAATTATAATTCTTAAAATGTGTTTGCCAGCCAAGCAGGAGTTACCCCACCCTACAGAAAGGAATATGGTTTCTTCATCTAGGAGTTATTTCCAAAGTATTTTCAAAGACAATGAGAATGTATTTACACATCGCATAAACAGACCCAACAAGCTAACAAGGGGTGGAGACAAACATCACACTATCAGGACAGGGGAGGAGATTGACCATCACATGGTTAATATTCATTCAATTAATTGCCTGGGGCAGGAGCTAAATAGCTTCTAATCAGCTTCCTCCTGCTTAAGTATCCCTCATTTGCAGCCTAATTGGCAGATTGCGCCCATTTGGCCTTATTCAGCCCTCTGAGGGCCAGTGTGGGGAGCATGCCCCATCATACCATCCATTCATGGCAACATGGGATGCCTCAAAGGTTGCTGTTGGATTTGCACTTGAACAAATTGATGAGTTTAATTGGCACAGACCCATGGCTTTTGGAGGTTGCCAGTTAAATAAGAAGGAAACCAAATATTCAGCTACAGAATTGGAGTGTCTGGCTATTGTTGAAGCTGTAAGGCCAATTGTCCATATTTACTAGGTATGAAAATCACAATGTACATAGACCATAGTGCTCTCAGTGGCTCCTTACAGAGCACAACCCAGGAAGACACCTGTGGAGATGGATTCACAAACTGTCTGAAAATACATTCACAGTTCACCATTAACCTGGAAAGTAGAAGTAGTTGCAGATGCTCTCAGTGGGATGAGCACAGTGTTAATAGACTCAGCATGGTCTTGTGAAGACATCTGGCAAGAACAGGGTAAGGAAGTTTTTGGAGAGTGTTATGGACAACTTCCCTGTACAAGTGCTGGAGGAACCAATTAGGAGCCATGATTCTCTTGACCTGCAGCTCAGAAACAAGGAAGAATTGGTAGGGGAAGTAGAAGTCGGTGACAACCTGGGCAGCTGTGACCATGGGATGGTTGAGTTCAGGATCCTGACAAAAGGAAGAGAGGAGAGCAGCAGAATACAGACCCTGGACTTCAGAAAAGCAGACTTTGACTCCCTCAGGGAACTGATGGGTAGAATCCCCTGGGAGGCTAATATGAGGGGGAAAGGAGTCCAGGATTGCTGGTTGTATTTTAAAGAAGCCTTATTGAAGGCATCGGAGCAAACCATCCCTATGTGCGGAAAGAATAGCAAATATGGCAGGTGACCAGCCTGGCTTAACAGAGAAATCTTTAGTGAGTTGAAACACAAAAAGGAAGCTTACAAGAAGTGGAAACTTGGACAGATGAGTATAAAAATATTGCTCGAGTAGCCAAAGCACAATTGAAGTTGCAGCTAGCAAGAGATGTGAAGGGTAACAAGAAAGGTTTCTACAGGTCTGTTAGCAACAAGATCAGGGAAAGTGTGTGACCTTTACTGAATGACAGAGGCACCTAGTGGCAGATGATGTGGAAAAAGCTTAAGTTCTCAATGCTTTTTTTGCCTCGATCTTCAGAGGCAAGGTCAGCTCCCAGACTGCTGCACTGGGCAGCACATAATGGGGAGGAGATGAGCAGTCCTCAGTGGTCAAAGAACAGGTTAAGGACTATTTAGAAAAGCTGGACATGCACAAGTCTATGAGTCCAGATGTAATGCATCCAAGGGTGCTGAGGGAATTGGCTGAGGTGATTGCAGAGCCATTGCCCATTATCTTTGAAAACTCTTGGGGATTGGGTGAGGTCCTGGACAATTGGAAAAAGGCAAATATAGTACCCATCTTTAAAAAAAAAAGGGAAGAAGGAGAACCCAGGGAACTACAGAGCAGTCATCCTCACCTCAGTCCCTGGAAAAAGCATAGGTATGTCCTCAAGGAAACCATTTTGAAACACTTGGAGGAGAGGAAGATGATCAGGAACAGTCAACGTGGATTCACCAAGGGCAAGTCATGCCTGACCAACCTGATTCCCTTCTATGATGTGATAACTGCTCTGTGGATATGGGGAAAGCAGTGGACATGATATTTCTTGACTTTAGCAAAGCTTTTGGTAGGTCTCCCACAGTATTCTTGCCAGCAAGTTTAAAAAGTACGGATTGGATGAATGGACTATAAGGTGGATAGAAAGCTGGCTAGATTTTCGGACTCCACAAGTAGTGATCAATGGCTCAATGTCTAGTTGGCAGCTTGTATCAAGCAGAGTACCCCAGGGGTCAGTCCTTGGACTGGTTTTGTTCAATGTAGAATCATAGAATTATAGAAGATTAAGGTTAGAAGAGACCTCAGGAGGTCATCTAATCTAACCCCCTGCTCAAAGCATTTTTATTAATGATTTGGATGATGGGATGGATTGCACCATCATCAAGTTCACAGATGACACTAAGATGCGGGGAGATGTAAATATACTGGAGAGTAGGGATAGGGTCCAAGTGACCTAGGCAAACTGGAGGATTGGGCCAAAATAAATCTGGTGAGATTCAACAACAACAAGTGCAGAGTCCTACACTTAGGATGGAAGAATCCCATGCTACAGGTAGGGGACCGACTGGCTAAGCAACAGTTCTGCAGAAAAGAACCTGGGAATTACAGTGAATGAGAAGCTGAATATGAGTCAGGAGTGTGCCCTTGTTGCCAAGAAGGTTAACAGCATATTGGGCTGCTTTAGTAGGAGTAATGCCAGCAGATCGAGGGAAATGATTATTCCCCTCTATTCAGCACTTGTGAGGCCACATCTGGAGTATTGCATCCAGTTTTGGGCCTCCCACTACAGAAAGGATATGGGAAATTGGAGAGAGTCCAGCAGAGGGCAACAAAAATGATTAGAGGGCTCGGGCACATGACTTATGAGGAAAGGCTGAGGGAACTGGGCTTGTTTAGTCTGCAGAAGAGAAAAGTGAGGGAAGGATTTGATGGCAGCCTTCAACTACCTGAAGGGGGGTCCACAGAGGATGGACCTCAGCTGTTTTCAGTGATAGCAGATGACAGAACAAGGAGCAACGGTCTCAAGTTGCAGTGGGGTGGTTTAGGTTGGATATTAGGAAACACTATTTCACTAGGAGGGTGGTGAAGCACTGGAGTGGGTTACCTAGGGAGGTGGTGGAATCGCCATCCTCAGAGGTTTTTAAGGCCCGGCTTTACAAAGCCCTAGCTGGGATGATTTAATTGGTGTTAGTCCTGCTTTGAGCATGGGGTTAAATTAGATGACCTCCTGAGGTCTCTTCCAGCCCTAATCTTCTATGATTCTATGATTCTAACCTTGGAAGAACGGGGAGAGGGAAACAAAGAAGTGTGAACTGTTCCATCCCAGTCCCCAGAAGTAGGAGTGACTAGAATAAGTTAACCTAACTAAGATTTAGGTAAGCAGATATCTGTGTAGACTGTTGTGTTGTATCCTTTACTTCTGTTATGTTTTTTTCCTCCTATTCTTGAGATTAAACATTTTTTTTTATTTTGAAAAGACTTCCCTTCCAAAGGGAAGACTGGCAGGGCTCAAACACTTTGGGGCTTCCTGAGGAATCAAGGATTGTATGTGAGTGTTACATACACAGAGTACTGTAGCACTGGACCCACTCTGAGAGTGGGAGAATCATGGGATTCCACCATGAGAGAAGTGAAGGTGCAAGGCCTGTCAGCCGAGGAGTGCAACAGAGACTATAGCAGGGTCAAAGGTACAGATAGCCCTGAACTGCACTCCTAAATGCTGGAGTGTATTAATCCTCTATGGATTTAGCTCAATGCAAAACAAAGACAATTTATGTGAGGTGTTTGGAAACTTTAAAAAAAACTCCTAACATTTATAATTTCATGTTCCAGTAGCTGAGACCTGGAAATACTCCATTTCAATTTGAAATAATTTTGAAATTTTTCAATAGAAAATTTCATTGACAGCAACACACTCCTTCAAAACACTTCAATTTTGATAAAACAGCATTTTCCAATGGAAATTTGTTCTACTAAATAAAATTGAACAGTTCTATTTTTTTCTTCTCTGTAATCTCATTGTAGAGATGTATTTTAGGAGTTCACTGTATTAAAAATACAAATGTTTGTGTGATTTTGAGGGATTGTATCCTAGGGGAGGGCAGGGCCGGCTCCAGGGTTTTTGCCTCCCCAAGCAGCAAAAAAAAAAATAAAAATAAAATAAAAATTAATTCACGATCTGCAGGAGCTCTACCACGGCTGCTTCAGAATTTGGCAGCAGGTCCTTCCCTCCAAGAGGGACAGAGGGACCCTCCGCCGAACTGCCGCTGAAGAGCCAGATGTGCCACCCCTCACCGTTGGCCGCCCCAAGCACCTGCTTGCTGGGCTGGGGCCTGGAACTGGCCCTGGGGGAGGGGCAACTCTAAGAACAGTGGAGGGTGGTTAGGCAAATTCACTCAGATTGTAACGCCCGCAGAGAGCTGCCACCTTCCAGAGAGAGATTCACACATACTGGTTCAAATTGGATTCTCTGGGAGCCAACAGACAAAGAAAGGATTTTTAGTTAAATAGACTCAGTTAAAACTTTCTTAGGGCAAACAGATAGGATCCAAGAGGGGGCCCTGCTCTTAGGAAAGCTTTGGAAGATCTTTGGCTTACTGAAGCCACATAAGACTTGGGTACTGGTTCTCAGCTGAAGCTGTGACCATAGGAAAAACTACTGTGTAGGGTTTGAAAAATTAATCATCAACCACAGCTCTTGTAGGAGCTGGGGGGGTGACCTCTGGTAAGCTTCTTAGCATACATGTAGGGTCTTTTATTGTTTTCAATGTTTTATCTGTAATGTATTCATCTTAAGAATAAATGTGCTTGCTTAGAAAGAACTGTGTGGTAACTTATAACAGTTGGCAATTATGCTGTCCACCATATCTGCGGAGAGGAGAGAAGTGAAGTTGGGCAGGTTAAGTCAGTCTGTCTCTTGCTGGGGGATAGGATATCATGGTATAGTCAGGGAACAGTGCAGCCTGGAAATACCCTGCTTAGGATGGAAAGCGAGATGTATGTTTCCACTCACAAAAGGTGAAGGGTGAGAATCCTAGAGCCTAGAGTGGGCCCCCTTGCATCTTAAATTAATTTAAGAATATAATATAATGTTGCTGTGAAGTTTCCCTCAATTGTGACAATGAGATCCCATTAAAATACTTTAAGATCACACACTAATACAGCCAATTAATAAAACTCAAATAAAACATATAGGTTATCAGACATCAAGGTTAGTGACAGAAACTCAGTGACACTTTGCTCCCACGAATATCGTCCTCTTAAAAGTTCTTTATGCAGAGGATGTTCAACTATTGTTTGCCATCTTGGGTCTGTGTTTGCTGGTCAAAAAGCCTTAGACTTAACCCCTACATGGAGCAGCAGCAGCAACTGCCAGAACTTTCCACAGAGTGGAAGCTGGTGGAGATCCGTAGGACAGGAGCCTCCCATCACTTTTTAGCCTATTCTCATTCAGCATGACCAGGTACCAGATGAATAACAATGGAACTGGATAACTGGGAGCCCTGGCTGCTTAACAGGAGCCATAGGTCTATTCAGCAACCTTCTTAGCTAGATTAGTAGTAGATCTCCTGCTCTCGCCCTGCTACTGGTTCTGTCACTACAAGCTCTTCTTTCCCCCTGTAATATCACTCTACTTGGGAAGCAAGCAGGCTTACAAGATTGGAGACAATCAAGGGGATGTTAAACTGAAACTTTGGACATCCCTACCAAGGGAAGTTAAATGAGAGGTTGAAGACAGAAAGAATATTACGGTGTGGCAGCACAGACACCAGCAGTGAAGTTTCCAAAGCACTGCTGGTTCTTTTAACCTGTATATCTCAAAGACAAAGGGAATTAAATAAAAATATGCAAAAAATCATATGAATTCAGTGTGAGGCTCAGGGATTCTCATTAATGATCATGAGGGCTCTGTGACTGAATCCCCATAGGCTATGATTAATAGGTATGCCTTAGAGGCCAATAGCTCTAATTTCACAACTGAAAAATACAGGACAATTGTCAGATTAATATAACAAAATGATTCCACTGTTCATGAGTTATTTTTGTTACCAAAAAAAGTTAGACTGGGAGAAAATGAAAAGAAAAAATAATACATTTGAAAGTCAGTGTGAGTTAGAAGGAGAACATGTAGTTTGAGCATTTCTGTGCTGAAGGTTTTTGGAGTCCAGGAGCTTCCCATCACTATTAAGGCCCTAGCACACAGGTGGCACTGTATAAATAAATACCAACTCTCAGCAGATTCCAGATACAGCTTTACCATTATGAATGCAGAAGACCAGGGCCAGTTATACTACACGGAACAAATAGATTATTTTAAAGTGCTTTCTTCTGTATCATTCTCACTTGACCTTTTTGACCAGATACTGTGATCCAAACTCGTAAGTGGTGTAAAATGACCTTAAGTGACGAGAGATGACCAAAGACTCCTCCCTGTGCAAAAGAATTCTCCATTGACATAAATCTGGTGGAAGAGGTTCTGTCACTTCTTATGCTACCTGTCACCCCATCCCTGGTTAAGGAAAGGAAGGGGGCATGTAGGGGCATTCTGAGAGTGGGATGTGAAAGGGACAGGGAGGGGAACTTACACCAGTGGCATAACTTAGAATTGTCTCTGTGCAGTCCTAACTTTTGCCAGCTCTGGATAACTCTGAATCTGACGGCTCTGCAACTGGCTCCCAGCAACTGCCACTGTCCACTATGTCTGAGCACAGTTCAGGTGCAGTGGAGAATCAGGGATGTGCGCCCATGATGCAGAAACAGTATAGACTGCTGTGGTAAACGTCTTTCCCATATCTGGACTTTAGCGTACAAAATCTGGGTGCTTACTGTGAACCTCCCCCAAGCTTATACCCAGCTTGGATATCGCTGCCACCAACCAGGATTTTTAGGGTTCCTGGTTACCCCGAGTCACCCCAACCTTTCCCTAGGGGACCCCCCCCCAAGACCCAGACCCCTGGGTCTCCCTATCTCATCCCCAGCTCCCCCCCCTTTTCCCTGGGTGAGCCTGGGCGATGCTATACTTAACTCCTTGAATGCAAAACCAAGAGAGCTATTTACCTCCCTCGAGGCTATGCATTCAAACCTAGTCACAGCTAACACACCAGGGATTCACCCCTCCCTTTCTCGTTAGCAGTAACTAGAGAAAACTCAAACACAAGAGAACAGAGCTGATTCTTTTCTCTCTTTCCCCGAGCCTGTTCCCGCCCTGGGGACAATAGGAAAGTCAACACAGAAATGTAATGATTCTCTCCCCTCCCTGTCTTCCCGTCGAGGGAGACCAGATACTGACAGAAATTTCTATCCCTTTACCTCACTGAAAAAACCCCACAGTTTTAAAAAGAAACTTTAGATAAAAAGAAAGAAAATACAGAACAATAATACTGCATTAAGAAACTCAATACAGGAATATGGCTTATAAGAAAATAGGAATAAACAGTCTGATCTAAAAGATAGCCCAATTAAACCAGTCCAGCAAATAAACACCCATGTAAATACAAATCAAAGCACATCACAGCCGATTACTTTGGTTTGTTTGTACTCACACTTGATAGTAGAATATTTGAAAGAAGATGGAGTTAGAAGAAAAGCTTGTTTTCTCACAACCGAGGAAAACAAAAAGATCCCGAGTTTCCAGTTTCCTCCCAGACTCTAAAAAAAAATCCAGGTCTCTGATTGGTCCTCTGGTCAGGTGTTTGGTTCCCCCTTTGTTCACCCTTTACAGGTAAAAGAAAATTAACCCTTACCTATCTACTTATGATAACTGCATCATAGGGGTACTCATGCATTTCTCAGATGATGACCATGTTATAAAGAGGCACACTTTTATCTAGTTTGCATTAATTGTAATAAATTGCAGCTGCCCTCATCTTTGTCCATGTAGAGCTCGTGTAGACCCCTACCTATAGTGGTCTTTCTTGAACAGAGCAGCTTGCACTGTACATTGCCATGGACTGCACTTGGCCAGTGGTGTTATGTCATTAAATAAACTCACGCATATTATGATACAGTAAAACAAAGCATAAATTATATATGCTGAGATTGCAGATGTATTACACTCTGAGCAATTTATAATATCACTAAATATCACTCTGAGATCAATTCACTTAAAATGTTCATTCAGTTCAGATTTTCTCTAAACCATCAGACATTGGATTGTTAGCTCCTTGGGGCACGAGTGTATCTTCCGTTATGTTTCCACAGCAATGAATGCATGAATAGCCATTAATTAATAATAGTTACTACAGAAGAAAAAAAATATTATCCAGAGAAAGTGTTACACCATGTCTCTGAAAAATTGGTGTGCAAATTCCTGTTAACCCTAGTACACTTTGACTTTGCCATGTAAACACAGCCCCTCATTAGTGGAGGTGTTGAGCAACGGCACCTAAAAGGAGCATTCCACCTCAGGAAATTAGACTGGTTTCCAGGGCTCCTTAGTTTGCAGAAGCTGTGAGCCTGTTACTTAACCCCATTTGTGGGGTGCAGCTTATTTACCTTGCACATATGGCCAGTTACTGGCTGTTGCAGGGGAGCTGGAGTTTATAGCCTTGCCACCTTCCCACTCCATTTAGGGTGCTGTGTGCCTTTCAGCACTAGGAAGAGAGCAGCCCCTGCATTCCCTTAAGAATATAGAGAGAAGGTAGTAGGGGAAGGTTTACAGCAGGGGCTTTCAACCTTTCCAGACTACTGTACCCCTTTCAGGAGTGTGATTTATCTTGTGTACTCCAAATTACACCTCACTTAAAAACGACTTGCTTACTGTAGACCAGGGCCGGCTCCAGGCCACAGCACACCAAGCGCGTGCTTGGGGCGGCACGCCGCGGGGGGCGCTCTGCCGGTTGCTGGGAGGGCGGCAGGCGGCTCCGGTGGACCTCCCACAGGTGCTTCTGTGGACTGTCAGCTGGTCCTGAGGCTCTGGTGGACCTGCCGCAGGTATGGCTGCGGACGGTCCGCTGGTCCCGTGGCTCCGGTGGACCTCCCGCAGACAAGCCTGTGGCAGCTCCATCGGAGCCGCGGGACCAGCAGACCATCCGCAGAAACGCCTGCGGGAGGTCCACCAGAGCCGCAGGACCGGCAAGCGGCAGAGCGCCCCCCGCGGCGTGCCGCCGTGCTTGGGGCAGCGAAATTGCTAGAGCCGGCCCTGCTGTAGACGTGCTCTTTGTTGCTCTACGACACAAATTCGCGGGAGACCACTCTTTCAAACACCAGTGCCCTTTTTTTCCTTGTATTTTCCCACCATCACGTATATACAGCTTTATACACTTCGCTATCAGGCAGGTTGCCCCTTGGGGAACAGCTTGCTCTTACAGCTAGCTGGGAGCAACAGGCCCTCACTCTTCACTTTCCTGTTCCTCTCCTCCTACTTCCTTCCTGCTAGCTTTATAGGCCTTCCCCCATCACACTCACAGGTGTCTCTCCTTTAGGGCTTTAATCAGCCACGGCCTGTCAGCTCCAATCTCTTCCCCTCACTGGGACCTGAGCTAGCAGGCTGGGAGCTAACAGGGGCTGAGTCAGTGCCTTTTGGCCAGCATCCCGTTACACTTACACAATCAGACATAAAAATACAAAAGTGGCACAGCACACTGTTATTGAAAAATGGCTTACTTTCTCATTTTAACCATATAATTATAAAATAAATCAATTGGAATATAATTATTGTACTTACATTTCAGTATATAGATATAGAGTAGTATAAACACATCATTATCTATATGAAATTTTAGTTTATACTGACTTTGCTAGTGCTTTTTATGTAGCAAGATGTAAAACTAGGCAAATATCTAGATGAGTTGATATATCCCCTGGAAGACCTTTGTGTACCCCCGGGGATTCAAGTACCCCTGATTGATATGCACTGCTTTACAACCTCTGCTCGCCACAGAGCACCCATGAAAGAACCAGGAAGTATCTGGCCCACAGTGAAAAGTTCTTATTGCAAAATGGATGAGATAATGGAGATTAAACATAATGTATAGAGATTCTACTCTGGTATGCACTTTGCTTTGTAAATCAGATAGTTCTATGATGCATATACAAGGTGTAATTCTGCCCATTTTTCCAGAAATAATTGCAGAGATCTGACCTTCCCGTAGAGCCACAAAGTACTTTGCTGAGTTTTACAGAAAACAAAACATTGGTTTCTATCCCAAAATTCATAATAATGTAGAGAGATACTCCACTTGAAAAAGAATAGGTCATGGGTTGTTATAATTTTTAACAAAATATTTCCAATGTTGCACTTTTAAATTGCTTACTGAAAGCTGTACGCTTTCAAAGGAGATCAGTGTAACTGGCTTATATTGACAGGGCATTCGCCTGGTTATGTCTTTAACAAAGTATACAAGACACATTTGTATCTGGCAGAGACGACAGAATCTGAAATGAAAGGAAATCACTTTATTATGGTGGTACCCATTAGCTTGTCAGCTTGCTGGAATTATTTTAAAGAGATATATGAATCTGTCAAGAGATTCATGCTTACAAAACAGCTACTGAATATTTGCAAAATCTAATTATTGTTTTGGTTAGCATGAAATATGGTATGTGGATAGCTTAACCTAGTACAGACTGTGTTAAAAGATTTAGACAAGTTAAGTAGCAAGTAACATGGGAAAGCTAAGAAAGGATCGCTTAACATTCAAACATATAAATCAATATTAGGGTTGTCAATTAATCACAGTTAACTCACACGATTAATTTAAAAAATTAATCATGATTAAAAAAACTAATCACAATTAATCACACTGATAACAATAGAATAACAGTTGTCGGAGAAAAACTCAGTTCTCACTTTTTGTTTGGGTGCAGCAGAGTCAAATACTTTATTATTTCTCAAGCAATTGCAATTAAGGGAGGGAGTGCACTAGGACACAGGGTCACCCCAGTCCTGGACAGGTCTCTCAACAGGTAAACAATTACAGCAAGTGTTTATACTTTTGTTACAGACAATAATAAGCAACAGCTGCATTTTGTTTATACATAGGTCATCCTGATATCTTGTTTTTTCTCACTTAAGAGACTCCAGTCTACATTTCGTATTACCTACACATTATCTACGCAAGGTCAAAACAACTTCTCACACAGTTCTTTTCCACTCGCCTCACACAATCCTCGCTTCTACAAATCTCGCGTTATTAGGGTTACAGTTAGCCTAACTCTTGCTAACAGAGACAGTCATGCATTAAGATCCCCTACAAATCCCTACCAGTTCTTTCACTACTTGCACACAGCTGAAACGTATTAAATGTTTTTGGATGTTTTTCTACATTTTCAATATTGATTTAAATTACAACACAGATTACAGAGTGCACAGTGCTTTATATTACTTTATACTATTATTTTTTATTACAAATATATATACTGTAAAAATGATAAACAAAAGAAATAGTATTTTTCAATTCACCTCATACGAGCACTGAAGTGCAATCTCATTATCGTGAAAGTGTAACTTACAACTGCAGATTTTTCTGATTACATAACTGCACTCAAAAATCAAAACAGTGTGAAACTTTAGAGCCTACAAGTCCACTCAGTCCTACTTCTTATTCTACCAGTCACTAAGACAAACAGGTTTGTTTGCATTGACAGGAGATACTGCTGCCTGCTTCTTATTGAATACGTCACCTGAAAGTGAGAACAGGCATTCACATGGCATTTTTGTAGCTCATGTTGCAAGGTATTTACATGACATTTGCTAAACATTCATATGCCTCTACTATGGTTTGGCCACCATTCCAAAGGACATGCTTCCATGCTGATGATGCTCGTTAAAAAAAATGTGTCAATTAAATTTGAGACTGTACTCCTTGGGGGGACAACTGTATGACTCCTGCTCTGTTTTACCCGCATTCTGCATATATTTCATGTATAGCAGACTCGAATGATGACCCAACACGTTTGTTTTAAGAACACTTTCACAGCAGATTTGACAAAACTTGGCAAAGAAGGTCTCGATGTGAGATTTCTAAAAATAGCTACACAACTTGACCCAAAGTTTTAGAATCTGAAGTGCAGTCCAAAATCTGAAACAAATGAGGTGTGGCGCATGCTTTTAGAAGTCTTAAAAGAGCAACACTCTTATGCGGAAACTATAGAACCCAAACCACCAAGTAAGAAAATCAATTTTCTGCTGGTGGCATCAGACTCAGGTGATAAAAATGAACATGCATCAGTCTGCACTGCTTTGGATCGATATCAAGCAGAACCCAGCATGTCCTCTGGAATGGTGGTTGAAGCATGAATGGACATATGAATCTTTAGCGCATCTAGCACATAAATAACTTGCAAAACCAGCTACAACTGTGCCGTTCAAATGCCTGTTCTCACTTTCAGGTGACATTGTAAACAAGAAGCAGGCAGCATTATCTCCTGCAAATTGTAACCAACTTTGTCTCTCTGAGTGATTGGCTGACCAAGAAGTAGGACTGAGTGGACTTGTAGGCTCTAAAATTTTACATTGTTTTATTTTTTATAGCATTTTTTTACATAATTCTACTTTTGTAAGTTCAGCTTTCATGATAAAGAAATTGCACTACAGTACTTGTATGAAGTGAATTGAAAAATACACTTTTTTTGTTTTTTACAGTACAAATATTTGTAATAAAAATAAATATAAAGTGAGCACTGTACACTTTGTATTCTGTGGTGTAATGGCGATTAATATATTTGAAAATGTAGTAAACATCAATTTTTTAAAAAATAAACGCTATCTATTGTTGTTTAACAGTGCAAGTAATCACAATTAATTTTTTTAATCACTTGACAGCCCTAATCAATATACCACCATGCAAACACCTGATTGTTGATAAGTACTGTAATGATTTGAAATTGCTGAGTGATACTGAGTTGTAATATGTTAATATAGGAAAATATTTTTACTTTCAGGAGTTCTAATTGCAAATGTGTCCATAGTGTCTTGAAATGCTATTACTCTTTTTAGCACACTATACAATAGGAATGTAGTACTGCTCTAATACCAGAACCATTTTTCATACTTGCTTTTCTCTTGTATGCAGTCATGTTAAAATTCATCCTAGTACAGAGGTTCTGCACAATGTGTTCTTTGCATCACATAAGCCCTTAACACTTCTGTGCCTGAAAATTTTACTGCCTGTAAATGGTATTAGGAATAAGGAGAACCAATGGTGAAAACCAGAAGGCATGGAAAATACACTATGACATAGGCTGAAAATGAGGACCCAGGAACGGACACACAAACACAATCTTTGGTTGGGGAAAATATTGTTATCCCAAGAGGTTCTTGCTCATGTCACCTTCAGGGACTAGCTGTTGTGGATTGCACACAAAGAAAACAATAGTAATGTTTTTACATGGATGTGTACACCATGATGAACTACCCTGTATTTTTATTTACAAGCTACCATTTTTTAATAACCATTCTCAAACAGGCCTCATTCAGTGTCCATTCAAAAGAACAGAAAGATTCCTATTGACAACAATGATCACTGGATCAGGCCGATAAGACTTGTCTCCATGGGCGAGTGCCATCAATAATCATTAATGTCAATATGCCAACCATAGATTTACCATGTAGTTTTAGCACCCACATCAAGATAAAAAGATAATACCACATATTTGCAGGTAGAGCTGGCTGAATAATGTGAACAAAATCCCATGAATACTTGTTAGGATTTTAAAAGAAATTTGCATTGGCTAAGATCATGATCATATTGTGTTCACTTTTGCAGGATGTTGAATGAGCAAATGGGCATGAATGTTCACCAGAACAGTACATTATAAACAAGTGTTGGAGAATATTAATAGAAAGGGAATTTTGAAAGTGTAAAGATAAGTATTTGCACTGCAAACTTGACTAGTAGTTATTCGTATACGGACAGGGTATAGAAACATGCTGTATACATCCAGTCAAAAATAACCAACACAGCTCCAATTTTTAATGAGGAATACCTGCAAAGATCGAGGTCACTAAAATATTACTAATTCTAAATGCGTGACACAGATAATGGGTCGTACCTCCTTCAGTGAAGGGGTTTTCAAGAGAGCTACACCATTTTAAACCAGGTAAGGAGCTGTCCCAATGTCTTCGTAATTTATGACAAGTGATCTACAGACTAAGAAGTATTTGCAGAAGGTATTCAGTGACTAATTCTGAATAACAAATATGCTTGAGGACAAGAGCAATCAGCTTCATGAATAGATGGAGGCAAAATGGGTTGAATAGAATGCTTTTTAATAATTAATCAATTTACACATACGGTACTATAATCCAATCCCTTTAAGGGGTCAGTGAGTGCTGTAGTACAGCAACCTTTTTTGGCTAGCTAGCCATGAGTTCAGTGGCAACTACTGTTTCAGTAAAGCTACTAGCCTATTTTTTACTGGCGGGAAAGAAAGGGTGCAAATAACCTATGCACAAAGTACTTTTGCACACCCAGTTTATTTAATTTATGTGGGCCAGAAGCAGAACCTTAGCCTGATTAATAGCCTGTCCTTTTTTTGTATTTTTTTATAGAAGGCCTCTGTATTCTAAAAGTATGAGATGCTAACAATATGTTGAGAGGCTGCAGAGTCTAAGCAAGGACATGCTATAAGATATTTGTGACTGAGGCCATGAAAATGAAGATTCTGGGTAGTTTTAAGCTGAGTGTAGCTGAGCAATGAAGAAGAAGAGCAGGTCCAGCCTATACAAATTGAGTCCTTGATCATCTCAGTGTTTGTGACTATCTTTCACCTTCTGCATGATGATAAAGGTTTGAAATGTACAACCAAAGCAACAGTTCTTGGCTGGAGCCTGAATATCCTGTCCAAAGTAAGTGACTATTTGAAGTGACACACAAAATCTTATCAGTGTATTTCTTAGCTTTTGTTTGTGTCCCTCTCAAAACACAAAATACAAGCAAAACAAAACAAAAGGTTCCACAAATCATCCTCCTGAATAGGAATTATAGAATAATGGATATTGGAGATCAGTGATTCTCATTATTTTGTCTATAGCTAACCAGAAGAGACTTGTTATGTAAGTAACATATCTCTGCATGCCTATGTTGCTCTTTGCTGCTGTACCTGACACTGGAGAAGCTCACTGCAGAAGAACAGAAGGCCAGATCAGGGATGAGAGAAGGAGGGTCCCTAAGGCAAAAGGGTTAGAGCCTTAGGAATTTGTATCAGACTCTTCAGTGAGTCCAGTGAAGCTTGAATTTCTATGTGAGGATGGTGGAAGAGACAGGACGTCAGGCCTATGGGGCTGTCTTTGCAAGTCAAAGCACACCCTGGTTGATGTTCATGGAACCAGATTCTGCTTGATAGTTGTTCTCAAGCTCTTTCCATTCTTCCTCCTTCCTTCCAAAACATGAAACTGTAGAATATGAGTGAGGTGATGTTCCAAGTACGGGGATTCTGGGGCTCTTTGACATGGGCCTAGCTGCAGCATTAGAAACATAATAGTGCTCTCCATTTAACAGTGCTCTTGTTTGTTTATTTAGTCATATTTTTTTTTCAGTGGAGCTTTATTTGTTCTCCCATCCACTAGTACATGAATAGCCCTTCCTATATTTCTCTCTTTTACATGCCATGGTCTAGTTTTCAACAGCCACAGAATGCCCTTTATTGTGGTATTCTTGCTTTTATCCTAAGTGTCTATGCTACGGCTTTCTGGCCGTAATCAAGAAAGATTAACTCAGACTGGAGCAGGCGCAGAGAAGGGCTGCTAGGGATAATCAGGGGAATGGAGAAGTAATGTGACAAGAGGAGACTAAAGAACTTGGCTTCTTTAGCCTAGCAAACCGAAGGTGGAGAAAGGATTGTCTCCTATAAATACATCGGGGGACAAACAGCAGGGAGGGAGAAGAGCTATTTAAGCAAAAGGACAATGTTGGCACAGAACAAATGGGTATAAATTAGCCATGAAAAAATGTAGGCAGGAAGTTAGAAGGTGGTTTCTAACCTTAAGAAGTGTGAAGTTCTGAACTGCTCCCCTCCCCCCAGTATCTGTAGTGGGGGCAAAAAACGTAACTAGCTTTAAGATGGTGCTTGATAAGTATATGAAAGGGATTATGGGACAGGGTTGCCTGCAATATCAGGGGACTGGACTCAATGACTCAGGATTAGTTCCCTTCCAGTCCTATGTTCTTGTGTTCCAGCTATGTTATCTTTTAAAATCAGCTGCAACCATCACCCTTAAATGGGCAGCACTATCCTTCACCTTTACTATGTTGACAGATTCAAATGGGTCTTGGCACTGGACTTTGAACGCCGTGGCAGAACTTTGAACTACAAATAACAGGAAAGCTGATAGTGCCTCTGTGTCCTGGTGCAGCAGAATTACACTTGGCATAAGAAGAGAATAAAATGTGCATGGGAAAGAAACATGCATTAGACTGCCGTTTCAGTCAGATGAAACAGAAATAAACTAAGGGTGAAGGTTGTGCCAAGTTTATTTGTACCCCACAGGAAACTCAATAATTAAAAAGCAAATTTCTCTGTGTAAAGAAGAGCCACACCCATGCATTACAGATTGAAGAATGGACTTCCTAACACCTAGGCTGTCCCAAGTGGTGGCATCTACGCGGGGGATATGTTCTGGGCTAAATTCACCTCCCCATTGCAGTGGTGTAAATCCTGATTACTTCCACTGAGGTGAGTGGAGCTATTCAAGATTTATACCAGTGTAACTGAGAGTAGAATTTAACTCACTATTTGTTTTTTAACTATACTTTTCCCTTTTCTCTGCTCCATTTTCACCCTACTTGTTAATTAGATTTTTCTCTACAGTTTCTCCAAACCAGGCTGTGAATCCAAGAGAATTTATGTATTCAATGAACTTTCAAAATTATAAAGTTTGAATGGGTTTGAAATTAAACAAAATGAGTTCACCCATCTGTAATAATAAAGTTGAAATGCAAGTGGACCAAAGCACAGAATTAGGATTTAAGGGCTGCTCTATCTTTAATTCAGTCTTTTATAGCATATGTGCATATTGTAGACCATATGGTGGATAAAATTCTGAAATGATTTAAGATCCTTTAATCACATAGAGTGACCAGACAGCAAGTGTGAAAAATCGTGACAGGTGGTGGGGGTAATAGGAACCTATATTAAAAAAGACCGAAAAATCAGGACTGTCCCTATAAAATCGGGATATCTGGTCACCCAATAATCACAAGATCTAATCAGTGAATTTCCTGGCTTTTGCTTGTGTCCATCTCAAAAAACAGAATTCAAACAGACAACTCCTCCTAGCTGAACAGAATTAAAATCACATAACACATTGAATAATCATTATAGGGACTCTCTCTGTCTCTCTCTCTCTCTCACTGCATACATACTACTTCGGTCAGAAGACTGTAGGATACAATAGTTCCATAAGTCACGTCACTTATATTAGTATTATAAACCCATCAAGGATAATAAAGAAAATAGCACTAATGTATTTTTTGGCGTTCAAAGGATTAGATAATGAAACAGAGTAATTCAGAAAAAAGATCTCACTTTCTAATACACATAGTATACATGCCAGGACCAGATTCTGATCTGTGATAAATCCAGAGTAACTCTGGGTCTGATGGAACTACTCTAAATTTATAGTGGCATAACTGAGATCAGAGTGTGGTCCCAGGTGTGGAAACAGTCCACCCCACTCTTTTGAAACCTTCCAATCTGTGCCCTTAAAAGATATTTTAAAATTTCTATAATAATCCAAGGGCAGTCTTTTTCCCAGAAAGTATGTACTTTACACTTATGGCTGATTGGAATATAATAAGGCTGGGGAAAAAATTCTAATAAATTTTTGCTTGACAGCCATCATCTCCTTCCATTGTAACCTGTTCTTAATGCTGGAGAAGAAGAGGATTTTATTCCCTTTATAAAAATATCTCACTTGTTCCTGGCACCTTGAAGTACTCTCTCTTTATTCTGCATGTTTGAAAATGTTCTGTATTGTGTATGAATCTCCTAAAGTAGTTTTTTCTGTGACTTTTCTTCATAATTTATTTTTGT
Organism: Chelonoidis abingdonii; assembly: GCF_003597395.2. Lineage (NCBI taxonomy): Eukaryota > Metazoa > Chordata > Testudines > Testudinidae > Chelonoidis > Chelonoidis abingdonii. Next base: position 226,751,833 of record NC_133770.1, read on the forward strand.
AGCAGAGTCCCTCTCCGATATGTAGTTAATACAGGTTAACTAGTGTTGTGTTTAAAGACTTGTACATGCACACAGAGATAATTATAATTGATGCATTTTTTTTGCATGAATTAGAAAATGAATGAATGACAGAGTTTCTATCAATGCATTAAAATTCAATAATGATGGAATTACTTAATCCATTTAATCTATAAGGGTCTGATTTTTTTGTAGCTAGAATCAATACAAGTTACACATTCTTCACTTAGAACTGTTTTAAGGCATATCTCATCTTTTTCTCTATAACTGTACAGGTCTAAATTGTGGTTTTAAGACACAGACTAAGATGGGGCACATTGTAGAGTGGCCCATTCTCCACTGGGAATTCCTGGAGGAAGGACTTTCTAGTACATGGAGGCACAATCCTTCCCAGAGTGGCACGGAGGATTATGCAGGCCATACCATCCTGTAGCATAGTGCAGCCAGCTACTCTTGATGTAACAGGTCCACTTGCCTTGGCCCCACTTCCTCTTGCTGCTCTTGTGTGTTGACTAAAAGTGAGCAGTCCCTGAACTCTCTCCCAGGCCTTGGGTCTGCAATTGTGACAGGCCCTTGGCTGTCCACACTAGGAGAGAGACTCCTTTTGTTCCCCAACCAAGACCCCTGTATCAGGGCCTGTTAGTGTCTGGCCCTTAATATTTGTCAAACATATTAATACATGCTATAAATGCACTACAAGTAAGAAGGAGACAAAGGAAAGTGAGAATATTTTCATTACTTAATGGGTAAGCAGAGTTAATAATGGATGACACAGAGACAGGTGAAAGGCTTAATGCCTTTTTTGCTTCAGTCTTCTCTAAAAAAGATTTAACTATGTTAAGTATCTGGTCACAGTTAATATTATTAACGACATGGGTGAAGGAACACAAGCCAGAATAGGTCAAAGATTATTTAGATAAGTTAGGTGTATTCAGGTTGGCAGCGCCTGATGAAATTCACTCTAAAGCACTTAAGGAACTAGCCAATACAATCTTGAAATCACTAGCAATTACCTTTGAGAACTCATGGAGGATGGGTGAAGTCCCAGAAGACTGAAGAAGGGGAAGCATAATACCTATCTTTAAAAAGGGGAACAAAGAGGACCAGGGGAATCACAAACCATTCAGCCTAACTTCAATACCTGGAAAGATACTGGAACACACTCTTAAAGAATTGATATGTAAGCATCTAGCAGTTAATAAGGTGGTGAGCAACAGCCAACAAATCATGCCAAGACAATTTAATTTCCTTCTTTAATAGGGTAACTGGCCTAGTGGATAAGTGGGGAAGCTGCAGATGTGGTACATATCTTGACTTTAGTAAGGTTTTTGATAGAGTCCCACATGACATTCACATAAACAAACTACAGAAAAAATGGTCTAGACCATTTGGTTTTCAAACTGTGGGGCACACCCACCTGGGGTGCATGATGAGGTTATTGGAAGGGGTGGGTGTAAGGACCTGTTGTAGTTCCTGCTGCTTCTGCCAGACTGGAAGAACAAAGAGGAGAGACAGGGTGTGACCTTTCCCAGCACAGGAGGTGAGGAGGGATCCATTCTTGCTCCTTCGTCTCTGCAGAGGATGATGCACATGCGCCACCCTGCTGGGGATCACACCAGGGCCAGAGGAGCCTGCAGCCTATGAACGCAGACAGGGGCATGATGACAGGGACACAACTCAGCTGTCTGTATCCTGCTGGCACAGCCTACCCAGAGCGTGTCCCAGGGAAGTGATACTCACAAGCCACAGAGCAGCAGGCACCCTGGCTGGGATGGGCTCCTGGATCCCCGGCATTCATGGAAATACTGTTTCTTAGAAAGAAAAGGGTGCATATGTGACATTAATCTTTGAAGGTGGGGATCAGCAAAAAGTTTTCAAGAATCTCTGGTCTGGGGGAAATAACTATAAGGTGGATTCACAGCTGGTTTCAAAAACATATCAAAGAGCAGTTTGTCAAGGAAAGGGGTACTGGGTCTGTCCTGAGACTGGTAATATTCAATATTGGATGACAGAATGAAGAGTATACTTATAAGACTTGCAGATGATACCAGACCTGGGAAGAGGTTGCAAACACATTGGAGGACAAGATTAAAATTCAAAATTGTCTTGATAAATTGGTGTTAAGTATCAGAGGGGTAGCTGTGTTAGTCTGGATCTGTAAAAGCAGCAAAGAATCCTGTGGCACCTTATAGACTAACAGACGTTTTGGAGCATGAGCTTTCGTGGGTGAATACCCACTTCGTCAGATGCATGTCGAAGCGGGTATTCACCCACAAAAGCTCATGCTCCAAAACGTCTGTTAGTCTATAAGGTGCCACAGGATTCTTTGCGGCTTTTGATAAATTGGATAATTGCTCTGGGGAATAACTAGCTAGGCATTAGTATGGCTGAAGAGGATTGGGGGGTATGTAGTGGGTCATGAACTGAATATGTCAAAAATGTAATGCTGTTGCAAATTGGGCAAATGTCATTTGGGTTGTATTAATAGGAGTGTCATATGTAAGATATGGGAGGTAATTATTCTGCTCTAATGGCACAGGTCAGGCCTCAGCTGGAGTACTGTGTCCAGATCTGGGCACCATACTTTAAAAAAGTTGCGGACAAATTGGAGACTGGCCAGAAGAAAGCAACATAAATGAAAAGAAGTTTAGAAAACATGATGTACAAGGAGAGGTTGAAAGATGTAGGCATGTTTAGTATACAGAAGAGAAAACTGATAACAGTCTCCAAATATGTTTGGGCTTATAAAGAAGATAGTGATCAATTGTTCTTCACGTCCCCTGAAGGTAGGACAAGAAGCAATGGGCTTAATTGTCCTGGATTTAATCTGCAGTAATGGAAGATTTTAGGAAAAACATTCTAAGCATAAGGATAGTTAAGCACTGGAACAGGTTACCTAGGGATTTTATTGAATCTCTGTCACTGGAGTTTTTTAAGAACAGTCTAGCCAAACATCTGTCAGGGATGGTTTAAGTGCAGGGTGTTGGACTAGATGTACTCTAGAGGTTCCATCCAGCCTTACATTTCTATGATAAATCCTTGGATGGAAAGTGTTGTTTATTATAGGATCAAGTCCTGAAGTTCTTTCTTAGTCTTTATTTGAGTCAATGGGAGTTTTGTCTGAGTAAGGAGTAAGATCTTGAGAATTTGGCCCATTAGGTAAATAATACCTAATAATACAATATCCACTATGGTCTGCTTTATTTACTTGCAGAAAACTTTAAACTGGTCCAGGCGTCAGCAAGGAAGGCACAACTGGAATAATTCAGTTTCTCATGTGTGTGTTGGGAACCTGATCATAATTAGATATGATGCATTTTCATTCAAAACCACATTTAATCCTTGTCTATATATTGGGTTGGAGTGAGGAGGTTATTTAGGATTTACAAAGAAAAAGATTTAGATTGGATAAAAAATACTCTATTGATGATTCATGATCTCAGGTATTGTGTTTAGAAATCTGAACTTAAGCTTGCTTAAATATCAGGCGGATGTAGTTTATCTGTAGGGTTAAACCTTGAACTATTTCTTCAGGCAGTTTTTACTTAAGCCCACAGGTTACCTTTGCTCCACAAAAAGGCTACTGGTTACTAGATGGTACAGCATATGCAAAGAACAAATTACAAACAGAGACACATGTCCACCCATAACAAGCTATTTTTAATACCCACTAAGAACTCAACTAAAGGTTGCATCCGGTTAACAAACTAATTGACAGTGCATGTAGAAAAGTGAAAAGGAAACCCAAAATGCTGAGCTCTGCACTATCAAAAACTTTAAAAGCATATTAATTTTTAAATACCATAAATTACCTTGCCCTAAATGTACATGCATAAAACAGCATCCATAACGTGATTAATAGATTACAAGAGGGTTTATAACAAAGAGCTGCTGACACCAATTTTTAAGACAATCACAATATTACAGTTCATTGAAGGAAATTCACTTCTGAGGTATATATATTAGGGCAGATGAATAACTCAGGCAGGAACATCAGCCAGCCTGAACCAGATACATTCATGCTGTTCTGTGCCTCACCATTACAAGCTGGGTTCAGAAGACAAGGAATAATCTTATTTTAGCAAACATCATCACATTATAGCAATCATTTTTGCCCTGACAGCCTAATGAAGCCCATTCTTTAGGCAGGTCTGACCCTAAGAACCTGTAACCACAGGAGACTCTCAGTTCTCAGGGATCATTCAGTGAAAGGAGATGTGAAAGATAGTATGATATGTACAGGGTGTACTGACTCCTGATTTGACCTTCTTCACAGAGGTCTTCATTTGGCCATAGGCCAGCATTACCTAAAGGGTGGTAAGGAGAGGACTAAGTAGTTGGTGATGGCCAGGTGAATGGCCACTCTCTACCCACCAGACACCAGCATAGATTTCCAGTCTAAATTATGCCCTTGCTCTTCTCAGAATGCTAATGTACTTTTGCCTGAGCATTGTACAATTTGGCCCATACTTCTGTCATGTGACAGACTTTACATTGACACAAATTCTTAATGTGACCCTCTACATTTTGCTTGCTCAGTTGTCAGGTGGCTGAAAAATGCATGATATTATGCTAGAAAGTATTTTTGGAAGGTGGAATAATATTTCAGAACTTTCTGAAAAGTACAAACTCTGAACAAATGCTGATTACTGGTGATGGCATGAACTTTTCATACAATAAATACAGTATTTGAGGCCTGTACCACATACAAAGGATTGGCATTGTTTGAGACGAACTCCATTTTTATCTCTGAGTGGTTTAAAATTTATGATTATTCCTGATATATGAAAGATCACTTTGGAAATCTGTTGGGAACATGTCTTGGCAAGTTACTAAATGGGATAGACAGTCCTTGGTTTTAGACTGGATAGGTACAACATTTCATATATGATATTACTGGACTTCCATTCAGTGTTTATAAAATGGTTCATCCAATATTTTTGGAAATGTATGTACCCAGGAGGTCTCTGCTCAGATATAGAGCCTGATTTTCAGTGATATATTGCTTTTACCTTGATCTCTAACTTGCCTGACTAATACACACAAGATGGTTCAAGAGACTTGCCCAATACCATCATGTAAGTGTCTCAAACCAGATTATAATTAATATTGCTTCTGTGTCTGAAATCTCTTCCTGTGGCAATGAGGCCATATAGCCCCCTTTGAACTCTTCATATTTGTTTTAAGTGGATTTATTGCTTAGGAAAGGAGATGGATTGATAGCCTTGGGACACAAAGTTTTCTATTTCTCCCCAAACAGGTGTAGCGTGGATAAAAACAGTGCATACTTCTGCACAACAATATATTTGCTTTTAGAAAATAGCTTCCTATAGCCCCAAAGTATTAAAAATGACTTCCAAGTTCATTACATAATTAAATATGATACTAAGCAAACCAGTGCATGAACATGCTGACAGGAGATCGGCAGTATTTTCCAGTTTTTACTGTCTGGTCACCTACAGTATCCATCTTACTGGTGGTATTTATAAAAAACACCATGCTGGAAGTTCTTGATAGCTTTCAAGAAAGCTCAGATTTTATGTTTAATAACTTTGAGGAAGATTGTGAAATTTATGCACAACCAATAAGGGGACATTTTGGAGTTGCACACCCCAGATGGAGCACTGCAAGGCTCCCAGGTGCACACAGGTGCTGTGCTTTGTACTACATTCATGGAAGTGAGTAGCTGGAACAAAGAGCCACTTGCTCCGCTCACCTCTGCTCAATGGTGACCAAAGGAGCATTTCCCTGTTCCCTTTGGGATGCTATGTGCCCATGGGGAATAGGGAGTAGAGACAGGGCAATCCTACACTCCCTTGATTTCAGAGCCTACTATGCCACCTGGCCCTTTGATAGTTTCCCTTTTAAGTACTTATACCACGTTTAGGGCCTAAGCCTGCAAGCTTTACTCTCAGGAGTATTCCCTCAAGTCCCATTAAAGTCAAATGTTGAATGCTCCTGAAATCAATAGAATTATTAATGTGGGAAAGATTTTCAGGATCTGGCCCTTAATTTGTACCACACATTCCCAAAATCCTTTGCAAGATTAAGTAATAACTAACTGTAAATGGAGATGGTGATGTATCAGGGCACAGTCCAGACTAATGAGCAGCTGCATCACCCCTGCCCTGCAACCTTACAATGCCTTACAATGCTTGGTGAAGTAGATCCCACTTGGGCCTCTCACAAACAGCCTTCCAGCACACAGGCCACACCCTGAGTGTCTACGTGTAACTGCAGCCTGCCAGCTACACTTGGGTTACGGTCTGGCTCTCACCAGCCTTAGTTATAAAGCAGTGTGACCCCAACACACCCCCAGTCTGAGATTTCCCCCTAGATCTGTATGTCCTGTACTACCCAGTGCTCGTCTGGGCAGTACAAGTTATATTAAGTCTGTTATTCCTCTAAGAGGATAATATGCACACAGTTAGTCACCCCAAATGAAGTTACCCAGACACTTCAATTTAAACACACTGGATTAGATAAAACAAGTTGATTAACTACAAAGAGAGAGATTTTAAGCGATTGCAAGTAATGAGACTTAAAATCAGAAATGGTTACAAGAAAAAGATAAAATGCTTATTAATGCCTAACTTAACAAACTATGTAAGATTCAAGCAAAGTTTTTCACCACGTGCTTTGACCAGTCTCATTGGCCAAACCATCTGGGTCAGGATGCCTCTCCCAGAGTCCAACAAATTCTTCTTTTGTCCTTCATGTGCTGTGAATATGATAAGCGGGGTGTGTGTGTGTGCTTTGGGGGTGTTCGTTCCTCCTTTTTATACTTTCAGTCCCTCTCTTGAAAAACATTTCCAGCTGGGCACCAGGAGATGGAGAGTCTATGTGGGAGGATGTTCTCTGTTGGTTTTTTTCTCACCTGTTTGAGCTTTCTTTGTTTCCCTTCTTGCTTGATGATTCTTTTTACTGATAAGATGCAAATTAAGCACACATTCCTTTTTTTAGGACAGACCTGTTTGCCAATTTGTGTTTGGGCAGGGCTGTGGGGGTTTGGGACATGTGTTAATAACATCATATAGGGATATCTTATAACTTCACTTGCAATGTTGACACACATTTTACCAGGACAATAATGACCAGCAAATTATGAGTTTACAGATGACACCCCACAAGACATACTTTGTGCAAAGACTATAACAGAAGTGGATAGGGTGTGAATATAGGGGTGTATTCTGTCACAGAGACAAAAAGCTAGACATGAGAAAACATATGGTTTGGGTAACATTAGAAATGACCTGGAGAGCTGAGAATGGAGGAAGATAAGACAGGCTTTTCCAGGAGGCAGGAAAAGCCACAAATTTTAAACAGTGAGGGTAATTAACCATTGGAACAAACCACAGCAGAAATGTTTTTTCGACATCTCTTGATGTCTTCAAATCAAGATTAGATGTCTGAAATATATATGTTAGCCCAACACAAGTTATTAAGCTCAGTATAGAAGTAATCTTGATGAAATGTAATGGCCTGTGATATACAGTAGGTCAGATTAGATGATCTAATCATTCTTCTATGAATCTTTAAAACATAAATTGGAAGGTTCCTGCATTATCAATGACCAGATCATGTGCAGGGGTATTGTGATGGGGTGGATGAGGCCTAAGAGGCCCCTTGCTGGAGGCAGGGAAAAGAGCAGAAGAGAAGTCCTCCAGGCTGCCTAGAGTGGCTGCAGGAGATCAGCCAATCAGAGGGGCTGCTGGAGCGACCAGTCAGTGGCCAGGAGCACATAAATAGAACCAGTAGAGGCACAGCAGTCGGTTGCTGCCTGAAGCTTAAAGAGGGAGATCTGGGTGGCTGGTTGGCTGGAAGAGCAGCAGGACTGTGTGCAGCTCAATGCACGCAGGACTGAGCCTAGGGAAGGCTGCCAAAGAATGGGTGCCTGGATGGCTGGGAAGAGCAGCAGGACCATGGACAAGTCTGTGGAGGCAGGCTGAGCCCCGGGTACTGAGCCCAAACCCTAGCCAAATACTGTGATGGGTACTGCTGGTATGGTTGAAGACTGAGCCCAGGGAGGGCTGCCGAAAGGACAGCAACTGAGGGTACTGAGATGGGCCCCTGTTGGACTGTTAAAGAAGGCAATGTCTCCGGGGAGGAAGCCTGAGTGCTACAGTCTCATAGCAGGGCCATGAGAAAGAGCTAGAGACCATATAACCCCAAAGGCGAGACAGTGTGTATGACTTGGCTGGAGGCTGAGTTGTTGAAGGCCTGCTGAAGAAACATTGGCTGGGTGTGGGGGTGGGGAGTGCTTGTAAGAGGCGTTTGCCACCCTGTTGTAAGAACTGAAAAAAAAGCAGGCTCACATACAACCAGAAAGGGAGTGCCTGCCAGAGGTGGGTGCCACGCCGTGAAAAAGACTGAATGATTGCAGGCACGTATTGGCCAGAGAGGAGGGTGCCATTGCCGTTACAGGAAGAAAGCAAGCCAGTGCAAGATGAGTGGAGAGAGCAATGAGGAGAGAAGAGGTAGATCACTTAATACAATGGTAAATCAAGTGATTTTGCCGACATCAATAGTTACACCAGTGCAACATGAGAATTGGGCCTAGCGTGTGTGTGTGTGTGTGTGTGTATTGACAAGGCTTTCAAGCAAAGGAATTAAAGGTTCGGTTACGAAGGACTTTTAGAAAGGAAAACCTGAGAATGTACTTTCATAATACTGTCTTGTTTTAGATCTCTTAACATATGCAAAATAACTACTTATGTGTGTTATGTGAACTATTCAGGGAATATTGTATCCCCTGAATGAACATGTGTTTTTCCTCAGTATCAAATGATCTTTGAGTAAACATAGTATTTTTTCCTTTTACCTACTCATTTTTAGTAGTACTGATGATAATATATGTGAACATTGCAATAAATACAAGTTAAAATATTGCAGTGTACATTGCAGAAAACCAATAAACAGCTTGTATGTATGGATAGGTGTGAAATTATTGCTTGCTCTTCAAGTATGCTCTAGCAAAATTGTGATTTTCAGATATGATCTGTTCAGTCAAATTAAAGTTTGGTGACTGCCTCCAGACATGCATTTTATCATCAAAAAACAAACCAAACAGAGAGAATGGTCAGCAATACATAACTGTATTCAAAAGCAACAACAACAGCACTGGTGGGTGAACTTTACAGCAGTAGGCAGATAACAGAAGCAGGAAATAAGAGTACCACAATAGATCACATTAGGACAGGATATTATAGTATCTCAGCCTTGTTCACTAATATAAAATTATGAGCTACAGCTTTCATAGCCACATCTGTCAAACTATATTAAAAAGCTAGAAAAATGTGATTGTTGCCTTCGCATGTGGTGATTTGGTCAAGAAATTAGGTGTGTGTGGTAACAAACACACAATATGTCCTGCATAATTCAGAACTAATCCCTCGCTTCCAAGCATAATATAATACTGTGTACTGTATAATAATAATTTGTATCTCATTAGGTCCCCCTTGGCTCCATTGGCTGTATTCAGATGAATATCTTGCAAACCTATTCTTGATTCTTAAAGCTGAAGACCCACTCATTGGAACAGGAACTATGAGTGCTGGTGGTGCTTCCGCACACCCTGGGCTGAAGTGGTTTCCATTATATACAGGATTCACAGACTGGTTCAATGGCTATCAGCATCCCCAATATACAAATTGTTCCAGCATCCCTGGGTACACTAGTGAGTCGAGTTGTGCCAGTAGAACCTAGCCGTCTGGCTCTTTGACTGTGGTACCAGCTCATACTCTATAGAGTTAAGAAGACTGCAAAAGCTAAAGAATTTGCAATCCCTCTGTCACCTTAAGTAACTTATTTTCATTTAATCTATTTTTATTAGCTGGCAGATGTCTGATTATTTTTATATTCTTAATCTTAGGGTGTGAAAGTGTGGCTGGCAGCATGCATGTGTGTATGAACTCCCAAAAAGTCCTTATGGGTAAGGCACCATAAAGAAATTCCCCAGGTTTGAACAGCCCTAAATCATCTCTTATAAGATTAATCATTAGTGTGTGTTCTGTGTTCTATATTTAGAAGCCCTGAGAGATTATCATTTGACATTTCTGGTAAATAGAACATGTGAAACTTTTGTTTATTAAGAATGTCCTGTTAAAATGGCTATTATGATATCCTTATGATGGGGGAGAGAGGGAGGAAAGCCACCACAGGAGTTTTAAGCTAACAAGGAAGCTTTTTAATGGCTCTGAGACATATAATTCATTCAGACATAGATGTTGTAAGCAGAGTCAGGATGAGCGCTACCCTGACATCTGGTGGTGAATTGTAGGGAGTGTGGAAAGAATTTCAAGAATTTCAAAGTGTGGAAAGATTTGCATTGGCATCCACCCTTCACTTAGCATAAGCCCACAGCAGACTGGGATGGTTATTTTAACAGCTCTGGGATCCCCAATTTCTTTGTTATTGGGGCAGGAGGAAAAAAAAAGTTTGTCACCCTGATTGTGTGAATGGGGAGCTGTGGGACTGCTTTGTGACAGAGATGACTCAACCTCAGTTGGGGGTACTTGCTAAACATGGGACATGGGTTCCAAAACCCATGAATTGAGAGAGGTTGGGGACTGGTGTGTGTACCTGATGGTATGGGCCCTTTTGAGGGCTTGGAACACCAATTGCACATCCTCCTCTCTCCAATGTTAAGAGTAGAGCTAATTTTGATTCCATTAGGAGTCCATCTAGAGACTGCTGAGCTGAATTCATGTTGGGCCAATGGTGCACCAGCACCAGGGCTCCCCTACTAAGAGCTGAAATCTGGAAGAGCTGAACTGAGTGCTGTGTTAACTAGTGGGGGAGCCTGAAGACCTATTGTTAAGTGGCTGGCAGAGCGGAGCAGTTTGCAGTGTGTTGGAGCAGCCCATGGAACAGTGAGCGGAGTGAAGCGGTTTGCATGGACAGCTGGAGGAGCGGCACAGCTGGTGTGGTGGAGCGGGTTGTGGTGAAGGCTGCAGCAGAACTCCATGGAGAGGTGGAGCAGTTGGCCCTGGCCCATGTAAGGTGCCCCTTAACATCCTGTGTGGACTCCCCCCCCATTTCCACCCAGGCTGGGAGGGGTAAAACTCTGCAGATAAACTCTTGAATTCTGGGGTGGCACTGACAGAGACTTTTGGGTTGTTGGACTTTGGGGTAATTGGACTTAAGACCCTAAGTGGAAAAGGACATTGCCAAATGTACTTGGAGGTGGGTTTTGTTTATGGTTTGTGTTATAATCCTGTTTGTGGTGTTTCTCCAATGGGATTCCGCATTGTTTCCTTCCTTTATTAAAAGGATTTTTGCTACACTCAGACTCCATGCTTGTGAGAGGGAAAGTATTGCCTCCTAGAGGCGCCCAGGAGGGTGTGGTATGTAAGTGTCCCAGGTCACTGGGTGGGGGCTCGAGCTGGTTATGCATGGTGTTATTAAAATGGAACCCCTGGATACTGAACCCAGCCCTTGTTGCTGCCAACTCAGAGGGGCAGAAGGGTTACAATAATAACTTGATTTCAGGATTAAGATATTTAATCAGCTCCAAGATTTGATTTTGGGAAAATTCCTTAGTTAGGCCAACTTGGCCAACTTCCTCCTTAGACTCCCTCTTAGAATTTATAAGGATTTATTAGTTTTGGTATTACTTTGATATGACAAATGTGATTTTATTACAATCCAAAGTTGAGACTAACTTGTTTGCTATCTTGATTAGATTTTGCTATTAAATTGATAGTTGTATTGCTTTATTTCTAGTTTAATTTTAAAAGCTTATCTTTTATGAGCTTTTCTTGATTTTTATGTTGTTTGTTTCAATGAAACATACAAAAAAAACTGAATCACACTTATTTCAACAAGCAGTCCAGATCCAGCCCCTTTGAGAACCTGGGTGGATATCAGCTGGACAGACTGAAAGCCTGACAAGCTCCCTCCGTGGCCCTCCCTCCTCTCCCTGTAGTGTTTGGTTCTCACAAAGGTGTAATGTTAAAATGTCCAGGCATCACACTGAAAAGGGATTTCTTAACCTGACATTAAGATAATATTTTCTCTGAGGTTTTTGTGTGTGTGTGTGTATGTGTTCAAGTACATTTGATGTTGTGCTACTGTATGTATCACGAAGAAAATATGAAGCAGTAGTAACTGAGGCGATTTTCTGTAGGTTAGTTAGATCCACTCAGGAGGCAGAAAAAGCAGAGACTAGATAAAAAATGTTTATTTGAACCGAACAACATGGATATTAAAATGCTCATATATTTTTAGCTTGTAACTGTGAAATAGACATGGATTTGAATTGCCTAACCATCTCCTCTCATGTCTGCAAAAGAGTCTATATTTATATACCCATAGGGTTATATTAATGTTTGTAATTAAAATCCTATTTTAATCCTATTCCACTTGGTAAGACTATGATTTATGATCACTATTCCTTATTTAGACACTTTGTCTATTGCTTAAGGCTTCTTGTTTGGAATACTTAAGAGAGGAAGACAATGAAAGAATCCCAAGTGAGAGTTGGAAACTATACATGTGCTATCTTGGAAAGGAAGCAAAAGATTCAGTTTGCTGGAGGTATTTAATCATCCTGTTGAGCTAATAGTATGCACATCCTCCCCAAAAAGCATTTTAATTAAATGCTAAAATGTAGGATGAATGCAAATATGACAAGTATTGAAGTGTCTGTGTTTCCTTGTGGCAAGATCATACGATTGTGAGCACCATGCTATATAGCTGCACATAATATATGCATATTGAAAGAGAGAAATATTATCAATACCTTTGACAGCTTGATGTATCTACTCATCTGTGAACCACCTTTAATCTCTTTTTAAGCTAAAAATTATATTAGTAGAGTTGTGCAAACAATTTTGCAACACAGACAATCTTTTCCAGGAATTTTTGGTAACACAACTTACTGCTGAAAAGTATTTCCCTCCTCCCCCCAACTCATGTTGACATCTGGTGAGTTGACTTGCACATCACCGAACTGTAGTGAAATTCAAGAATTACTTTGCTTTTGGTGTTGCCTGGTTTGAACCTACAACTTGCCAAGATGATTAGTAGTGTTTACTCTTGCAGACAGACAACAGAAAGAAAGGAACTAAACTGACAGAATTATGGACCAATCGGGAAAAAATGCACGGAGCATCACAAATTTGTTTCCTGATTTTAAAAAAACAAACAACCAATTTCACTTAATCGGTGAGATTGTTTAGTACATAAGCAGTGATGGTGTAAAAGGTCCAAATAGCAGCCAGAACTGCCAGCTGAGAATTCCACAGTGCATGGGAGCTCTCATTTGGTAAAGAGATGGCATGGCAACATTCTCCACCTAACCCTGGCATGGGGTCAGAGAAGGGCATATCCAGTCCATCATATGCTCAGTCTATACCAAGCTAGTGTATGGCCTCGTGGGGACTCTTGCTAGCTGGCATAGGTTAAAATAGCCCCACTCTCTTTACCTGCCCCAGACATTTCTGTTTAACTCCTCGTGGGTCCCCCAAACCCATATTTCCCTGAGCCCAAAACCATACTTCCTGCTGTCTGGTCTGGCTCTCTGGCTCATTAGTAGTGTGTGCAGAGCCCAATCAGTGAGACAGGCAGGCTGCCAGCATTGTTCAAATGGAAGTAGCTAACAAACCGGAGAGTTTTTGATAGCTAATCTTTGCTGAGCTCAGAACCATTATTCTGAATAATAGAAATAGCTTCTTGCACATAGGTGGCTTTCAAATGTTACTATTAAACATGAAGTGTTATCAGAATGAGTGTGTGAAATTTGGGATTTGCAGCAACTGCTGTTTAGCTATTGGAACCCAAAGAAATGCGAGGGGAAAAAATAGGGCAACATTTCATAAAGGGAGCACTTTTAAATATTTCCTCTGCAAAATCTGGCAACGTTTTCACTAAAAAAATTACAAAGAGATTAAATCTTCCTGTGAATTGTTATTGTGCCAAATCCAGAGATTAAACTCCATCTTTAACATGTGAAACAGAGTGATTTCAACTCTGCCCTAAGTGGAAATTACAGTGTAGTCTCAATGGTGGAGTCACTGTTGACATGTCTATGACTTTATTCAGTCTTGCCATCTAATTCTCATGTATATGGGAGCCACTTGTGCCAACTCACAGTTAATGAGATGACTAGATGATGTAATATCCTTGTGTTTCTTAGATCTTCTTGAACATCAGAGGCAGGGTACTGCCTGCTCTCGAAGTCTTGAGACAATGGATGCTCTACTCTTCATCGTATGCCAGAGAAAACCTGTGGCATCCTTTCAGGCACAGAGGGGTGGGTATTACCAAAAATATTCTGGTTGAATGTTTAAATGAACTCGCATAGGCCATTCTCATGCCATCTGTACTGGATAGGAGATGTATTTATTTTGGCCAAGTTGCCTTTGTTTTTCAAATTGATCTTATTTTATAGTTGTGATAGGTGCTATGAAAGTTTGGTGCACCATATAATTCAGTCTTGTAACTTTAATTATGTGCATGCCTACATACATAAAACTACATTAAAGGCAATTATTAAGGTTGCAAAGTCAAGTACTCAAAAGTAAGATATGGCAGAATTAAGGTAGCCTGTACAACCTTTATCTGGTCCCTTGTGCATATGCATTATGATATAGTATTTAATTACATGATCTCATATTTTTTTCTACCCTTGCCTTATTCGGCACACGGAGTGGACATGCTTTGGTGGTGGAGCATGGTGTGCAGTGTAGGAGACTCTTGTCTGCAGGACCCCTGCTTCATTTGCTGCAGAAGTTGGAATTCAATGAAGTGGGAGATTGCAGGAATAGGGAGGATGGTCTCATGGGTAGTGAATTGAATGCAGCCCTGGAGAACTGGATTCTAGTCCTGTCTCTGCCACAGAGTTCCTATGTGATGTTAGGCAAGTCACTTAAACCATGGGTGGCTGTTAATTTTGTGTTTGCCGTTTTCTGGGTGCCTGACTGGCCTGATCTGCAGAAATGCTGAAACCTCACAGCTGAAAACTGAAGGTAGAATGGTCTATGTTCAAAGAGCTATAAAATAAGTACTCTGAAAAATCAGGTTCTGGGCACATCAGATTTGGCACCCCAGATCAGTGGATACTTTTGACCTTAAACTTTCTGTGCTTCAGTTCCCTATCTGCAAAATAGGGATAATAATACCCCTCATTTTACAGAAGTATTGTGAAAAAATTATTAATATTGCTGAAGCACTCAGATGCTATAGTGATGAGCACCACAAAAAGGCCCATGAGGAAATTAATAATTCTGTCTTCAAGCAGGATTTGAACTGTGTGCAGTAAATAAGGCCTGGGGCCGCACAATGAACAATGCAGAGAAAACAAAATAGAGAAAGCTCCTCAGCAAGTCAGCACCATCCATCCTGTCACTGAATGAAGTCAAGAGTCCTGTGGGAGAAAAAGCAATAGGCGATTACGTAATGGAAGACTGTATCATAATGCGTAAGCACCATGGAACTGAATTAAGCTTACACAGGCAACCTTAATTTTGGCATTTCCAAACTTCGGAGTGGATGACAAAAGCAATATTCCTGATACAAAGACCATGCCCCTGCCATAGTTCAAGTACCTGATCCAAAGCAGAATGGTACTTGAGCTTTTCAAAGAAAGGGTCACCAGGATTTTTTTTACAGGGGCAAGACAATATTTTTCACTAGCCTCACGCTTGGAAGTGGTTGAACCAACTGGCTAAAATTTAATAGGCAAAAAAAAAAATCATCTTGAGGCAGACACGAAGAATGGAACATTTCATCCTAAATAGTTATGGTTTGGTAAAATAATAAGCAACTGAAAACAGGTTCTTATGTTGGGAAGTGTTGGGCACCTTTAATCAGAAGTGGTGCTACCAGCTCCTCCTATAAGACTGTGGTGAACATGATAAATGCCTTTCTAAACCCTGGACCCAGTTACAATGGAGTTAACAATTAAAGGGCCTTTGTGGCATTGATGGCATGCAGTAAATGAGAGTAGACAGTAATATCTAATGTCTGCCAATACAAAAGCACCAAGAGGGAAATTCTCCACTGAGTCAGTAAATATGACCTAACAGGTGTTAGGTAAGTTGAGCCAATAATGCAGATAAAATCAGTTCAAAGTTCTGTTTCGCTACCTTGAAACAAAATTCTGCAAACATCATGTGGAACTTAAACTATTGTGTTTTAAAGGTAAAAGATTTATACGATCTGAAGAGAAACCAGAGTAAATCTTTCAAAACTAACATAATGAAGTACTACTCTGTAGATCTATTTACTAACATTTCAAGGCAAAAACAAGAAGTAAATCAGGGATCTCAAACTCAATTTACCTTAGGACCAGTGCCAGTCCTCAAATCCTCCCAGTGGGCCAATGTCACCCATGCTGCCCAGAACCTGCCCCCCAAAACTCCACCCCCCAAAAAACTCTCCCCCCCCCGCCTAAGGCTCTGGGATGGAGTTTGAGAGGGGGAGGAGGTCTGGGGTACAGAGCCGGAACAAGGAGGTCTGGGGTACAAGGAAGTTTTGTGCCCTAGGTGAAATTTCCACCTTGTGCCACCCCCCCAGCTAATCCCCCCCCCGTGGCAGCTAACCCAGCCCCCCACCCCGGGAACCTGCCACCCCCACAGGGAGCCCGCCCAGCAGCTACACCCCCTCCACAGCAGCTAAATCACCCAAGCGGAGACTCCGCCTCTCCGCCCCCCGCGCAGCTAACCCCGCCTGGGAAGCCCCCCCTGCGACGCAGCTAACCCTGCTGGGGAGCCCGCCCCAGCTCACCTCAAGCTCCGCCTCCTCGCTGAGCACGCTGGTGCCGATCTACATTCCCTCCCCGTCGCAGGCTTGTGGCACTGATTGGAGGAGACTTAGAGCGGGGGAACTGTGTGCTCAGCCAGCGGAGACAGAGTGGAACCGGACTCTCCCCCGGACACAGACACACGGAGGGCACACTACTGCCCCACACCCACACCCAACCCCACGCTCGCGCCACCCACACCCCACCCTCCCCCCCGTTTACTCTGTGGCGGACCTCCCCAGCCCCCCCAGCTTACCTCCATTCCACCTCCCACCTGAGCGGCTTTTAAGGTGCCCCCAACCATTAGCGCCCCCATGCGGCCGCCTAGGTTTCCTAAATGGTTGCACCGGCCCTCTGGTAAGTTGGGGTGCAGGCTTGGGGAGGAGTTTGGGGGTTCTGGGGGGTGTGGGGGACGGGCACATGGCTCTGGAAGGGAGTTGGGGTGGGAGGGGGTCTGGGTGCCAGATCTCTGAGATGGAGTTTGGGGTGGGGACGGGGGTATGTGGGGAGGGGCTGGGGGTACAGGCTGTGGGAGGGGATCAGGCACTTATCTAGGGCTCCAAGGCGGGATGGGCCGGGGGGCCTCCGCATGCTTCTGCCCCCAGTCACTGCGTCCGCAGTGTCCCATTGGCCGCAGGGATGCTCGGGGCAGGGGCAGTGCATGGAGGCACAGCCCTGCCCCTCACCTGGGCAGTAGGGAGGGGCCGGCATCCACCGGAGCAAGCAGACAGACTCCACTCAGCTCTGCTGGGGCCCCTGAGGCGGGAGCACCTGGGGGCAGCAGGGGGGGCCAAGGGAGAGATCCAGCCTCAAAACCTCCATGAGCCACACCGGGGAGGCTTGCGGGCTGCAGATGGTCCAGAGGCCGGGAGTTTGAGACCCCTGAAGTAAATGATCTAAGTACAATTAGTACCAAACCAATTGCCAGTTACTTATCCTAGTCAGCCTTACTATTTTAACTAAGGCAAGCCTCCACGTTCAACTCAGGATAGTTAGTCAAAGCTGCCATTTAAGTCTCTGACAGAAGATCGCAAGGGCCCTATACTATACAGTGTCATTAGAAGATGATCACAGGGCAGGAACTCTGCTCTTGTACACTTTCATAAGGAATATGTTTCCCATAAGTATCATTTCACTTTTACTAAATGCACTAGAAGAAGACATCACCAATCCTGTTCCTGTTCTTTTGGTATAAGATAGGATATACCACTCAAGGAGGTTAAGCAGCATAGAGTGATGTGACAACTGCAACATGAGCTGTGTTTTCATCTCTGCCAATCCTCCTATGAGATATGGCTAAAAGTGTTCCTCCTTAAGATAAAAAAGCCATTTTTTAAATTGTGAAACAAAATTATATCTTTTTTTTTTTTTGGAAATCAAAATGCTTTGTTTAGATTTTTAGCCTTTTACATTTTCTAATATAACAAATTTTGAAATGAAATTTTTAGAAAAACATCATTTGTTGAAACTGATACAATTTTGCAAAAAAAAAAAAAGTTTGTCAAAGAGCATTTTCCAACTGAAAACCATTTTTGATTAAAAGTTTGACTAGCTCTATTGTTGGCAATTCTGCATAGCTCTGAGGGCAAACATCAAACCTTTCATGACTAGGTTGTTTCGGATTTAAAGTGTTCAGATGCTATGGTGATGATTGAGTATGGTATAAATACATAGACAGACATGCCAACCCCATATGTTTAAAAGAAAAACAAAACACCATGAGTCACAGCCCGATTTTTTTTTTCAGATTGGGTTGTTTTTATTTGCTATGTAGTTTCTGAACCTTTAGGGTGCAGTCACGGCACATTTTCAAGCTTTTTTCTGCAATCAGAGGTTGGAAACTAACCTCTTCAATGAAAGCTGAGAGTCTTATCTAATCACAAGATTTCAGAAGCTGGGGTTTTGAGAAACGCAACGCATACCACAAGACCCAGGATAAAATTGTGAGAGCTGCCGACACTCCCTTCTGCGAATTCTCTCTTCATTGACTGCTTAAAACAAAGGTCTTTGAATAACACTTTTGGGCCACTAATCTTTTCCCCCACCATGCAACCCCAATAAATGGCCTGAATATTAGGGGAAAGGCTGGGTCCGAGCTAGAAGCCTCTCTATAGGGCGTGAGCTCATCCGCAGTGGAGTGATTGTGCGGCAACGCTCCCCTCTTCCAAATAGGGAGGCGGGAAGGAAGGAATGAAAGGGTGGTTCTCCTGTCCACACCCTCCCTAATTGCCCGGAACCACCTGCTGTAAGACATGTGTGCGCCCCCCAAAACCCTGCCCAACCCCATTTCTTACAGCACTGCCACAGCTGCAAGGACTGGGGGGGGGTCCCTCAGCAACCCTCACTCCTTATAGCGCCGAGCCCTCTGCACCCCGCGATCACACAGGCCAGGGCAGTGCAGGTCCCCCATGCCCTTCGCGGGACATTCCCACCCAGGGCAGCAAGCGCTCCGCCGCCGCTGCTCAGCTGGGCAGCACGTGCACACGCCGACCCTCTGCCCAGCGCCGGGATTTCTTTCCCCTCACCTGGCCGGGCCCAGGTTGTGTGAGGTCACCAGGTCATGGGGGAGGCGCCCCGCGGGTAGGGTTTCAGTCGCGCGCCAGGGCGCCTATACAGCCGACTCCGCCTCGCGCTTCCCGATCACTCAGCGCGCGGAAGCAGACGGGCGCTTGCTGCTGCGGAGGGTGCGCGTGTGCAGGCAGAGCCCCGTCCAGTTTGCTGGCTGGGCGGGGGCGCTGTAGAGGGGGCGGCTTTTCGGGGAGCGTGGGCCATCCAGGTAAGGGGAGCAGGATTTCTTCTTCTGTAGGGGCAGCGGGGAGCGTGGCTAGGGGCTTACGGTTGCTTTGCACAGGCGGCCAAGATAGCTGCTGGGGC
This sequence comes from Chelonoidis abingdonii, assembly GCF_003597395.2. NCBI lineage: Eukaryota > Metazoa > Chordata > Testudines > Testudinidae > Chelonoidis > Chelonoidis abingdonii. The sequence continues at coordinate 226,771,469 of NC_133770.1, forward strand.
GTTAAGTTGGGTTACCCAGTGCGTGCTCTTGGTGCTCATTATAAGTCTGTTGTATTGCAGATTGGGGAAGACCTGCAAGTGCTTTCTGACCTTATACGTTTAAGGTTTCTTTGGGACATATTTTTCCCTTCCCTTACAACTGGTGTAAATACAGTAAATCGGAAGTTATTTAATTAAAACTTTTTGGGTTCCATCAATGTCAGAATTTAGCCCAAAGATCAGAAAGGCCCTAATAAAGATGTTGCACAAGTTGTGTTGTATCTTGGTGTGAAAGCCACTTTACACTCGAGCTCTTTATTGCCAACATATTTCTTTTTCTTTCTGTTGCTCTCCTGCAGATTGTTCTGTACCAGCCTGCTTGACTTTTGCCCCAGTCAGTGCCTTTGCTATGGCATCTGTGCCTTCAGCTGGCTGCCTCCTGGCCAAGAATCAGTACTACAGAAGTAAGGTGTTTTTTAAAACAAACAAACAAAAATCTTTAAACAAAACCTGGTGCATGTTTCCTATTTCGTGGCAATTTCTTCTTGTTTATGAAGGACAGAGTTACATGACTGAACATACTCCATCTCTTTGGATTGGAAACATCTCAAAACTGAGGCTGATTATGAAAAAAGTTTCAATACCTGGTTGTACAGTGTTTAAGTCACTTTTGAGGATTTGGAGGTTTGAAGACAGTTCTATTTATTTTGTTCTTTATTGTCTACGGAGGGGGGATAATCGTAATTTTTAGGGGGCTTGTGTATTTCTGTGACTTACTCTCCTACTTCTCCTTCCTCATATGAAGAGGAAAGACTTTTACCTCTTATGAGAAGTGTGTAACTTGCATTGGACGTTAATAAACATCAAAAGGAAGGATGTGTAACCCACTGGTGAGTTTGTTGCAGGTCCCCCTCTTTGCCGACCCATAGTGGACTATAGAACTTTACTTTTTTAGCTAAAGCTGTAGCACCTCTTGCTTTGAAATCTGGAGGCCCTTGGTGGGTCATTACATAAAATCTTATGGCTAACGCAAAGGACTAGGAATCAAGTGATTTGGCTTTTATCTGTGGTCCAGACTTCCTGTGTGGGCAGGTCACTTAATGTCTCTGTGCCTTTGTTTCCTCATCTGTCAAATGGGGAAATGCTACTTGCCTGCTTCTCACAGGTAGTTGTGAGCCTAAATGTTCTGATGCTTTGAGATCCTTGGATGACACGCTATAATGTAAAGCATTATTGGTATTAATTTTGTTAGGAAAGTATAGGGAGAAAAAAGGTTCTAGTCTAAGGTGTCCTATTTCTTATGTGCAGTGTTGTTATAGCTCTGGTCCTGGGATATTAGAGAGAGCACGTGCATGAGGTATTATCTTTTATTGGACCAACTTCTGTTGGTGAGAGGGAAGCTTTGGAGCTTACACAGAGCTCTTCTTCCAGTCTTTGGAAGCTTGTCTTCCTCATCAACAGAAGTTGGTCCAATAAAAGATATTACCTCACCCACCTTTTCTCTCCTATTAGTTATATCAAAGGTCAGTATTCTAGACCTGAATCTCTTGTATTAATAGCAATATATATGCCTGATCCTAAAATACATCTTGTGGACTTAACTTTCATTTGGCTTCAGTGAAAGTTACACCAGGAGATTACATCTCAGCATGCCTCTTCTGGTGAGGAATAAGTGGCAGCTGTAGGTGAACTCATAAAATAGTTATCCTGCCTTCATGCAATCTCCCTAGCAAAAAGGGATCTAAAAATACTGGAAAACTAGGTTTACTGGAAAAAAGGACATTGTCTCTAGCTATACAGTGTCTTCTGTGAGGTATCAGGGGTCTGTAAAGTCTTGAAAAAAAATCTTTAGTGTGAAATTAATGTATATTCTGTAATTTAAGATCCTTGCTTTGTTTTCTACACTAGCTCGATTGAATTCTGAATCCAGTGTTTCATCAGGCAGTTCATCCTTCTGTTCTGATCCCTGGTCTGAGAAGTTCACGGGTAAAGCCCATCATGGTATTGCTCATTTCTTTCAAACATACATTCTTTCTCATTTTTGGCACTTTGATTAAATGCCAATCACTTCTATTTTATGTTCCCTTTTGTAGGGTTACCAGAATTATTTGATAAATGCTGGTGGATAAAAAACTTTTTCCACTCTGAACCCTCTTCTTCTTCAAACGTGAATGGAAAAACAATATCGACCGACAGGTAAGTCTTGCTTCTTGAATGATGGAGATCATTTACTTGTTTTATTTTTCTTTTACTGTTTGGAATACCCCCCTCTTTCCCCTGCACTCCACACCATCTTTAGGGATACAATGTCTTGATGTTGTTTTAAGTGAAATGTAGTGGAAATGCAAGGTCACAGCTGAATGCCTGTGGAAATTTCCACTTGTTTCTTGTTAGTGAAGTTAGTTAAGTCCTACAAAAGTTTACAGTAAGCAGAGAATAGTGACTGTAACTATTCTGATTGCTTGAAATGATAAAGCAATATTTTGTTTGTTGGCATGTTTGTAAGATAATGCTTGGCTACCTGGCAAGGCTTAGAAAATTTACTGATATAGTGTCTTAGCCAGAGGCCATAGAGAACAGTAGAATACATACAAATGTGAACATCTATTCAGTTCAGTAAAATAATACAAATTTTAAAAAATACAAAAGATTAAAAACTTAAGGTCAGCTTTCCCCTGGATCAGTTACACTTTTAAATCACAACCTCTAAAACAGTGTAAACTTGGATACCTAGATATACATTTCCTCTTCACCCTAACTTAAATACATATTTCGTAATTTTATTTACACTGGATATTATCCTGTTAATAACTTGTTTTTATCTGTTTACAGTGTTGCAAGTTGACTTTACCTGCAGTGATGTTACTCATATAGACTCATTTCTCTAAAGCTCAGGGTCGTTCAGATGGCTGCATTCAGCTATGTGAAGAAAATATACTGCTTGAAACTTCACTTCCACGAGAAAGTAGAATTTCACAAAGATTTGTCAGTAGTTTAAATGATTTTGCTTAAGGCAGGCATAGTTTCTACCTATGCTGTCTGCTACTGAGTTGTTAATGTTTGATAATTTCCATTTAAAATATTAAGAATACATTTAAATAGATTTAATATCCTAATGACTAGCTCATATCACTGGAATAAATGACAGTAAAAAGTAAGATCAGCATAAAGTGGCCAGTGATTATCTAGGTTTTATTTCTCTACGTTGAAAAGCTTCTGTGGACTGTTAGTGTCAAAAATTTTCAAGGGTGCTGTGACTTAAAACAGAACAGTTGGTGTTTGAAATGTCTATTCACTAAGTAGTATTTTCCCATAAGCTTAAGTTTTACTATATCAACTGTGCTGACATAAATGGGTATAAATTCGTTTCAGATTAACAGATTCTTGTTTATATAATGGATCTGGCACATCTTTCCCAAGTGCCAAGTATAGCAGGTACATACTGTTAAAAAGGAAGTTTACAAAAAAGTCAATAGTTTTAATTGTAGAAAATCCTATTAAACAACAAGGGGACAGAGCTAATGATTTTTATGGCTGAATATGGATTCTGACCTTAAATACAAGTGTGTACTTCTCATTCACATGCATGCACCTAAGTATTTGAGGGCAAAACATGAGGACTTGTCAAAATCCACAAAAGTCCGACTATTTACCCTTTTGATTTGCAGCCATACTTCACTTTTTTTATGCTACTCTTACCTGTTCTACTGTTGGTTAAAGAGCCTCTTGTTTTGTATTAATTGCTCTTTATAAATTTACCTTATTGGATGTGAACTCTTTGATAGTTCCAACTCCTTAAATAATCACAGTTCTGTTATTAACAATTATCTCTGTCCATTAAATATATTTTTACACTAATCATGGTTTCCCTTCTTAAAGGATTTCAAGCTGCTTAAACTAATTATTAACATAATCACCACTCGGTGATGAATTGCAGCCCTCTCTGGTGTGAAGTATGGTAGTTTAACAGTGCACAGCTGTACAACAGCAGTTATGTTTTGTGAGGCAGATGAGTGACATTGCATAGGAGGGGGTATTGCAAATACTTGGTTTGAGCATTTCATATCCATAAATTTCAGGACTATTTCTCTATGCAACTTTATGATGTATCAGGTCCCTTACTGAATTTATCTAGTACTTTTTTAAGCACTTCAGGTATTAAGTAACAATGTGTCCTTTTAAAGTAAACATGTAAACTTTATCATGACATACAGATAAGTGCCATGGACATCTACAGCACTGAGAAAATAATGAAGTAGTAGTTTATAATCTATCTTGAGACCATATACGCAGGGTAAGTGAGAACAAGGATGAAGACAACTGCTAGAAGAAATAGTGTGCAGGAACTCATTACATGAATGTAAAAAGAGCAATTTATCTATTTTTGTTTAAAATGATCGCATCTTTTGAGCTTAGAATTATTTTAAATGTATGTTATAAACTATTCTATTTTTATACTAAAATTTTATATTAATAAAGTTTAATTATTATGAGGTCTGAAACATTTCTTCTCTAATACAAAATAATGGTCACCGTTGCATGTGAATTTGTGGCAAAATCTACAAAATGCCCATGAACAGAAATTAAAGAAGTCATCTTTCAAAGTAATTTTTGAAACAATTGTAACAGGAATGTGAGAGGAAAGGAGGAGTTTAAATTAGGAAAGAGAAACCAGGAGGGAAAAAATGCTTTAATGCCTTAGTAAAAACATAGTAAAAGAATATGGACTTGTAACTACAAATTTTGAAGATGATGATCATCTTCTCCTCATTTGTCTGTCTTTTCGCAAAATGTGTGCAGAAGTTGGAAGAGGAAGTTTGCCTACAATGGCATGTGGCCCATCTGTGACTGCTAGTAGCAAATATCCCCAGTGGCCAGAGATGGGGCACTAGATGGGGAGGGCTCTGAGTTGTTACAGTGGATCTTTTCCCAGGTATCTGGCTGGTGGATCTTGCAGAGATGCTCAGGGCTAACTGGTCATCATATGTGGGGACAAGAAAGAATTTTTCCCCAGTTCAGATGAGTAGAGACCCTACAGGGGGAGAAGGGGTCACCTTCCTCTGCACATGGGTCACTTGCTCTACATAAGAACAGCCATACTGGGTCAGCCCAATGATTCCTCTAGCCCAGTATCCTGTCTTCCAACAGTGGCCAATGCCAAGTGCTTTAGAGGGAATGCACAGAACAGGGCAATTATTAAGTGATCTATCCCCTATTGTCCAGTCCCAGCTTCTGGCAGTCAGAGGCTAGGGACTCCTAGGCATGGGCTTGCATCCCTGACCATCTTGGTTAGTAGCTACTGATGGACCTGTCCTCCATAATGATTTTTTTTTTTTTTTTTAACCCAGCTATAGTTTTGGCCTTCACAACATCCCTGGGAACAAGTTCCACAAGTTGACTGTGGTGGGTGAAGAAGCCCTTCCTTTTGTTTCTTTTAAACTAAAGCCTGTTGATTTCATTGGGTGACTCCTGGTGCTTGAGCTAGGTGAAGGAGTAAATAACACTTCCTTATTCAATTACTCCACATCATTCATGATTTTGTTAGACCTCTATCCTGTTCTCCCACCCCTCCCCCGAATCATCTCTTCTTCCAAGCTGAAAATTCTCAATTGTCTTAATCTCTTCTCATATGGAAGCTCCATACCCTTAATCATTTTTGTTGGCCTTCTCTGTACCTTTTCCAGTTCTATTTTTTTTTTTTGAGATGGGGAGACCAGAACTGCACATAGTATTCCAGGTGTTGGTGTACCATGGATTTATAGAATGGTATTATATTTTCTGTCATATTATCTATCCCTTAATGATTCTTAGCACTATTAGCTTTTCTTTTTACTGCTGCTGCACATGGACTAGATGCTTTAAGAGAAGTGTCCACAATGACTCCAAGATCTTTCTTGAGTGGTAACAGCTAATTTAGATCCCATCATTTTGTATGTTTAGTGAGGATATTTTCCAAGGTGCATTAATTTGTATTTACCAACACTGAATTTCATCTGCCATTTTGTTGCCCAGTCACCCAGTTTTGTGAGATCCCTTTGTAACTTTGCAGTAGGATGACCAGACAGCAAGTGTGAAAAATTGGGATGGGGTGGGGGGTAATAGGAGCCTATATAAGAAAAAGACCCAAAAATGGGGACTGTCCTTATAAAATCGAGACATCTGGTCACCCTATTTTGCAGTCTGCTTTGGACATAATTACCTTCAGTAATTTTGTATTGTCTGCAAACTTTGCCACCTCACTGTTTATTCCTTTTTCCAAATTTACAAATATATTGAACAGCACTGGTCCAAGTACAAATACCTGGGGGACACTGCTCTTTACCTCTCTCTTTTCTGAAAGCTGGCCATTTATTCCTACCCGTTGTTTCCTGTCTTTTAAGCAGTTACTGATCCATGAGAGGACCTTCCCTCTTATCCCATGACTGCTTTGCTTAAGAGCTTTTAGTGGGGGACCTTGTCAAAGCTTTCTAAGTCGAAGTACAATATTGCTGGTTTAAACTAGAGTAAATAGTGAATTCTTTGTAATTTGAGGACTTCAGTACTCCACCAGAGGTTACTGGTCTATTACAGGAGTGAGTAGGTGAGGTTCTGTGGCCTGCAAGGTACAGGAGGTCAGACTACATGGTTATGTTGCTGTCTTCTGGCCTTAAAATCAGTCTAAAGCTGCTTTATGCCACTGGTAAAGTTTCCTACCTTCAGATAAGCCAACTGGGGACAGCTACTTCAGTTTTAGGCCCACTTTATGATGTGGTGCAATGCAGTGCAGCCCAGGATGGAGTCCAGTGTATCTAACTGATGATAATTTGAAGTAAATTGTGTACTTACCCCAAGTACTGATAGAACAGAACACGTAACTTTATCAAATCTACAAAACACATTTATTGCCACCCACCTAGAAAGAGTTAACAAATAGCAGAGAAATTCAATAGGAAATACAACTTAAGTCAGCATATTGCTACTAAATTAGATTTTATTCAGAGGACAAGCATGCTGGCAACTGAAATGAAGGACTTGATTTTGCTCCAGCATTCCAATACCAATAGCATATAATAATTCCTCCCAAAAGCAATGGGCAAAGCATAGCTGGTTGATCCTTGTAAGGTCTCCTTTTGGCACTGATACTTGCAAACAGAGGGTGCTACCACAAAAGTCAGCGGAAAAGTACCATTCGCCTCAACAGGAGAAGGACCTATTAGTGCATGTTAGCTATGGTAGCTTTGAGCACCTAAATTCATAACCCTGATAAGGTTTCCCAGATCATGTATCAACTACATGCCATTCTCAGCATTCCCCAGGTTAATATTAGGTTACATGACTGACTCTTACATAATATAAGGGTCTTGCTGCTTGCCTGCATTTGAGGGTTTTCCCCTCATCAAAACGGGTTGAGGTGCTGTGCCTATTAGACCTGGAAATCTGCAGAGATATTAATAAGTTTGTGTATGAAATATATTACTGTTATAATTATAATGGCTGAGTTTTAGCAATTCTACATTATTCTTGAATAAGCAGTGAATACATTGTTTTAATGCATTTAACTTTAGAAGTGTTAACTCTAGTACTACAGATTGTGGAACATTGTGTAATAATATTGACAGTCACCAGATAGTCCTAAACAAATTCTAATTAACAGAATGTATAGACAGCTAGAACATGGAAGAAACATTGTACTGCTAACAGCATTTTGCCCACAAGATTTAAATGCCTGTTAAACAGAAATTTTAAGAGTATTTGTAATAGCATAATTACATATTGTGTATAAGAAATGAGTTTAAAGGGGGGGAGGGATCTACTGCCATGATATAATTTTGAGTTTCCTACTTTGTGCAGTTCTCTGCAGAAGAGGGTGTTAAATAAAAAGGATTCTAAAATACTGCAAAGGGAGCTAGTATAGGGTGTTTGAAATAAACGTATCCTTTTCTGCACATGTGCAGTCATAAAGACTGTCACAAATATTTTACATCAGGACTACTTTGTAGCTTTTCCAGAAGGGCTACGCCACCTGTGTCTTCTGGTTAAGGTATAGAGCGTCAGTATTCATCAGTATGGATTCTGCATTGTTTAATGAGTTACTGTGGCAGTAAACCGCTGAGAATGCACTAACCCCAAAAGAAAAGGAATTATAAAGCTAGCTATTTTTGTGGCCCCTTGACACTAAACAAAGAAAGGCTTCAACAAATCTGAAGCCTATGATAGATTAGTTTTCGGCTGTTGTAACTTATGCAACAGACACTTATGTGGCATCTTACTTTAGTTTTCACTAACACTGACAGTTTTATAGGGGTGATGGTTTTTTTGAGGATCAACAGTTATTACACTACTGTTGCCATGTATGGATTATTTTTCTACAAGTTACATGAATGTATTGCTTATGTCTCCCTCACACCCTTGATGCAAAGCTTTAAAAAAACCTTTCTGAATAATGAATCTGCATGACAACAAGGTGAATAGGAGAGAGCAAGTATTATTTTCTACCCCCTGCAGAAAGAATTTCACACACTCACTATTGATGTTCATTTTATTGGTCTTTCATACTTCTTCCAACAACATGGAAAACTCTATTGGATTTTACTAGAAAAATATTTTTAATTAGTAACTTATTTTTCTGTTTGTAATGGCACTACAAAATTGTGATGTTACAAAATAGAAAAGATCCTGCCTTAACTTATATAATTCCCCGTTTCCTTATATAACCTTTATAAAAAGGCTCCAGGACATAGCTAATGGGGTATCTTCTTTCTGGGGAAGCAAGATGTGTCTGGCATCTCACAGCTCTGCAAATGAAAACCTGGTTTACTGCTCTTCAGTTATTTGCACCAGGATTAATATTGTTTGGAAAATGTTTCTCAGATTGTGTTTGGCAGCTGGCCACTGAAAAGTCTGACCATGTTAATGCTGGGTGCCCTGCCTTGCCTTTGAGTGTTAGGAGCGCCCTGTCAGATATCCAATTTCATGTGCTTTGTCATACTGCCATTTTAGACTACTCCTGCTGTAGCAGATCTGAAATATGCCCTTCAATAATCACAGGAAGATATGTCAGTGCAATAGGAGGAGGAAGCTATTAGCAACAGGGGAGGGAATCTGGTCAGAATATTGGGAAAGGTGGAGGAACAAACTTTTATACACCCTTTGTCTCTGACAGATACTGGGGAAAATACATTCCCTTATTCTGAGCCTATGGGTCAGATTCTGATCCCAACTACTGTACACGAGTGTAAATCCAGAGTAACTCAAATGGCTTAGACAAAATTACTCCATTTCTACACTTGTATAACTGAGATCAGAATCTCCCCCACCAGCTATGCCTGGGCTGGTAGTGTCAGGGTGGGAGGGGATATTCTTTGTCTGCTAGTGTACAGCATGAGCTGCAGACTCCACAAGGACAGCCTGAAGATTTATAGCCCGTGTGGTAGCAAAAGGAGTGGGTATCCAAGATAGATTTGCAGGAGTTGGAAATATTTTGAGTGGTTACTCAAATGTCCTCTGCTTGTCCTTTGCAGCAACCAAAATCACTAAAACATTGGAATGTATCTGATACATTCTGCAGTATGTTGCATGTGGATGATTATCTTTGAACAGTAGTCAAGAGATTAATCAAGAACCTGTGACATAAATAAAATATTTTAGAGCCTGATCTAATGGTAGTCTATATTGATTTTCAGTGGGAGTTGTGTTATCCCACTGATGATTTTCTGACAACAGCAACAACTGTACAGTTAATTGTTGAGCTTAAAGATGACAGTGAGGATGCTGTGCTTGAGTATGGCATTTATTGCTGAACACATTTTTAAAGCATGTAGGTGTTCTATACAAATCAGTGCTATACTAAACCTTTTTGCTACTATGGGCTAAAACTAAGGACCAGTTTTTCCAAAGTCTGATCTCTATATTTAACTGCAGTTTAGATCACTTGAACAGCTGAATGACAAATCAGACGTGTTAGGAATTGGAACACAGAACCACCCCGGGAGCTGCCACCCGCTGTGCCAAGACTACTTCTGCCCCTGCTTTCCCTGCCAGCTTGGGACTCCAGCACCTTGTCTTGCTGAGCCAGACACACCCGTCTGCTCCAACAAAGAGCCAGGGTCTGAATTACTTGCCCCAAAGCTGCAGGCTTAACTGAAAGCAGTTTGCAGAAGTGTTTGTCTTTAACACTCAAATGCCCAACTTCCAATGGGTCTAAACCCAAATAAATCCATTTTACCCTGCATAAAGCTTATACAAGGTAAACTCAAATTGTATGCCCTCTACAACACTAATAAAAAAATATGCACAGCTGTTTGCCTCCCCCCGGTATTAATACATACTCTGGGTTAATTAATAAGTAAACAGTAATTTTATTAAATACAAAAAGTAAAATTTAAGTGGTTTCAAGTAGTAACAAACAAAACAAAGTAAGTCACCAAGGAAAATAAAATAAAACACGCAAATCTATGTCTAATCAAACTAAATACAAATAATCTCACCCTTAAAAATACTTCATCAAGTTTTTTCCTCAGCCTAAACATCTTCCAGGTCTGGGCACAATTCTTTCCCCTGGAATAGCCCTTGTTACAGCTCAAATGGTAGCTTAAAAAATTCCTCATAATGGCTCTCCGTTTTGTTCTGTTCCACCCATTTACATATCTTTTGCATAAGGCAAAAATCCTTTGTCCCTCTCTGGGTTCCAATCCCCTTCTTCTTAATAAAAAAACCCCACCAGGTTAAAAATAAATTCCAGTTCAGGTGACATAATCACTTCACTGCAAAACTTCAATACCCACTTGCCAGCACATACATATACAAAAAAACCCAAAAAACTTACAGGTAAAACAAAGCCATCTGCAGTCAATTGTCCTGGTTAATAAAAGTCATCAAAATTCCAAACCACCATTAATGGCCCACACTTTGCACAATTACAATAGGCCCTCAAAGTTATATTCCATATTTCTAGTTTTAAATACAAAAGTGGTACATTTATACAAATAAAATAATCACACTTAGTAAATTATAAGCTTTGTAATACCTTACAAAAAACCTTTTGCATAAAGCATATCTTAGTTACATTATATTTACTCATTAGCATATTTTTATAAAATCATATTAAGTGCAATGTCACAATATGTACACGCCAAGTTACCTAAGCTGCAGGCAAAAATAACTGCAGGTTGTAATGTTGCAAGTACAGCCAGAAAAATGGAGGAAAGACTGAAAGCTGGGCCTTAAAACTATAAATTGTTGCCTGCAGCCTGCTTCGTTTAAAGGTAGGATTTAAAAATCTCACACCTTCAGTTGTATAATAAAATAGTGCTAAGGGCATTGTTGTATGATGACCATAAAAAAGATGCAAGAAAGAAGCATCTAAGTAAATCCATTTAGTTTTACACCATTGAACCCATTTCATCCCATTGGCCCTCACAGCACAAAGGATTCTATCCAACTTCTTCCAGAGACCTTCAGTGCTGCTCCCAAAACATTGAGAGGCTCCTCCAAGTGCAATGTTTACTCAGTTCACAAGGGCACCTGTACACTGAAGGGGTTGGGGAGTCAGGTTCAAACCGGAAGGTGTAATTAATTCAGGTTAGGGAACTCAAGCTCCCCTTTAGGCTTTAAGTTGAGTTGCTAACCCAAGTTAAAAACTGAGTTGCTGTGTCTTCACCGTTATTTTTAGCCAAACTCACTGTTACCACAGGTCTCTCAGCTAGGCTGTTGAGATGGTTGCCTGATTTAATCTATTTTGTTTAAAACTTTTAATAATTACTTAATTGCAAATGATTCCGTGTTTCATAAAAGCAGAGAAATGAAAGAATAATTTTAATGGCAGACTATCCAATGAAGGAGGTTCCTTTAAAAAGGTATTGTTCCATTATATTTGAATCAGGTTAATTTAATACTAGCTTGACTCCAGTTCAAATCTGCAGTACATTTTAAGTGTAGGTGAAATCTAGAATTATTATTTGAATTACAACTAGCTGGATTTGTTTGTGAAGGGCTAGTGCTTAGTGGTGCAATCATAGCAATACAACTCAAGTTTTGAACGTACAAAGCAGACTAAATATAAATTATACTTGGCAACTCCTTTGTATTCCATCACAATAAAATGCCTGCCCACAAGATGTATGATCTATTTTTTTTTTAAATCTTCTCATCATGTTCTTCTTCATAAAATATTTTTTTTCCAGGTGAAGCAACAGTTGCTTCATATTTCACACTGAATTTACCTAGTAAAGACCAAGGTAAATGAATGAGGTAATATCTTTTATTGGACCATCTTCTGTTGGTGAGAGAGACAAGCTTTCCAGCTTACATAGTAGATTATTGCTTTCTCTACTTATTTATTTCAGTTGTCAAAATTTTTGTTCATTTTCTGTCATTTAATGTATTTGGTGAAGGAGTTATTTGTTCTGTTTTATCTATTGCTATATACATGTAGCATCAGTGGTATTGGAAGGAGACTGCTTTGTGCTTTCAACATCAGGTTTAAATACCTAGACACCTTGGAATTACAGCTTCAAATCCTAGTAGGGTCTGGTCAGACTTTCAGGCTTCTGAGATAATTTAATTAGACTAATTCTGGTGTGGGGACTGTCATTAATTCTGTGTTTTTAGAGCACCTATGTATAACGGGGATCCTGAGTGCTACTATAAGACAAATAATAATATTGTCATGCATTATAGTACTGTGTCGATCTTTCTAATTAAACCATTAAAATGGTAGCCCTCTATGTAGGCATTAAAGATTCCATGGCACTTTTAATAAGAGTAGTGTTTTGCCTTGACCAAAATTTCTGTCACACAGCAGAAAATTGTGGGCAATTGTAAGATGACTATACTCTATACAGTATGTCATAGCCTAAATGTATTTATTGTTGTCACTGATTTCTACCACTTATCTTACTCTGAAAACTAAATGTTAATTTACTGTTTTTGAGCTCCACTGGAGTAAAGGCTGCTGTTCATAATAAATTGATGAAAATTCGTCATGGTTGTTTCAGTACAGAAAATGAGCATAGCTTACCATGGGCTCAGTGGTTGCCACTCACTCCCAAGTCCTTGTCTTGACTCCCTAAAAAATAAATGGCTTCAACAGCAGAAAATCATAGAAGCTAAATGTGCAGGTAACTGCACATTTGACTCACTCTGTGGTCTGCTCTAGGAATGCTTGTAACAATTCTAGCCATCACCTTTTTGTGGGTGGAGACCTGCATCCCTTCTCTCTCCAGATCAGAATTTTAGACAATATGGTCCCTAAAGTACTGCATGAGGTTGCAATATCTGCCACAATATCCTTTACCCTTTGACAGCTAATTTATTTTGGACAGGGCTTCCAAGCATATTAATGGATTCAGTAGATTCAGTTGGGAGGCAGAGAGATTCAGGGCCGCCCAGAGAATTCAGGGGGCTGGGGCAAAGCAATTTTGGGGGCTCCTTCCATAAAAAAATGGCAATACTATACAATACTATATTATCGTGGGGGCCCAGCGGGGCCCGGGGCAAATTGCCCCACATGATCCCCCACCACGGGTGGCCCTGGTAAAAATAAACCTTCCGCATCTCGGCACAAACCCAGTTTTGAGAAAACTTCTTTACAAGGTATCACTTGCTCTCAGCATTAGCTAGACCTAAAAGGCACTAAAGCTCATTAAAAGGGTTGGACAAATATTTTCCATCAAAACTTTTTTTGAATTGAAAACTAGGGGGTTTTAAAAAGCAGAAAAAAATCACGGACAATGTCTGCTTTCCTTCAAAATTTGTGGTGGTTTTTTTAATTGAAAAGCTGAAATTAGTCTGCCAAAACCTGAATATGGTTTGGGGTTTCAGAAGTGTGTGGCCAAATATTTGCTGCTTGCTGTGTTTGATTGTTTAAAGAAACAATAAAAAAATTCTGCTTAAAAAAAATCCGAAACTTTTCAACCACCTCAGCTTGTGACCAAACGCCTGAGCTGTCCCCTAACCGTAATCCCCCCACAGAAACAACGCCCAGCCCCACCAGCACCCCCTCTCCCCATTCTGTCCCCGACTCCCCCCGCACCCATCCCCTCCCTCCCCCTTGCCTGTAGTCTTGACAGACCCTTGGAACGCCCACGCACTCCAACCCCCCCTATTCCCTTTCGCCTGACTGCCCCTCCAA
>NC_133770.1:226786937-226787971 GCF_003597395.2 Chelonoidis abingdonii
ACCCTCTGCCCCCTCCCTGTCCCCTGACTGTCCCTGGGACTCCCTGCCCCTTATCCAACCCCGGCCCCTTACCCCCAGCTACCCCCCCACCTGGAGCCTCAGTGCATCCAGGAGCGTCCCTGAACAGCGCTGCAGCATAGCTCTGACTGGGCCTGAGCTCATCACCGCTCAGAGCTGCGTGGTAAGGGGGTGGGGCTGCGAGCTCCAGCGGGGCCTGAGCTCCCTCCACTCGGCATGGAGCTTACAGCCTCACCCCCTTATCATAGGGCTCTGAGTGGGAGAAGCTCAGGGGCCCTGCCGGAGCCACACTGCAGCTGTTCAGGGACACTCCTGGATGTGCTGAGGCTCCGGAAGAGGGGAGGAGGCGGGGTCGGGCCAGGGAGGGAGCCTCAGCCATTCTCATGAGGGCCCCTGCAGAGCCCGGGCCTGGGGCAAATTGCCCCATTTGCCCCCCCCCCCGGGTGGCCCTGGAGAGATTGCACAAATGAACAGTTTCTTCCCTGTACCTCGGTTTTTGTTTTTTTGTTTTTTAATTAACCCAACCACATTCTGGTTGCCCACAGAATATAAATTGGAGTCACTTTAGATCTACATTAGTGTGTCTCTTTAGCTCCTCCATATATAGGTGATACAGAACTACTATTTTACCTTGCCACATCCTGTCATCCTCTGCACAGCAGAACTACACAGATTCCTTTCCTTTCTGGACCTTCTATACCCATGGAAGGGATCAGGGACTGGAAGTATTCCTCAGAGCTGCAGGACATGATCAACACATCAAGAAGACAGACATCTCTTCCTGGCTTATATTAGAAACAGACCTGACAGTTTCCCAAGGAAGAGTCCAGGCCTACATTTAGAACCCCACATAGATTCTAAGTCTGGAAGGGACCTTGAGACCAGTCCCCTGCCCTCATGGCAGGACCAAATACTGTCTAGACCATCCCTGATAGACATTTATCTAACCTACTCTTAAATGTCTCCAGAGATGGAGATTCCACAACCTCCCTAGGCAATTTATTCCAGTGTTTAAC
>NC_133770.1:226787996-226792384 GCF_003597395.2 Chelonoidis abingdonii
TACGATAACTGAGTCTTGTGGATAAGGGGAGAAGAGGTAGACCAACTGTTCTGGGCCCTACTACTTCCCTGAGCTTTTTCAGCGTGACAGCTGGACTGGATAGGCTCATGGTGGAATGATATTCTTATCAATAAAACCCTAGGCAAAATTGCAACTTAGAATGGAGGTACTATAAGGTGGGTGCATAACTGGTTGGATACCGTACTCAGAGAGTAGTTAATTGGTTCCCAATCCTGCTGGAAAGGTATATTAAAACAAGTTGTGGTCCTACAGGTTCGTGAGTCTGATCTCTTTTGGTTTGGCACTGGTCCTGTTCATGCCCTATCCACGCCGGCCCAACGCACTTAGATAGTTGGCATAGAAAGTATACTTATTAAGTTTTGCAGATGATACAAACTGGGGAGGGATTGCAACTGCTTTGGGGATAAGGTTCATATTGGCAAAAGTGATCTGGACAAAATTGGAAGAAATGGTCTAGGTAAACAGGGTGAAGTTTAATAAAGATAAATGCCAAAGTGCTCCACTTAGGAAGGAAGGCAATCAAAATCACACATACAGAGAGAAAAAGACTGTCTAGGAAGGAGTAACGGCAGAAAGGGATCTAGGGGTATCATAGTGGACACACAAGCTAAATATGAGCTCAACTGTGTAATGCTATTGCAAAAAAAGCAAACGTGATTCTGGATGCATATAAGAGTGTGTTGTGAGCAAAGACACAAGAGTCATTCTTCCCTCTCTACTCTGCACTGATTGGCCTCAAGCTGGATATTGTGTCAGTTTCGTGGGCCACGGCACACTTTCAAGAAAGACCTGTGGAAGAAATTGGGAGAGGGTACAGAAGAGCAACACATGATTAAAGTTCTTCGAGAACATGACCTTATGAATGAAGGCTGAAAGACATTGGGTTTGTTTAGTTTGGAAAAGAGAGACTGAAAGGGGAACATGATAGCACGTTTTCCGAGGTAATCTAAAGGGTGTATAAGGAGAAGGGAGAAACTTGTTCACCTTAGTCTCTAAGAATAGGAACAAGAGAGCAAATGGGCCTTAAACTGCAGCAAGGGAGGTTTGGTGGACATTAGGAAAAAGTTGCCTAACTGTCAGGGTGGTTACTACGATAACTGAGTCTTGTGGATAAGGGGAGAAGAGGTAGACCAACTGTTCTGGGCCCTACTACTTCCCTGAGCTTTTTCAGCGTGACAGCTGGACTGGATAGGCTCATGGTGGAATGATATTCTTATCAATAAAACCCTAGGCAAAATTGCAACTTAGAATGGAGGTACTATAAGGTGGGTGCATAACTGGTTGGATACCGTACTCAGAGAGTAGTTAATTGGTTCCCAATCCTGCTGGAAAGGTATATTAAAACAAGTTGTGGTCCTACAGGTTCGTGAGTCTGATCTCTTTTGGTTTGGCACTGGTCCTGTTCATGCCCTATCCACGCCGGCCCAACGCACTTAGATAGTTGGCATAGAAAGTATACTTATTAAGTTTTGCAGATGATACAAACTGGGGAGGGATTGCAACTGCTTTGGGGATAAGGTTCATATTGGCAAAAGTGATCTGGACAAAATTGGAAGAAATGGTCTAGGTAAACAGGGTGAAGTTTAATAAAGATAAATGCCAAAGTGCTCCACTTAGGAAGGAAGGCAATCAAAATCACACATACAGAGAGAAAAAGACTGTCTAGGAAGGAGTAACGGCAGAAAGGGATCTAGGGGTATCATAGTGGACACACAAGCTAAATATGAGCTCAACTGTGTAATGCTATTGCAAAAAAAGCAAACGTGATTCTGGATGCATATAAGAGTGTGTTGTGAGCAAAGACACAAGAGTCATTCTTCCCTCTCTACTCTGCACTGATTGGCCTCAAGCTGGATATTGTGTCAGTTTCGTGGGCCACGGCACACTTTCAAGAAAGACCTGTGGAAGAAATTGGGAGAGGGTACAGAAGAGCAACACATGATTAAAGTTCTTCGAGAACATGACCTTATGAATGAAGGCTGAAAGACATTGGGTTTGTTTAGTTTGGAAAAGAGAGACTGAAAGGGGAACATGATAGCACGTTTTCCGAGGTAATCTAAAGGGTGTATAAGGAGAAGGGAGAAACTTGTTCACCTTAGTCTCTAAGAATAGGAACAAGAGAGCAAATGGGCCTTAAACTGCAGCAAGGGAGGTTTGGTGGACATTAGGAAAAAGTTGCCTAACTGTCAGGGTGGTTACTTCCTGTAGCTAGTTTGAGCTCATTTTGTGCCTTTGCCTTTCTAATCTTGCCCCTGCATTCCTGTGTTGTTTACCTATATTCATCCTTTGTAATTTGTCCCAGTTTCCATTTTTTATGACTCCTTTTTATTTTTAAGATCATGCAAGATCTCGTGGTTAAGCCAAGCTGGTCTTTTGCCACATTTTCTATCTTTCCTACTCAGCGGAATAGCTTGCTTTTGGGCCCTTAATAGTGTCCCTTTGAAATACTGCCAACTTTCCTCAGTTTTTCCCCTCAGTCTTGATTCCCATGGGACCTTACCTATCAGCTATCTGCAGGACCGCTGAAAGCAGGTTTGGGCCCTGGTGAAAAAATTTTTTTTGGGCCCCCCAGCAAAGGCAGACCAGCTAAACAGGGCTGACAAAGCCGGGGAAGCCAGGCCCCAAGCCCCCTTCCAGACCGCTGGGCCCCAGTAATTTGTACCAGCTTCCCCCCGACTCTCATCGGCCCTGGATCTTTGAGCTTACCAAAATCCACTTTCCTGAAATCCATTGTCTCTATTTTGCTGTACTCCCTTCTACTCTTCCTCAGAATTGTGAACTCTATGATTTCATGATCACTTTCACCCAAGCTGCCTTCCACTTTCAAATTCTCAACAAGTTCCTCCCTATTTGCCTCAAATCTAGAACAACTTCCCCCCAGTAGCTTTTTCAACCTTCTGAAATAAAAAGTTGTTTGCAATGCAGTCCAAGAACTTATTGGATAGTCTGTGCCCCGCTGTGTTATTTTCCTCAACATATACCTGGATAGTCGAAGTCCCCCATCACCACCAAATTTTGGGCTTTGGATGATCTTGTTAGGTGTTTGAAAAAAGCCTCATCCACCTGGTTAGGTGGCCTATAGTAGACTCCTAGCATGAGATCACCCTTGTTTTTTACCCCTTTTAGCCTAACCCAGAGATGCTCAACACTTCCATCTCCTATGTCCATCTCCACCTCGGTCCAAGTGTGCACATTATTAATATATAAGGCAACACCTCCTCCCTTTTCCCTGTCTATCCTTCCTGAGAAAGCTGTACCCATCCACAACAACATTCCAATCATGTATATTATCCCACCAAGTTTCAGTGATGCCAACAATGTCATAGTTGTATTTATTTATTAGCACTTCCAGTTCTTTCTGCTTATTACCCATACTTCTTGCATTTGTATATAGGCATCTATATCTATAGCCTGTACAAAATAGTGTGTAGAACAGGATGGAAGATGTTGGTTTTTTTCCTCTCTAAGGAAAGTTTTGACTTTGAAGAGAAAAATGAAAACTAAATTATTTCAATTTGTATATGCCACTACAGTGCCTGATGGAAGGTTTAATTTCAATACCTCTTGCTCCTGTTCTGTTTGATAGGCTGCACACTCTGTTCTGAATATGTCTCCCATATTGCACCACAGTCTCATGGCTACAGTGCCTCATAGGAAGTTAGGTTCAGTTGCGGGTTCATAGACCAGTTGGGGAGTCTGAAGCAAATGAACTACAACTCCCGTGGGAGAATATCCAAATCAAAATAATTTGGCAGAAATATTTTAGTTTTAGAAAAAACTTTCAACAAAAATCAGAGTTTTCCATGGAAAGTTGACAGTGTAATTTTCCATTGAAAAATACCTTTGATGGGCTTTTTTGGTTTGACTACATCAAATAATGTGGGCTAATCCTAGGTGAGCAACAATAACGTCTGTGGCTATCTGCGTATTTGGTTATGTCTACACTGCATGTGGGAGGGAGACTCCCAGCCCAGGGTAGGCAGACCCATGCTAGCGGGACTTGAGTTAGCACACAAAAAATAGCAGTGTGAATATTGAGGCTTAGGTGGCAGTTCAAACTTTTCAAGCCCACCTGACCTCTTAGGTCTAAGCTTGGGTGTCTACACTGTTTTTATTGGATTAGCTCAAGCCCCAGTAGCATGAGTCTTTCTACCTTGGCTGGGAGGCTTGCTTCCATCTGTAATGTAGACATACCCCTGAGGCCTGATTCTGCCTTTTTTTTTTTTATAGGCAGTGTCATAAACAGATGGTTAAGGGTTAATGTCTCTCTTACCTGTAAAGGGTTAAGAAGCTCAGTAAACCTGGCTGACACCTAACCAGAGGACCAATGGGGGGACAAGATACTTTCAAATCTTGGTGGAGGGAAG
>NC_133770.1:226795101-226811821 GCF_003597395.2 Chelonoidis abingdonii
AGGTTTGGGTCTTGGGTTCCCCAGGGAAGGTTTTGGGGGAACAGAAAGTGTGCCAAACACTATATTTTGGCTGGTGGCGGCGCTATCAGATCTAAGCTAGGAATTAAGCTTAGAAGTGTCCATGCAGGTCCCCACTTTTGGACACTAAAGTTCAAACTAGGGGAAAAATACCTTGACAGGGAGGCTTGCTTCCATCTGTAATGTAAACATACCCCTGAGGCCTGATTCTGCCTTTTTTTTTTTTTTTTAATATGCAGAACTGGTAGCTATGCCTATAATTAAGGTTGCCCCACACTTTCCATTAAAAGACCCTGTTTTCAGTTCCTTATAACTTTGTCATACATTAACAGTTTGGGCTGAAATTTTCCATGCCCATTGTCTCTCTTCGGCTGACTTTATTTTTGGAAAAGCTGTTGCACAGGCAACCCTAAGCCTGGCATTTCCTAACTTTGGATTGCTTTACTTTTCCATCCAAACCCCAGCCACCTCTCAGCCTAATTTCCATTTCCCTTTTTTGTAGAGGAGTGGCCTATAGAAAACATTGCTTATTTTTAGCTCTCTCAGATACAGTCTTTCCAGTTTAGGAGGAGGAGTTAATCACATGTAGCCTTCTATTTCCAAGAAATGAAAGAGCTGTGTAATATGACATAAGCTAGCCAGCATACCTTGGTTAAAATCTCTGCTGTGTAGCTATATTCTATAATTAGCTGACATATAAATTACAAGAATGAGAAGGAAAAGCAGATTCATAAATAGATCATGAGGACGCATACATTGTGCAAACCCATTAGTTTATATAATGGTCTTAAATATATAGTTTTCACAGAAAGCAAGGACTTGCACAGCTTAGCATATTCTGCTTCCAAGCCAACATATTGCAAGTATTAATTTTTTATTTCAATTGTTATCCTTGAAGAAAAATTCTCAAGTGATCCCCCATTCTTCATATTTATAGTACTGTACAGTAATGTTTAAAAGTGCACATTTGAGGGAGGGAGAGATTCTTGTGTACCTTGTGAACTATCCACAATCTAGCCTTTGGGGTTTGGTGGGGAAGGCAGGTGGATGGAATTTTGATAACTAAAGGTTATAAGCTGCTGAACATTGGTTCTGAATATGCTCAGATGAGATCTGCTAATATTTCTTTTAGCAGAAGCTGATTAGGCCCTGTTCTCCTTGCGCCATCACTCAGGGGATGCTAATGTCAGGTGGCTCCTGGGGTAGTTTGTGAGAGGGAGATTGGAAATGTTTCATTGTATCATTCATGCAGAAATTAAAAGGAATAAAAACAAAACCCTAACTTTCCTTGGTATCTAAACAAAGAAAATCATAGGTGGGGCAGGAGGGAATGCAGATCCTATGATTTTTAGTTTTACTCATCCAGGTTTTGCTTTATCCTGCAATATTTTGTACATTCTAAAATTGTCATTTAAAAGTAAAGTCTGTCTTTTTCCATTGTGAAGTTATAATTATTCTGCTGTTTTGTTAACCACTCTTTGCTGCCACAAATTAAACAGCACTAGCACACTCCCCCCATCCTTAACCTCAGTGATTTGTGAAATATCAAGTCTGAGATCATTTAAATGTTAACATTAAGCAGCACAAACATATTCTTTAAAATAAAAATAAGATAAATGCAAAAACTACATTCACAAAAGGATAAAGTTACACAGTCAAACTTTAATAAAATTTAAAAAAATAGTATCTGGAGCCGTGCTAGCTTGTGAATTTTACACAATCCTCTGTATTTTATGGTGCACATTAAACAACAGGCACAGATATGTATTGAAGTACACACACACACACACACACACACAGAAAGATAGTATTGAAATACTACTTGTATACAACATAGTCAAGACATCATTGTAGGAATTTGCGTTTACTGAAAAATGTTGCTGTTCAATTTTAAAATTATATTAAGTTTTTTTAATTTAAAATGGATACTAATGTGTATTTCATCGTGCAATCTGTTTAGTATTCTATGTCAAATCTCCAAAACCACCACCAGTAATCCTTTTTCTTAATTAGAGGACTTCAATTAGAACAAGTTTAAATCAAAAAATTGCATTGCAATGGTGCCTGCATTTCTGCAGGAAAAATAGTTTCTGAATGCTGTAAGTCATTATAAGACACTATTACTAAAAGGGTGTGGGAAAAAGAAAAGAATTGTCTCAATTTTTGTGTACCATGTATGTAAAATTTATTTCAGAAGAGACAATTGAGACTTTTTTACATTTTCATTTTACTACTACTATTCATTTGGAAATAGTTTCTCCTTTCTCTTCTCAGGTATTTGCCTGTCCCTTGGCAAACACTGTCTCTCTCCCCAGCCCTCCCAGTGTTTCTATTTGTAGTCGAGCATGACCGGGGCTCAACCCTCCTTCAGGGAGGGGAGGGGAGCCACACCGGCTCACCATGCTCCGGCCTTCCGGTTGGGTTAAGCAAGCAAGGCCACACGCAGTCTGAGCTCAGGCCCTTCAGCAGGGACTGAGCAAACAAGGCAACACACAGTCTGAGCTCAGGCCCTTCAGCAGGGGCTGAGCAGGTAAGGCCACAGTATATAATTGAGCCCAGGCCCTTGGGCAGGGCGGGCCAACACACAGTTTGAGCTCAGGCCCTTCAGCAGGGGCTGAGCAGGTAAGGCAACCACTGTAGGTGGTCTCCTTAGGCAAAGGAAGGGGGGAGTCTGCCACCCTTAAAGGGGTGGCAGGGGGAACCCCCCCCCCCCCCCCCCCCCCCCCCCCCGGAACGCAGGCCCTCCCACTCCACTGCGTTCCAGCCCGGGGCCCTAGCAGCGGTCAACGCCGCTGACGGTCAGTGGGGGGATCCTGACCGAAACACACTGACATGGGCTCAGGCGAGTCTGCGGCCAGACGGGAGTCGGCTGCCCCCGGCCACTTCCAACCTCCCCTCGCTGGGTACCTGCCATTCGCCGTTGTCCGGGGGTTCCCAAACCATGGGTTCCTCAGAGGGTCCGGCGGCGGGAGGTCCAGTCCACTCCTCCAGGTACCGGGGGTTGGGCGGTCCGGTCCAGTCCTCAGGGTACCGGGGTTCGGGCGGTCCGGTCCAGTCCTCCACAGGCCGATCGTCAGACAGCTCCGCCGGCTGCTCTGGGTACTGGCCCCAGGGGAGGTCAGGCCAGTACCCCGCCGGATACCGGGCGCGGGGTAGGCCGGGCCCAGCGGGAGCTCGGGCCTCAGTGTCTGCCTTCTCTGGCAGCCTCCTCCTAACTGAGGGCTGGGGCCGGGCTTTTATACTTCCTGTCCCGCCCTTGACTTCCTGGGGCAGGGACAGGCGGAGGGGGCCTTGAACTTCCGGTCCCGCCCCTTGACTTCCGGGGGGCGGGGATAGGCAGCCGGGCCTCTGCCCGGGGCCTCAGGTTTTCTGGCCTATTCCCTTCAGGAGCGTGGGGGAGGGGGCGGCCCTCGCTACACTATTGAACTGTTTTATTTAACTAAAACTTTGGTTTTCATGTGATTGTCTATGTCATATCATCTCTGTCCATACAACAGCATAGTTAATGACGTCACCACTCCTCTGGGAATGATATTTGTGAGTTGAGCCAGCAGAAGGAGCACAATAAAAATTCTTCCAGCTTTTTGGTGATGGTGGTAGATTTAAAAATATGTATATTCACAACTGTTGTCTGAGGTTCTAATTATGGGGTGAGGTACTTTGGCCTGTGTGATGCAAGAGGTCATAATGGTCCCTTCTGGCCATAGTCTATGAATCTACAAACCTACGAACCAATGTGTTTCATGGCAGGGGCACTGTTTTTAGTTTTTACAGATGATTAACTCACTGATTCAGCATGGCTGAATGTTCTATAACGGATCCTAGTCTCAAAAATGAGGGGATTTCTGAATGAATATGTGGCCATGGGATCAGTCATCAAGTGAAGAGATTTCCACAGCATGTTAGGTGCAGTGGCCAAGCCCAAGCAATGGCGTTCCAATATTCACATCGTGGCATTATGCCAAGCCATTGCATAATAAATACTATATTTAAAATCAGCAACCACATAGGGGGAATTATCCCAGACACTGCAACAATGCTGTGATTAAATTATCAATGCCAGAAATATTCTGGCCCAAGTTATTTTCTGACTCTGCTATTTGGATTTGCAACCTGTTGTTCTATACCATAAGCATCAATCATTATAGTCAATGCGTGTAGCCTATGCTCATTCCCTTCCAAGGGTCTCATCCTATTTCCATTAAAATCCAATAGCAAGACCATGCACAGGAATTTAAATTTGACCACTTTTAGAGGAGTATGTTTTGTATTCCCACTGCAGCCCTGGGGCTGGAAGAGCTTGTTCTCCCCTCCCCTGGGGCTGGAGGAGTTCTGCACCCCTGCTGATTATTGGGGGAGCCCATGTCCCTATTTGCCCTCCCTCCCTCTTGTGCATGCCCCTGATCAATATTAAAACACCAACTAACTTCAGTAGGTCAATCCTATAAACTGCTGTGGAGAAAGGCAAAATCTTTGTAGAGTGATATTTCATCTCAGCAAATTTTTAACTGGCCTTTGTGACTTAATGCAATACACTGATTTAATCTTGAATATATGATTTGCCTTTACATTCGTCATGGGCAAACATTCTTTTTTATGTCTGAAGCCATCAGTGTACTTAGGGCAATTTGCTAAACATGGCAACTTCATGAGGCTGGAAAGGCTGATGTGCCAGGCACTGAATACAGCTGTAGATCAGTTACTTTGTCTGCTTTTCTGAGCAGGCATAGCACTCAGTGGTTGCATCATCAATAATACTTCGTATTTATATGGGGCCAGATTCTGCTGGGCCTTTATGCTGTTGCACAGAGGGGAGAGGCATAGCCTGCACAACGACCAGGCAGAACTGCAGTCCCAGCTGTATAGTATTTAATAGAATATACTATTATGTAACTATTTTTACTGTAATGGTGCTTCACTACTTTTTAATCACCTTATATGTGGGCCTTGTCTTTTTCCCACTGGAGTCAATGGGAGCAGGAAGCAGGCCTTTTGCTTACAAAGTCCATGTAATGTTTTTATGTATGGGGTTTTTTCCCAACAAATGCTTCAGGGTTGATTTGTCTTTTAGCAAATATATCACTGAGGACCCAGGCATCAGTTTCAAACATTCAAGGTGTTCTAAATGGCAGTGAGGAAAGGAGTGAATTTAAATAGTAATAACTTCACGTTTCCATGTCATCTCCATCCTGAGGGATTCTAAAGCACATTCTACACAGGAAAAACTGTGCAACAGATTTCTTTTGGGAAGTGTAGTGAAGAATAACTTCTCTAGTTTAAACCAGAAGAGAAATTATAGGTACGTAGAATATCAATACCCAGACTGGATTTTGTCCAGGCTAGTGGAAAATTGACCACACCGATGATTTTAGGTCAGACAGCCCGAGGCTCTTTATTGTATACAAACATGCATGCACGGAGAGCCAGCATAGTCCCCTCACAGGAGACAGCTGCTCTGCAGGTTACAAAAGATTCTCAGCTTATAAAGGTTAAAACTGCAAAACGTAACGCTCAGGTTATACAGGTCTTTTGCCTTATTTGGCAGTTTAACAAGCAAGCTAGTTGATTAATTCTCCTTATTCGGTTTTTCCTGTTATTGTCCAACTTGTGGTTTGTCTGTTCTAACGACCCCCGGCTTGTGGTTAGTTGTGTACAGACAGCTGTAGCAAGTTAGTAAGATTTAGGACCCTTTGTTCCATCCTAGTTCCCTGTTCTGAGCTTAGTTCCCCTTTTCTGGGGCCCTGTTCCTATCTGTCAGTCCTTAGATGCCCTTTACACACAGGCAGTAGCTAAGAGAGTTAGCCAAAGTTCTGAGGCCTATTCAAGGAAAGGAGTCAGGCCTAGTTAGGCCTAGGGGTTGGGCCAAAGGGAAAGACCTGGGGAAGGGGAGTATTGTCTTTGTCAACTCCCTCCTTTGATGCCCTATATGGCATCACCTGATAACTCAATATGCATTAAGTTGCTAATTTCATTATTTGTTTCAGTTTCCCCATCGCTATGTTCAAACCTTTCATAGACATGTGATTCCAATGTCTTGGGGTTAAGTTCTCTGAGGAGGATGAGGGTTACTTGGTCAGAGGTCACCTGTAGGGCGGGCGCGTGGCGGGGGCTAGGCAGGGGGCAACAAGCCTTGCAGCAACAGTACAGGAAGCACACGTTAATTATTATGCCAGCTGCTATTAACCCCCATGTAAGTATGTGATGAGGTTGGGGCTGGCGGAAAGTTTTAGTAATGAAGCACAAGTCTTGGGGCATAGGGTAGCTGTTCTATAGGCTGTCTGAAAAGCATTTTCTTCTGTTTGATAAATGTTTTGCAGTTGGTGAAGTTGCCCTTGTAACTGAGAGATTTGTTGGACCGCCGGTAATAGAGAAAGCAGATTATGGAATCGATCAGGTACCAGGGCGGTCCAATCGAATGGTATCTGAAATTGGAAGGTTATTTCCGTGGTTGTATCGGCTGGCCAGTACACAACATGGTTTCCTGTCATGGTAGTTAAAGTAAAAATAACATCTCTTAAGATGGTCCAGTTATTATGTATACAGCTGTTATTTGCTTGGAAAAGTGGGTGCGATGCAATAGTCGTCAGTAGCCCTATGCCCTCCCAACAGATATGATCATTGATAGTGACAATTTCTCCAGGTTGAAGTTTCCGAAAACATTGAAGTTGAGGGGGTTCTAATGGCCAATAGGTCCATTGGTTCCCTATTCCTATCCAAATATTGGGGGTTATTCCTGGGGCTCCGATTAAAAACCGGTTAGGACCGTTGGGCGGTCGCACCTCCCAGACATCACGGTGGATGATCCAATCTCACATGCATCCCCCCCAAGGTCCAGGGTGGATAAGGTATGTGGAGGTCCACACTCCTCTCACAGGCCCATAAGCCTGGAAGGAACACTGTGAGCTCCAACATCTCCACCCAGAGAACTTCCAAGTGTGTCTCCACAGCCACAGCTCAGAGGGTATACCCGAGGTGTTTGTAAGGGCAGTGGGCCAAGTCTGATGTTTAAGGTCACTCCAAATGGCCATTAGCTGGTCATTCAGATAGTCCTGCACCTCAGAACATGCTTGGTCCCACTGCAATGCCTTTCCAGCCTCTGCAGTTCCCATGATCAATTGCCGGAGCGCGTCTTAGGTGAGGACGCTAAGGGTGGAGATGACATGCAATTCGCCCACACCAGCCCGTACACCGCTTATCTGTGCCCCAGTAATAAGTCCCATTGCCTTATCCAATTGGCCTAATTTTTCCTCATGCTGTTGATTTTTATAAATATTCCACACGGATGCGGCACTATTTCCCCCATCTCACATAGATCCGATTAGGCTTCTTCTTTTTCGGGAGGACTGTCCCCAGGTCCGTTGCTGCCTTAACCTGAGAGCCGCGCCTTGGGAACAATTGGGATAGGTGACAGTAATTTGGAAATGGGCCATTCGAATAGTAAATTTGATAGTACCTAATGTGGAGTTGAGTATGGTCCACCTGAACCCATTTAGGTTCCGTTTTCAGGAGGAACCATACCACAATTGTTGGTCATACACTTGGAGACTCTTTTGGGAATATTTCAGACTCTTTGTCACCAGTATGTCAGGGTCAACACCATTATTATTACATTATGTTCTGCACTATTTGTACAGTGCTGACATTGTCCTCAGAACTATGCAAAATGTAAGATACAGTAATTACCTCCCCCAAAGTCTTAGAATCCAAACAAGACAGACCCAGAAGATTGGGTGCCCAGGAAAGCCCCAAAGCAGAAAATAATTTGGAGTTTTATTTTGATTTTATTGTTATTCACCTGCTTATTACTCTTATCATTAAAAGATCCTGCGGTATTTTTCATAATTGTTCTGGGTCTTGATTTTACCTCTCATCTGAAACATGGGACCTCCTGGAGCACACTGCCCTCTAGTGACCATGTTAACTCTAGTGCCCAGAGTTTCAAAGCAAGATATGTACAATTTCCCACATACATTTGCACATGCCTAAATTATGGATGCAGCTACACAATATAAGTGAATTGCACACTCACTTTGCCAGTTACCACCTCATTCTCCAGGTACCTGCACAGACACCTGATTTGTACACAGACACACACAGAGTGTTTGTGTTCATAAGTTAGGCACATACAAATGTACAATAGGAAGCTGCACCCTAGCTTTGAAAATCAGACTCAAGGAGTATTACCAAAAGATGGCTGCAGACTATAGCACTGGGAGTCATCAAAAAAAGGAAACCACAACAAAAGGGAAAGGAAATGTACCTTTAGATTTTGAGTATCTTTGCTCTGGTCAGTTTTCAGACCAGTGGGACTAAGGCTTCCCTCAGTGTGGTTCAGCTCAAAGAATCCACTGTCAGACTGAGGTAGGCCTGCTTCAGTAAAAGGAAATAAACAGCTTTATCTCAGAGTACATCTACACTGTAATAAAACACCTGCAGCTGGCCTGTGTCAGGTACCTTGGGCTTGTGGGGTTATAACATTTCAGTGTAGAAGTCTGGCCTGTGACAAGATGGCCAATGTAGTATGGTGGGTCCTGTGATTTTCTTGGTGGGAGCTAAGATGCCACCCCTTGCCCCTGCTCTTGGGGCACCAAGGGCCCCACTAGGGGCCCAGGAAGGTGGTAAAGGGGGAAGCAGGGGAGGGGTCTGGGTTTGCGCCTCACTCTGAGTCCCAGCCCCTCTCAACCCCTGTAGGTCCTTACCGTCTTCCCCCTTGGGTGGGGTACCTTCAGTCCTTGGACACTGTGGGAGGGAGTCTCCCTTAATCCAGTTTTCTGATCTTCTAAGTCTCACAGCACCCCTCCAAACTCCAGTCCTCCCTCCTTCTCACCTTACTGCCTGAAGTGGGGGGTTGAGGGGTCGGGGTGGGGGTGGGGTTATTAGGTTGCTAACAGGGCCTTAATTGACTACAGGTGCTCCAATTAACCTGTGGCAACCCTCCCTAGTCTTCAGGGAACCACACCTTAATTAGTCTATGTGGCAAATTGCCGGTATTGTTCTCTGGGTCTCGCGCTTTCTCTTCTCTGGGGTAGGTTCAGGGAGATATTGCTTGCCTCTGAACCAATTCTTAATCACTCCCCTAGTGTCCTTGGAGGAGGGGAGTGGAGAGGGAGGGACCTGGGCCCGCCCTCTACTCCAGGTCCACCAGCCTGGGTTGTGGTGAACACTTGATAGCGGTTCTTCCCTGGTTACTTCCCTCTCATCCGTCAGCTGGTGAGGCTTCTTGCCTTCTCTCTTACAGCTGGTGCCCTTACCTAGGATTTCTGTGGCTTCCCACCACCGCAGCACTCGCCAACACTTCTATTTCTCTCTGGACAACTCTTCTCTTCTGCAATCGCACTCTGCTCCAATCAACCTTCTCCTTCAACACCACACCGTGACTGAAGCAGGGTTATATCCCATTCGGATCAGGTGCTCAACTGAAGTAGTCAGGTCAGGGCTCTAAGTGAAGTCAGTGCGTCATTGGAGTCAGGTGCTTCTAACGAGTCAGTGCTCTAATTGGATCGTCTCTAATTGCCAAGCTGTTCTAGTTATCTAAAGCAACTTCTCCTTGCAGGAATAAGCCCCTGCTAACACTCTTATGCCCTCTGGCCATGTCATCACAGTCTAGGACTTATATACTCCCTCTACCACTCTCCTCCACTGCCCCCTGTGTCCTAATCACAGCCTCAGGCTGGAACCAAGGATAGGGACCCTGCAGGGAGAAGGTTCTAAAGTCGGCTCCCTGAGTTCGATATCTAGAAAACAATTTATGCCTGCGCCTGAGTCAGCTGACATGGCCAACCCTGGTTTTTTTTGCAATGTAGAAATACTCCAATGTCCCTGGCAAGAGTACTGGCAATGACATAGACGCTCCGGTCTCTCTCTCTAGGCCAAAGAAAGGTCGGGAATCTCTGGTTCTTTAGTTACTAGAATTGGAGAGGAGAATAATCCCTTTGAGTGATAAGCAATCAGTTTCCCACAGTTCAGCCACAATCACGCTGCGTAGTGTTCTTTTGTGATTGCCTGAGCTAGAAACAGAGAGTGAAATTTTGTCAATAGCAAATTACCACTGGCTTAAAGGCCATGATTCACTAGAAATAATCTCCTGTCTCTCCAGAACTTGGAAAGGAATAACTTCCAACCTGATTGTGTTAGAATATTACACAACTCTTTAATTAGAACAATATGTATGGAACAACAAATAT
Source organism: Chelonoidis abingdonii (assembly GCF_003597395.2). NCBI lineage: Eukaryota > Metazoa > Chordata > Testudines > Testudinidae > Chelonoidis > Chelonoidis abingdonii. Next base: position 226,805,304 of record NC_133770.1, read on the forward strand.
GACTAGAATGTGTACCAATTCATGACTGAAAATAACATGAAAAGCAAGGCACCATCAATGGTGATACGATGGTTTGTGGGCCCAACCGGGAGGAGTGCCAATTCAGACAAACGCTTAAAACAGGCAATACAGCCCTAGGCTGGGTTTTTCCACCCAGGCAAACCAAACCAGCCAGCCAAAGAGGATTTGGTCTCACCCACTGCTAACCACAGTCCACAAGCATTTCTTAGACCCCCAGTTCCCGTATCAGCTAGTGCCACTTGTATGGACAAATGGTTAGGAAAAACCAATCTATTAAAAGAAAAAAAGCGTTCGCCATCCAAAGGATCAATCCCGACCCAGGCAATATACAAATCAGATCTTACCACAAATCAGCTGTTGCCAATCTTTAGAATCTAAACTATCAAGTTATTCATAAGGAAAGATACAGATGAGAGTAAATTGGTTAAAGGAAACAATTACTGTACAGTAATGGCAAAGTTCTTGGTTCAGGCTTGTAGCAGTGGTGAAATAAACTGCAGGTTCAAAATCAAGTCTCTGGAATACATCCCCAGCTGGAATGGGACCTCAGTTCAGAGCTTCAGTTTGTAGCAAAGTTCCTATAGAGGTAAGAAGCAGGATTGAAGACAAGATGGAGATGAGGCATCAGCCTTTTATAGTCTTTTCCAGGTGTAAGAACACCTCTTTGTCCTTACTGTGGAAAATTACAGCAAAATGGAGTCTGGAGTCACAAGGGCCAGTCTCTGCATACTTTGCTGAGTTGCAAGGCGTAGCTGCCTTCTCTCAATGGATCAATTGTATAGCTCATGGTCTTTAATGGGCCATCAAGCAGGCTAGGCAGAGCTAAAACCAACTTGTCTGGGATGTCTCCCAGAAGCATAGCATAAGTTTGAAATACAGACATTTGTTAGGATATAGATATTCAGGCCTGTCTGCAAAGGCCTATACTTTAAGAATTTAGGTGTATTCTTATCACTTAGCTAGTTACAGAGATATTGGAATAGGTGTGGTATGCCCATACAAGAGAAGGTGCAGGGCACTATATTATACAAGGGGCAGTGGGACAAATGGAATATCGACACCTTCCACCTTGATGCCCGGCCCTATCAGGAAATGTTTCACCGGCATTTCCAGGGATGCCTGGGCAGGAGGATCCCAAAAGAGAAAAAGGAAAAAAGAGGTGGAGTGTTAGGATATAGATATTCAGACCTGTCTGCAAAGGCCTATACTTTAAGAATTTAGGTGTATTCTTACCACTTAGCTCGTTACAGAGGTATAAAAGAAAGAATCAAAAATCACTGTCCATGTAATGGCCTTCTCTTACTGTGACAGTCTGAGGCCTGGGTCTTCAGCTAACCAGCAAAGGCAGCCATAAGCTGGGAAGTGTACGGTCACATCCACACATTCCAAACTAGTCACATTGAAATAAGGTGCTATTGGGCTGTTAGGAATGCAATCCTGTCCTGATATTTCTATCACCTCCAGAGAAAGGGAAGAGCCTAGAAGATGTAAAAGAAATGATCGCATCCTGTCTGGCAAGAGCTCACTTATTAATAGACACAGCTGGAAAACCCTTATGTTTGTATAAATGTAGTTGTGAAATCCTCACTTCTGTATTGTTTTGTATGTTTATTTGCATGATCTCTGTCTGGTTCTGTAATTGTTTCTGTCTGCTATATAATTAATTTTTTTGGGTGTAAACCAATGAAGATGGTTAGGTATAATTGGTTAAATAACCATATTATAATATGTTAGGATTGGTTAGTTAAATTTCAGTAAAATAATTGGTTAAGGTATAGCTAAGCAAAATTCAAGTTTTACTATATAGTCTGCAGTCAATCAGGAAGTAAGGGGGTGGGAATGGGAACAGGAACTGGGGATGGGCGAATTGGGATCATGTTTTGCTAAAGAGGGTAATGGGAACAGAAACAGGGACACAGACAAGGCTTTGTGGTGTCAGAGCTGGGAAGAGAGACACTAAGGAAGGAAACTGGAATCATGCTTGCTGGAAGTTCACCCCAATAAATATCAAATTGTTTGCGCCTTTGGACTTCGGGTATTGTTTTTCTCTGTTCATGTGAGAAGGACCAGGGAAGTGAGAAGGTGAAGGAATAAGCCCCCTAACAACAGTATAGAGCCAATATTCATAACTTCAACTACAAAATTGTTACACACATATAGACAGCATAATCATAACCAGCAAACCATAACCTTGTCTAAGACACCTCATTTGACCCTCTTTATATAAGTTTTGGTGCCACTACAGGACCTTGGTTGCAACCATGTTCTATATGGTCCCAGATTATATCAATAACATCACAGGCTGGAAGCTGAAACCAGACAAATTCAGACTGGAAATGAGGTGTACAGTTTTAGCAGCGAGGGTAATTAGCCATTGGAGCAACTTACCAAAGGTCATGCTGGATTCTCCATCACTGACAGTTTTTAAATCTAGATTGGATGTTTTTCTAAAAGCTCTGCTCTGGGAATTATTTTGGGGAAGTTCTATGGCATGTGTAATACAGGAAGTTAGACTTGAGATCATCCTTTCTTCCCTTGGAATCCATGACTCAATCACTGAGAGAAAGTTGTAAGTCCATTTCTACAAAATTAACATTTAAAGGGTGATCTGACATTAAGAATTTAATAACTAATTTTTGCAAAAGCCACTAATTAAGGGATAAACTGTGAAAGTCAAACAGCAATAAAATCATACATCTAAAAAATGTGAAGAATAAAACATCAGATTAGTCAAGGGACATCTGGAGGGGAGAGCTGTGATCATGAATTACTAGTGCTAGCAAAGCAAGAGGTTCAACGTATTAACAACAACAAAAAAATCATTCCTCTGATGCTTGTACAAGATCATAAGGTAACTCCTGAATTAATTATCATTCAACACTTCCAAATCAGGTTCAAAGGAATTGAAAGAAGGTCAACTCAGAATGATAGTTTGTATTCTAACTTTTCAATTATATATAATTTTACTGATGTAAACAGAGTCAGGATGAGCTGTACCCTGACATCTGGTGGTGAATTATGGGAAGTGTGGAAAGAATGTCGGGAATGTGAAGTCTCAAATATTTGCAAAGGCACACCCAGCAAGGAGCCTGGGGACGGTTATTTTGACATTTCTGGGATCCCAAATTTCTTCATTATTGGGGCAGGACAAATACAGTGTTGCCACCTGATTATGTGAATGAGGAACTACGAGACTGCTTTATAACAGAAATGTCTCAATATAAATTAAATGACACTTGCTAGACAAGGGACATGGGTTCCAAAACCCAGTGAAATTGGTCCACATGAATTCAGCTCAGCAGTCTCTAGATGACTTCAATAACCAAATTAGTCTCTACTCTTAACAGTAAGAGGGGAGATGTGCAATGGTGTTCTGGACCTCAAAAGGCCATACACCAGATACACCACCAATCCCAACCTCCTTTCAACTCATTTTCTTATATATGCGTCCTAGTACCCCCCACCCCACCCAATTTTTCACATTTGCCTGTCTGGTCACCCCTAGGCACGACAGCAACTCAGCTTTAGCTGCCTGGAGTGGTTGTATCTTAGCGCCTCAGATAGGTTTGTACTTGGGCTGCTAGCCTGCAGGGCACCCAAGCCGCTGAGGCACACGGCCCAATCTGTAGGGCAGTAGCTCAGAGCTAGTGCCGTGTACATCTACCCAAGATGAGATTACCAATTGCAGGGATAGATATACCTTAAGCTCAGCCCATCACTCGCAGCCCAGAGGGAGAGTGGGCTTAGTGTATTACAGTGACTTAAACATGCCAGTTCTGGGGTGCTCAGGGGCAGAGAGGCTTCCTGGCACAGCAGACAGCCCAGTGAACAGCAGCTCGCCAGGCTGCCCCTCTTGAACCCCATCACTGTCTGGACCTCCAAAATTGCTGAGCACTTGTGGCCTCACCCTTCCAAAATCAGCCCTCCCCAGGCCTTGCCCTCCCCCTATGTTCAGGGCTTGTGAGGCAGCCTATATCTGTTCCCTAGTACAGACTGTAGAGACTCCCCCAGCTAGATAGGAGGACTTTAGGGGCATCTTTAGCCTGCACAGCCCTTTTCACTCAGCACTTAAGCAGCTGGAGATGGATGTCTACCTCCCTTCAGCCACCTGCCCCTACCCTTGCCCTTCCAGGTTTGGGGTGAGGAATGGCGGCCGTTGTTGGAACTCGGACTTGCAGCCTTTGGAACAATTGGGCCTTTAACAGTTGTGATTTAACTGCAATTTTCTCTGGTTCATTCAAGGCCTTTCAGTCAATATTGGATAAAGAGGCCAATGAGGCAGGAGGCAAGCAGCAGTGAATTAACGAACATTGGGCTCAAGAAGAGATGGCGTAAAGGTGGTTGCCAGGATGAGTGAGAACAGCGTTTAGTGGTAGAAAAAGCAAATGAGAACAATTTCCGTATTTATTCATTTTTGATTTCTACCGCCTTCTGCCTGTCTTGGGTTTTTTTTATCTCGACGTCCAGCAGAGTTTTTTAAGTCTTTGGTGGCGAGCGCAGTGTATTCTTCTATGGTCATACATACCTGGCAGTTAGAAGCGTTGATAGTTATTCCCTCCTACTATAAAACACACCGTGTTAGTTCATGACAGGACTTTTTTCAACTTGCAAGGCCTGCTGTCTTTACATTGAACGGCTATGTTGACTATGAGCGTATTTCACAAAAAAATTGACCCCGCTGCATGTTCAGATTACCCTGCTGACTCCATGGCATTTTCCACTCCGGCGCAGTAAGGAATCATGGTCTAATTTTACCAACATATTTTCACTCCTGAAAATGCCACCTTTTTCCATAAATACTGTGGACCAAGTGGCATTGAAAGTTGTCTTTATTCCTTGTGTTTTTAGTTAAATCGTAAGTTGTGTGCATGGTCCGAAATGGAGTCTTATACAGCAATAAAGTATAATAAATAACATAAAAAATCCACTATCTATCACCAGTTGGTTGAACACTTTTCACAAAGCGACCACTTTGTTTTTGACCTCTTGGAGTCCTTCATTCACATCAGCTCCATAAAACAGCCTGGGAGCTAAAATGCCTAACTTTGTTAGGACACTAAAAAATCACAGATTCGGTAGAATGTTTGTTTTTTTTACCAATCTTAACATTAGACCAGGAGCGGCCCAATTCTCACTCTGTCTTCGGACCCACATGTGGCTCTTCAGAAGTTAATATGCGGTTCCTTGTACGGCATCACTCTGGGGCTGGAGCTTACATGGCACAATTTTTCAACGTGCCAGCGTGTGCTCATTTGCTCATCCCCTGCTCTGCCAAGGCCCTGCACCCATCCATTTCTTTTCCGGCCCCCTCCCCTGAGCCTGCAGTTCCCTCACTCCTCCCTCGCAGAGCTTTCCTGGCATGCCAACAAAGCTGATCAGGTGGCTTAGGTAGGAAGGGGGAGGCTCTATTCAGCAGGGCTGCCGGTGGTGAGCGCTGGGGAGCTGCTGAGTATCTTACTATTGTCTCTTTTCGGCAATTGTACATGGTAATTCTCGCCCTCCTCAGCTCAGGTTGGCCTCCCCTGCCATAGACCCTCCTTTATCCTGTGTACTACAGTTGCTAATTGCCCACTTAATCTGAATGGTTTCTTGCAACACACGTAAAATCTGTTACTTAATCTGTTCAATTTGTATGAACTGTGACGCCCTAAGTACCTTTGTCAGACCTAAAGAAGCTGTGTAGCCTCAAAGCTTTCTCTTCTTCACCAACAGAAGTGCCAATTAAAAAAACATTACTTCACACTTTATTCTCTAATATCCTTCTACAACAGTTCAACACTGCAACAAGCAAGAAAAGTCACTTTTAATAACCCAGGAAGACAAACATTATTTAGGCTATTATGAATATTTTTTGGGTGGGGGGAAGGCCTCCAAAAAATATAAATTCTGCTTGCTTTGTTCTCTGTCTACAGTAAGTGGAGGTATGTTCATGAGCCTTTGATTTCACTCCTTGCACAGCTTGTTGTATCAGTAAACCCTCGAAGTCATAGGCAATTTACACTGTTTTAAAGGGGTGGTTTAAAATATCAAGCCATTCTGAGTGAAATTGCAGCCCACTGAAGTTATTGTGAGTTACCTACTATTTCACCTGGTCCTGGAATTTTCATCTAACAGTTCAGGTTAAATTCAATCATTTCATTATTCAGTTTGCCCTGTTTTCCAGCTTTTAGTTGGTAGAAGAATAAATGAAGCTTAAAAGTGGTTATTTTTTTAAAAAAAGTGATTTTCAGATTTTCCATGCAGAAATGGTAGTATGAGTTGATTTCACCTATCAGCATGTCCCCCCTTGTGGCTGGGGTCTTAGGGTATGTCTACACTGCACGATTTATTTTCGAAAGTTAGTTTTAAACCGATTATACGAAACCTGATGTTATAAAATTGGTTTTGCGCGTCCACATGCCGATTCACCAAAATCGATTGCCGGAATTGGTGTCCATGGTCCAAGGGCTACCATCGATTTCAGGAGCGGTGCACTGTGGTAGCTGTTTCTCAGCTAT
>NC_133770.1:226814998-226915130 GCF_003597395.2 Chelonoidis abingdonii
CCCATAGTTTCCTTCCTCTGTTGAAGAGCACAGTGCCTGATGGGCCAGAAAACATTGCCCCGGGTGGTGCTGGGTACAGCCTCACCCCTCCCTTTGGAGGGCAGCAGACAACCCTTGGCGCGTTTCGCAGAGTGCATTGGAGCAAACGCCATAGCACAGCAAATCATGGACCTGAGATCACAAACGGTTCTCTGACCGTTGTCAACACCTCGCGTACTCTGTCTGATACTGACAATGAACTGCAAAGGCAGAGGAGAGGAGGAGGCAGCTATTTGCTGAAGTGGCGAGGACAGCGATGACAAGATGGAGCAGAATCTCCATACTCTGGCCCCAGCTGTTTGAGCTACTGCTATTTAACGGGGCATCTACTACCATTGACGCCGAATTGGGGCATGGGAAACAAGCACAGACTGGTGGACCGGCATTGTTTTGACGGTGGGACGATTCGCAGGCTGCGAAACTTTCGCATGCGTAAGAGCACTTTCTAGAACTTTGTGACATGCTTCCCTGCTGAAACGCCGTAATACAAACATGAGAGCAGCCCTCACAGTGGAGAAGCGAGTGGCAATAGCCTCTGGAAGCTTGCAACGCCAGACAGCTACCGTCAGTCGGGAATCAATTGGAGTGGGCAAATCTACTGTGGGGGTGCAGTGATGCAAGTAGCCAAAGCAATCGTTAAGCTGCTGCTACGAAAGGTTGTGACTCGGAAACGTGCAGGTGATAGTGGAGGCTTTGCGCATGGGTTTTTTCCGAATATGTTGGTGGCCATAGATGGCCCAATATCCCTATCTTGCCCCAGAACACCAGGCGCACCCAGTACGTGACCGCAAGGGGGACTTTCAATGTGCTGCAGCACTGGTGGACCACAAGGGACGTTTCACTCACAGTCCCGGGGATGGCCAGGAAGGGTTCATGACGCTCGCCGTCTTCAGGAGCATAGTCTGTTTAAAACGGCTGCAGCAAGGGATTACTTCCAGACCAGAAAAACCGTATGGAATGTTCAAATGCCTATAATTATCCTGGGGGACCCAGCCTACCCTTGATGCCATGCTCATGAAGCCATACAACTGGCAGCCTGGACAGTGGTCAGGAGCTGTTCACTACAGGCTGAGCAAGTGCGGATGTGTAGATGTGCATTTGGCGTTTAATAGGGTCCTGGCGATCATTACTTACTCGCTCAACCTCAGCAAACCAATGTCGCCGCTTGTATTGCTGCTTGCTGTGTGCTCCACATCTTTGTGAGACTAAGGGGGAGACTTTATGGCTGGGTGGAGGCTGAGGCAAATCACCTGGCACTGAGTACGAGCAGCCAGAGAAGCAGGGCGATTAGAAGAGCACACCTTGGAGGCGCTGCACATCAGAAGCCTTGAACAAGTTTTCGCACGGCCCAGGGTACGGTGTGACTGTTTGCTTCCCCTTGAATGAACCCATCCGCACTTGATGGACTTATTTCAGCTGTAAGCAACCCACCTCCCTTTTATTACAGGTTGGAAGGAAATAAATTCTGTATCGTTTAAAAATCATTTATTATTCATTAAAAGTAATTATGCTATCTGTTAAAATCATGAATTTTTCCTTACTAGATTTCCTGTAAGCAACCACCCTCCCCTTTCGATGTATTTGTATACAAAGGAACCTATTAAAAAAAAGCAGAGAGATTGGAAGGTGTCCTGACTTGCTTGTGCTTTGGAAGGGAAGGGAAGGCTACTAGCAATTGTAGCGTATATTACAGCCTTTTCCTTGAACTCTGCAGGGTGTTGGAGGAGTAGGACGGGTGCAGAAAGCTTCCACACGCGTTCTTAACGTTGGTGGGGAGATATGGACGTGGGTTGCAGGTGATTATACAGGGGCTGTCAGTGGCACTCTGCTATGTTGCTGCTCTTCTGAGCTCACCATCGTTGGAGGATTTCAGTTTGAGAACGAGCAGATCCAGCGTTGATTCTCTCAACGCTGGTCTTCCTGCCTACCCGTCTCAGATTTGTTCTCTGGATCTTCCTCTGTCTTTGCTACGCAAACTTCCAATTCATTTTGTTTATCCCTCTTCATTGCGTGTTACTTCAATAATTCTGCTGAACATTTCTCTCGCGGTCTTCTTCTTCACTTCCGCCGTATACAGCACACCCTGTGATGGCATAGGGACTCTGCGAGAAATTGTGCAGCTGCATGGGGAAGGCAAACCAGGGTGATAGTATGTGGGAAAGATACTTTTACAGAGCAATGATAGTACTACTTTCACATAGAAACTATCACTTACAGCAAGTGATGCTCTAACAAGGTCGATTTTTGTAGCGTTTAACAATTAGTGATCTGTGTGACTGGTGTGACCACAAGACCAGAGCCTGACGGCCAAACGTACGTCACGCGGCGAGGTGTGAGACTTAATATTTGACTGCCGCGTTCAATAACAAGTGGATCTGATATGATGCTTGCTCCTGTTAAAGGAGCTGCAACCCAAACCCTTCTTTCACATCCACCAACTAGCGAGTCATCGTATACGCTCGTCTATGTGATCACCCTACATCACCCGCCATCGCGTTGGCTGTAGAGGAAGAATTGCTTGCCAGACGTGAAACGAGCCCTTCCATCTCCACCCGCTCTGGCAGTAGCAAAAATCGCATGTCGCCCCTGTTACATTCTGATGTCTACAAGTAAGAATGGATATCTCTACATGACAGCCAGCACGGAGGCGATCGTTTGTTATATGAATGCCTTCATGCAGATGCCTTCAATGCTGCCAGTACAATGCTTTGCAAAATGCAAGGTGTTGAAAAGTTACCTACTGGGGGAGGCGAGAAGGCTCTTCTTGGCGAAAGTTCTATAGCTTAAGGTTGGAGTTCTCACACGATGGATTCATGGAATTATTTGGAGTATTTTAACTCCCACCCAGACATGTAAGAATTTTCCTGTAACGTAATGCTGCGACTGCAGAAAGCTGGTGTCAATGCGATCTACAAAACCGTCTTTGTTTTAATCCGTTGTACGATGAAGGGAACTTACCGGGGTCGCTTCTCTATGGCTTACGTCTGGCTTCTCGGCTGGAGCAGGGATGTGATGTTGGGTCTCAAAAAGATCCTCGGTGTTGGGTTTACGACTGCTGTGTGCATCACACGCGTCTCTTTCATCCTCACATTGTCTCCATCTTCCCCCGCAGACATCCTTCAGAAACACTTTGATATTTCAATCCAAAGTCTGATCCACGGACAGGGGTGGGGCGACTGTAGCGCTGACCCAAAATTGATGAGTTCAGCATAGAGCGTGCATGTTTTGGCTCATGAGCGACTTCCCGTTGTTCTCTGCGTTTCTAGTAACCGTCTAAGCCTTTTCGTTTCACTGGCATGAAGGGAGGTTCTGTGTGACCTTTATCAGCCTAGACTTGAAATCTTTCAAAAAACTTTTTCATTTCATCTTTTGAACGCAGTGCTGTGGGAGCCCATGAAGGGTCCCCTCAAAACCCCAGAATTTACCGGATCAGATCAAGAATTCCTGTGTGGTACCAAGCGGGCGCTCTTTCGACATATCAGGAGACTGCATTGTGACGAGTGCAAATGAGCCGTGTGGTCACCTGTTGTGTGCTGACCTCACGTGACAATAGGAAAATGGAATTTCAAAGTTGCGGGGATTCAGGCTTTTTACTGTTTACTTGGCCAGTGCATAAGTTTAGTGTCGATGCTATCATGATTGCCCTGTGAAATGTTTGAGAACCCAATAATTGGGAGTGGCTCACTTTGGAGGCAGAGTCAATCGCTCTTCTGGTTTTCTAAAATTGAGTATGTTCTGCTGGATGTCATAGCCACGACTGCCTGCTCCAAGTGCCCCCTTGTTTATGTCCAAATAAGTCCTATGTTTCTTATTCTTGTATTCCTACAACTGCAATGACAGAATGGGGGGTGGGCCCTGCACGGTAGCTGTAGAGGGTGGGAAGAAGTAAGCAATGAGTGCGGTTCTTGCGGGAGAACCCCCCTGTTAATACAGCATGGAGTAAGTGCGTCTTCTAAATACATTTGACTCTCCTTTCAGAGGATGCCGTGTTGTCTGGATTGTAAAAGCAGCAGAGAAATTGTGGCCTTATAGACTAATAGAACGTCTGTTAGTTGTAAGGTGCCACAGGATTCTCTGCTGCTTTGACTCTTTCTTGTAGTCAGGATGACTATATTTTTAGACAGATAAGGGAGGATTGACTCATTAGCTAGTGAGTCAATCCCAAGTTTGCTTTTGCGTTGCGCCCTGGGCTGATTTTAGCCAGGGGCACATGGATAGCAGCGGGAAGTTCAGAGAAGGAGAGATTACCATCATGTCATTGCCATTTTTTTCTGGCAGTAGACGGTAAGAATGACTGGTAACATACTCTTGACTATCATTGCCAAAGACGAATTGAATAACTGGCGTGTAGCGCTCGCGTGTGCTCTGTCTCCACGGATTAGTAAAAAATGGGTGACGGGAAAAAAAAAGCGTGACGGTCTCTCGTGCTGCGTGTCTATTGTTCTTGCAAGGGCAATCCAGCGGAAGAATGATGCGAAGGCTGTCTGCTGATGTTTTCCGGAGCAAGGAATGACTGACGACGTTTACCAGAACCCAGTGACCATTAACATTTGCATAGGGGTGGGGATATGGAGGACGGACGCGGTATGTGTGAGGACTCGTATCCCACAGTCTCAGAGTCTCTAAAACCATTGCAACTTGGTTAGCGCCCAGTGTCTGTAGCTACAACACGTTGTCTATGGTTCACGCGAACAGCTATTCAGTTTCCTCTCCTTATCCCCAGCACGAGAAATGATAAGTTAAATTAAAGCAATCCTTGAGTACTTTCCAATGTCACCCTCTTTTTTACTGATGCTTATCTGACAGAGGCGAATTCTGCAGCATGAGGAGCATAGGCTTTGCACATGGCCAGTTTTCATAACCAATGAAGTTAATTTCTGAGGGTGTTGATATGCACGAAACGTCTCTTTCTGGTGTAGATGGTAACGGTACTACTGGAAAACAGGCAGAAAACTGTTTACCATCTCCCCTCTTTTTGTTTACACTCACAGTAAATAGGACAGATCAAAAATACCCTGTTCGCTCTCTCTCTCTCGAAGGAAAATGGGGTTAACTCACTTGGACTGGGTCAATTCCTGCCCTACAGTTAATAAAATAGAGGTCAGTCCAGAAAGAATAGGATTACAGTGTTATTAAACATCAGAGTAGCAAGCACGCTGCTCCACATCAGTATTCACAGAGGGAGCCACTTGCAGTAACGCAACGTGTGCTTCCCACCTACCTGCTACCACAGCCAGTGCCCCCCCCACCCATTGTTGGCATGTATGTTATGAAGAATGGCATTGAATTAAGAATCACAGAGTTAGTTACTGGAGTCAAATGGAGGGGGAGGAGCCACCATGGCCCTATGACAGTCCATGCAGTTTTCAGGAATCTTTTCTTTACGCAAGAGAGGGTGGTCTGTTGAAGCTCAGCCCCCAGGTGATAAGATGAAGACAGTTTACCAGGCGTTTTTGTACCATTCACTGTCAGAAAAAGGGAGTTCATTCCATTTTCACACCCGGGCCCCTGGCCACACTCAGCCAGGAGCAATCACTGAGCAGGCCATCTTTACCCTGGGAGCGGCAGATGGAGTGGATAGTTGCTCCTGCAGCTGCATGTAGCGTTGCCGACAAGCATTCAGTAACAGGGGTGACATTAGAGAGTACTCATAGGAATATTTTTCACCCGTTTTTTTTCCGTCTGGGAGGGGGGGAAAAAGACTTGAGGAGCTGTTTCCGCTGAACCACGCAAGACCCGTGTATTACGCTGCGACATTGGGCGCGCAGCCAAAATCAAATAGTTTTCAGAGACCGGCGGAGATTTGGGTGTAGGTGTAGGTATAGCTGAGGAACAGCTACCCACAGTGCACCGCTCCTGAAATCGATGGTAGCCTTGGACCATGGACACAAGCAATCGATTTTGTGATCGCATTGTGGACGCGCAAAACCAATTTTATAACATCGGTTTCGTAATATCGGTTTAAACTACTTCGAAATAATCGTGCAGTGTAGACATACCCTAAGCCCCAGCCACAAGGGGGACATGCTGATAGGTGAATCACTCATCTACCATTCTGCACTTGGAAATCTGAAATCATCTTTTTTTTAAAAAAATAACCACTTTTTTAAGCTTCCATTTATTCTTCTACCACTAAAAGCTGGAAAACAGGGCAACTGATATATGATGATTGAATTTACCTTGAACTGTTAGGATGAAATTCAGGACCAGGTGAAATAGTAGGTAACTCACAATAACTTCAGTGGGGCTGCAATTTCACTCAGAATGCTTGATATTTTAACCACCCCTTTAAAACAGTGTAATTGCCTAGACTTCCAGGGTTTACTGATTACAACAAGCTGTGCAAGGAGGAAATCAGGCTCATGAACATCACCTCCACTTACTGTAGACAGGAACCAAAGCTAAGCAGAATTTATATTTTTGGAGCCTTCCCCCCACCAAAAAAAATATTCATAAAGCCTAAATGAATGTTTGTCTTCCTGGGTTATTAAAAAGGACTTTTCTTGCTTGTTTGCAGTGTTGTAACTGTTGGTAGAAGGATATTAGAGATAAAGTGTGAAGTAATGTTTTTTTATTGGCCCAACTTCTGTTGGTGAAAGAGAAGCTTTTGAGCTACACAGTTCTTTAGGTCTGAGAAAGGTACTTAGCGTCACAGTTCAATACAAATTGGAACAGATTAAGTATAAGATTTTAACGTGTGTTGCAAGAAACCATTCAAGATTAAGTGGGCAATTAGCAACTTTGTAGTCACAGGAAAAAGGAGGGTCTAATGCAGGGGAGGCCAACCTGAGCCTGAGGAGGAGCGAGAATTTACCAATGTACATTGCCGAAGAGCCATAGTAATACGTCAGCAGCTCCCCAGCGGCTCCCACCCACCGGCAGCCCTGCTGATGAGCACCTCCCCCTTCCTCCCTAAGCCACCTGATCAGCTGTTTTGTGGCATGCAGGAAGCTCTGCGAGGGAGGAGTGAGGGAACTGCAGGCTCAGGGGAGGGGCCGGAAAAGAATGGAGTGGGTGCAGGGCCTGTGGCAGAGCCAGGGGATGAGCAGTGAGCACCCGCTGGCACGTTGAAAAATTGGTGCCTGTAGCTCCAGCCCCAGAGTTGATGCCTGTACAAGGAACCGCATATTAACTTCTGAAGAGCCACATGTGGGTCCGGAGACAGAGGTTGGCCGCTCCTGGTCTAATGGGTTACAGATTGGTAAAAAAAACAACATTTCTACCGAATCTGTGATTTTTAGTGTCCTAACAAAGTTAGGCATTTAAGCTCCCAGGCTTGTTTTATGGAGCTGATGTGAATGAGGACTCAGAGGTCAAAAACAAAGTGGTCGCTTTGTGAAAAGTGTTCAACCACTGGTGATAGATAGTGGATTTTTTTATGTTATTTATTTACTTTATTGCTGTATAGGACTCCATTTCGACCATGCACACAACTTACGATTTAACTAAAAAGCCACAGGACATAAAGACAACTTTAATGCCACATTGGTCCACAGTATTTATGGAAAGGTGGCATTTTCAGGAGTGAAAATATGTTGGTAAAATTTAGACATGAGTTCCTTACTGCTGCTGGAGTGGAAAATGCCATTGGAAAGTCCACAGCAGGTAATACTGAACATGCAGCGTGGTCATTTTTTGTGAAATACGCTCAAGTCAACATAGCCGTTCAATGTAAAGACAGCAGGGCCTTGCAGTTGAAAAAAGTCTGTCATGAACTAACACTGTGTTTTATAGTAGGAGGGAATAACTATCACCTTCTAACTGCCAGGTATGGTATGACCATAGAAGAATACACTGTCCCTGCCACCAAAGAATTTAAAATCTAAAAAAACCCAGACAGGCAGAAGGCGGTAGAAATACAAAAATGAATAAATAGTAATTGTTCTCATTTGCTTTTTCTACCACTAAACGCTGTCTCACTCATCCTGGCAACTCACCTTTACCCATCTCTTCTTGCCAATGTTCGTTAATTCACTGCTGCTTGCCTTCCCTGCCTTCTTGCCTCTACCAATATTGACTGAAGGCTGAATGACCAGAGAAATTGCAGTTAATTCACAACTGTTAAAGGCCCAATTGTCCAAAGGTGCTGCAAGTCCGAGTTCCACAGACGGCCGCCATTCCTCACCCCAAACTGGAGGCAGGGTAGGGGGAGCGTGGCTGAAGGGTGAGGTAGTCATCCATCTTCCAGCTGCTTAATGCTGAGTGAAAGGGCTGGTGCAGGCTAAAGATGCCCTAAATCCTCCTATCTAGCTGGGGGAGTCTCTACAGTTCCTGTACTAGGGGAACAGCTATAGGGCTGCCTCACAAGCCCTGGCATAGGAGGGAAGGGCAAGGCTGGGAGGGCTGTTTTGGAGGGTGAGGCCACAGTGCTCAGCATTTTGGAGGTTCCAGACAGTGATGGGGTTCAGAGGGCAGCCTGGCGAGGCTGCTGTCACTGGGCTGTCTGCTGTGCCAGGAGCCTCTCTGGCCCCTGGAGCACCCCAGAACTGGCATGTTTAAAGTCACTGTAATACTAGCCCACTCTCCTCTGGGCTGCGAGTGATGTGCTGCTTAAGGTATATCTATCCTGCAATTGGTAATTCTCATCTTGGGTAGATGTACACGCACTAGCTCTGAGCTACTGCCCTAAGATTGGCCGTGTGGCCTCAGCGGCTTGGGTGTCTGCAGGCTAGCAGCCCAAGTACAAACCTATCTGAGGCGCTAGATACACACTCCAGGCAGCTAAGCTGAGTTGCTGTCTGTGCCTAGGGTGACCAGACAGCAAATGTGAAAAATTGGGATGGGGGTGGGGGGGTACTAGGACCCTATATAAGAAAAAAACCCTAAAATCGAGACATCTGGTCACCCTACCTGTGTCGCTGTGCTCACATTGCTATTTTTTTGCATGCCAGCTCAATCAGAGTCTGATTGTAAGTCTGTCTGAGCTGTGAATTATACCACTCAGCTGCAGTGTCAATGTACCCTGAAAAGTACAGTACAGGTTTGTACAGTGGCTCTCAATATATGGTTTGGGTAGGAACCTCTATACCCCCTTCCTGCCAAATAGATCTTAAAAGCAACAGTTCCTGCTGCTGTTCCTGAACAGCTGAGACCTAGTGTACCGTGGTTATAGGATGGAAATCACACCTAAGATTTGTATGAGCTGCTTCTGCTAATTTCTCAGACAAGGACATAGCAGTTCACTTCCTTTTTCTGTGTGTGTCAAACACAATGTGTTGTCAAAATCATTTATGTTTCCAGTTGTGCTTGTCACAACAGCAATAGTTAGGGGGTTAGATTCACCGTATATACACCAGCCTGTTGAGCTGCATCTGAGAGAGATTCACAGAGGAGCAAGTGGTACTACCTGCCCTCTCTAAAGATGGCCTCTGTGGGAAGGTGGTGTTTTCTATCTGCTGGAGTCTCCATGAGAGCTCTACTGGTGGAGGTTACACTGAATCAGTACATCTCCAGCCATAACAGTGACAGCACCCCTTTCTGCCCTGTCATCTTTACCCAGAGGGGAGGTTGTGGTCACTTTGTGCTGCGGTCACCCTTCATTATGATTTACTGACCCACCAGGGGTTTGATTATTGAAGTTATTCTAGGCAGGAATCCTTCATAAAACTGTCAGCATTAGCAACATGATTTCCATGCTAACTCCATGTTAGAACAGTCTGAAAATACCATTTGTGTCTTTTAATTTTCCATGCTTGGTGTCCGCCCAAAGATGAATCACTTTAGAGAGTTTAAGCAATAAATCTCCAGCTGTTCTTGCATAGAGACAGGATTAAATTTTTTCCTATTTTGTAAAAATTCAAGCCACTTTGCTATTTTTTCATGGGGACAACACAAAGGCTGAACATGAAAACCACAGGCTAGAAGTATAAATAGGAGTTTATGAAGAGTATATCTTTTAATACCTGTTTCTAGGGGTGAAAGTAAAAATAGGGACTTACCCGTAGGGGCTGGGTTGGGTCAGCTCTGGCCCCCGGAAGGGGTGGGAATGGTGGGGAGGGTCAGAGCCAGTCCTGGCCTGCCTGTACCGGTAAGTGCCCTCCCCCTCCCCCGCCGGGGTAGCAGCAGCAGCTGCCGGGGGCTCTGGCAGCAGTTTAAAGGACCCAGGGCTCGGCCGCTGCTACTACCTGGGCCCTTTAAACCACTGCCACCCCAGGGCGCCGGCAACGGGGATCTGGAGGCTATTTAAAGAGCCTAGTGCTGCCCTGCCTCTATCACCCTGGCCTTTTAAATAGCCCCCAGAGCACTGGGGTAGCGGTAGCAGGGCTCCGGTGACTATTTAAAGTGGGTGCTAGGATGTACCTTGAGCCTTGGGACCCCAAGACTGGGGCAGTGCCTGGACTCCGTTCAGACTCAGGAGACTTAAAATACACAGGATCCAGTGACTGAGTCCCCTCACATCAGTCTGGTGAGCAGCCAAGAGGGGGCACTTGACTGGAGCTGTGACCGTGCAATTTTTGCTCTGAATGTTGCCTTTCATTACTCAGTAGCCCTACTGGAGTCTTGAGCGGGAAGAACTTTGCATTTCTCATCAGCTTTGTGGCCCAATTTGCAGTGCTTTTGTTATGACTTGTTCTTCATCAAAGTGCCCAACGGATACACGTGTGCTTGTCTTGGAGAGTGAAAAACTGGGCCCATGGCCACTCAGTGATGTCTCAAAGCCTGAAAGGATTTTTGTTCAGTGGAATTAACAGTTGACATCTTGATCAATTTGCTTTTGCTTCATCTCTTGCTTTGAATCAAACCAGAAATCTTATTCTTTCCTCCATCTGTAAACTAGCTTTTTCTTTTGCCTTTCAAAGTGAATTTAATGAGATTAAGGACCTGGTCTAGCAAATGGACTCTGAAATTCCCTCTTTATCCACGCACTGAATTATTGCCATCTTGACTAGAGCTGGCCAGAGGCTGACAATTCCATTCTGCAACAACTTACAAGGTTTCAAAACTTGTCCACACTGGAATGAAAACAAAACCTTTCAACGGTTTTGTGAAATTGAACCATGTTGAAATATCTACCTGATCTTTTTGATATTGGTCTCTCTCAGAAGGGGCAAGAGAGTCAGTACAACCTGGATTTCTGAAACATTTCTCTTGCTCAAACTTGCTCAAAACTGATACATCTTCAGGAAATTTTTGACTTAGATAAAAAACAGATTTAAAAATACACCCAGTGTGTAATGGGTCATGTTTATAAAGATGCTATTCTGAAGTGGTCATTTTGTTTGACCCTTTTGAAGATGGTGGCTTCCTTCTGAACATACTCTTTACCGTCTTTCTTCATTCTAAATGAAGGATCAGCTAAAGGTGGAATATCTTCAGCTAAACTCAGTTAATTAGAACCCTTAATTGTTTAATGGAGTGCTTCAATACACCTATCAATGGACCAGAAGCTTGGTCCCCCTAAAGTATGCACATCTCCTTCCTCACATATGTCAGGGGATCTTGGCCATTTCGACAGCACTGTTCTGCTCTCCCCATGGAGGGCACTCAGCAGGTTCAGGGTCCACAAACAGGAGAGGAGGTGGAGGCTGGGTAGCGCAGTGGGAAGAGGAATGGGTGGGGCTAAGGGAAATACACATGTCTTCCCTTTAGCTCTGTAGAAAAAGTTACCCAAGGGAGAGACTGTGATAGGGCAACTTTAAGAAACCTATTCTGCCAGGTCCAAGTGGAACAGCTGGGCAAGACACAGCTAGTGAGAAGGCAATTGGTCTCCCTCAGATCCCTGGGGATCTGCCACCTTTGGGTGTTAGACATTGTGGCCTTTTCCACAGGAGAGCATACACCACCTCTCTGGTGAGATGAATTAGATACCTCCCCACCCCCTGCTGCCATTGTATGGCTTTTCTCTATAAAAGGAAAAGATAAGGGCCTGGGTTAAATTCTGCTTTCAAACAGGTGTAGAACTGAAGTAACTATTAAAGGTTATAGTCACTCCAGATTTGTACTGGTGTAACTGAATTTAATTCAGCCCTACAATTTATAAACTAGAAGATCAGTTAGTGACAGTTTCTGGTGGTAGATTTAATGATATGAGCACTTGTCTGCAAGGAAATCAAGAGAACCATATTTCATTTCCCAGCGGACCACAGAACAGCTTGCCGATGCTAGTATATATGTTGACGATGAAGAACAAGTCATCCAAAATAGATCTTGCCACCTTAACTGTGACACAGTGGCCACAGAACAAGAGATTTGTAACCTGTTGGAATAGTTTCAACTTTACTCAAATGACAACTCTGTGTGTGTTTTAAATTGCATGACCAGAGGGCAGATTTGCCTGAAAATACTTTCTTTCACTGAGCACTCAGCTAATCTAGATTCAACCACACATCTACTTATTAAAATAATTAGTTCCATTGTTTTTCTTGCACTGAGCACTCAACTAGTCTAGATTCAACCACACATCCACTTGTCACAATCATTAGTTGCAATGGGTTTTTTTCTATTACCATCTTATTCCTGAAAACATTACTGTCACCAGATTAGGTTTAGGTGTTTGGCAGCATTGACAATTTATGTGGGTATCCCACAGAAATACATATTTGAAAGCAGAGTAGCAGCAGCTTGAATAAGAGATTTCTGAAGGGGATGAATTTTTTTGATTAAGAAAATGAATATTTTGGCTTCATAAGTAATATTTATTGTGGAATGCTTTTCTGTTTTATCTAACACAACCATGGTTGATGCAGTCTTCTGCAGTTACACCTTGTTTGGAATTCTGCATTGCTCAGGTTGACTACATCCAGGCAGTCACCTAAGTCATCTGTCAACTTGACAGACAGCAGTAGCACTGACAAGACATCTATTCTGCAATGCATTGAGATTGGCTTATCTAAAGAACAGACAGCAAGTAATTTAACCTCTTTCTTATCTTTTTGGTCTTGTACATATCATATCTATGGGCATTTCTTAACTCTAATTGTCAGTATTTGCCCAGAGAAGTAGAGGAGTGAAATGTTAATCTGCTTCTTGAATTCAGGTGTCAATTATATTAGGCGTCTCTATGAACTCTGTCTGGGATCTGAGGGGTATTGTACCACTATCTCCTCCCTGCATTAGGGAGTAACAGTGAGGCCTTTCTCAGTGCTTCATGTGTCTATAACTCACGATAAGGATGCCCAATTAAATTCGAAGTTATGCTGACTCCGCTCACTGACTTGAAACACACACAAAGTTATCTGTTTACCTCAGCTTTCTCTTAGCTATGTATTGTTCTTTGTTGGCTAGTCTTCATCCGGGTCTATATGAAAAGTTCTTAGGAGAAACTGTAATTAAGATTTTACATCCACAGCAAATGGATTTTGGCCCTTCAGACATTGAGGTCAGTGGTAATTGGGACAAAATACAACATGGTTTTACAAAAGGTAGATCATGCCAAACCAACTGATCTCTGTCTTTGAGAAGATAACAGATTTTTTAGATAAAGGAAATGCAGCGGATATAATTTACTTCAAGTTCAGTAAGGCATTTGATACAGTTCCACACGGGGAATTATTAGTTAAATTGGAAAAGATGGGGGTCAATATGAAAATTGAAAGGTGGATAAGGAACTGGTTAAAGGGGAGACTACAACGGGTTGTACTGAAAGGTGAACTGTCAGGCTGGAGGGAGGTACTAGTGGAGTTCTCAGGATCAGTTTTGGACAATCTTGTTTAAACTTTTTATTACTGACCTTGGCACAAAAAGTGGGAATGGTGCTAATAAAGTTTTCGGATGACAAAAGCTGGGAGGTAATTGCCCATACAGAGAAGACCAGATATATCATACAGGAAATCTGGATGACTTGTAAATGGGATAGTAGTAATAGGATGAATTTAATAGTGAAAAGTGCAAGTCATGCATTTAGGAATTCTTGTGACAGGAGACTCATCATGTTAGAAAACAGAGGAGGAGAAGGACTCGGAGTATTGGTTGATCACAGGATGACTATGAGCTGCCAATGTGATATGGCCATGAAAAAGTTATGTGGTCTTGGGATGCATCAAGGCGAGGTATTTCAGCAGAGATAAGGAGGTGTTAGTACATTATACAAGGCATTGGTGAGATCTTATCTGGAAATACTATGTGCGTGGTGATTCCATGTTTAAGAAAGGATGAATTCAAACTGGAAACAGGTACAGCGAATGGCTACTAGGATGAATCCAAGAATGGAAAACCTGTCTTATGAAAGGAGACTCAAAGAGCTTGGCTTGTTTAGCCTAACAAAGAATGGAGGTAGGGGATATGATTGCTCTTTATAAATATATCACAGGATTAATGTTAAGGGAGGGAGAGAATATTTAAGCTTAGTTACAATGTGGACACAAGAACAAATGGATATAAACTGGACACTAGGAAGTTTTAGACTTGAAATTAGATGAGAGTTTTTACCATTAGAGGAATAAAGTTCTGGAAAGCTTCCAAGGGAGTAGTGGGGGCAAAAGACTATCTGGCTTCAAGACTAAGCTTGATAAGCTTTATGGAAGGGATGGTATGATGGGATAGCCTAATTTTGACAATTAATTGATCTTTGACTATTAGTGGTAAATATGCCCAATGGCCTGTGATGGGATGTTAGATGGGGTGGGATCTGAGTTACTACAGAGAATTCTTTCCTGGGTGTCTGGCTGGTGAGTCTTGCGCACATGCTCAGGGTTTAGCTGATTGGCATATTTAGGGTCAGGAAGGAATTTTCCTCCAGGGCAGATTGGCAGAGGCTGTGGGGGTTTTTCACCTTCCTCTGCAGCGTGGGGCATGGGTCACTTGCTGGAGGATTCTATGCACCTTGAAGTCTTTAAACCATGATTTGAGGACTTCAATAACTCAGACATAGCTTAGAGGTTTGTGGTGAGAGTGGGTGGGTGAGCTTCTGTGGCCTGCATTGTGCAGGAGATAAGACTAGATAATCATGATGGTCCTTTCTGACCTTAAAGTCTGTGACTCTATGACACCAGCTGCGATATTAATCAAGAACAGGAATTAAATTAGAGCGCTCAGGGACTGTGCACAGATACTGCCAGTGCACAGATTGTCTGAACTGTTACCCTGTGAAGTGCCTCATTAATATCAACTTTGGGGTTACAGTAGCTGAACCTATCAAAAGCCAATCAGCCAGTATTAATATTTGTGATTAACTGAGAACACTCTGTCATTGTCACACTGAAGTCTGGGAATAACTGGGAGAAAATGGCTCTGAATTTACACTTTAGGCTTCATTAATAAGTGTATCAGTCAACTATGGTGAGTTAGAGGATTAGGTTTTAAGACACTGGAATAGTTTCTCCAACTATAAAACCAGGATTCACAGAAGTGTTGCCTCCAAAACACACTTGCAGAATCTTGTAACAAAACTGTTGTCCTAGGCTCTGATTCAGCAAAGGACTTAAGGACTTGCTTAACATTAATCATATTCTTAAGTCCTATTAACTTCATTAAGGATACTCGCATGCTGAAAGTTAGGAACATATTTAAGTAACTTACAGAACTGGAAACTCGCCGCTCACATAAACTTTGCAAGAGAGTTTGGGTAAATGTACACCACCCATGGAAGCAAGCCTTCCAGCCCAGGTCACCAGGTCTTGTACTTGCACTCTAAAAATAGCTGTGCAGACAATGCTTTGAAGTTGCGGCTTGGGTTTGGAAGCCTAGGGAGGAGGCTCCAGCCTGAGGTGCAACCTCAAAGTACAATCTACATTGCTATGATTAGATGGTTAGTATGAGCCCTGTCAGCCCAGTTCTGTGCCAAGTGCTGTGTGGACGTGCCCTGAAAGCATCATGACAGCACTTGTATTTGAGGGAAGGGGGAAACCTTAACATTTTCCTCTTTTCTCTTTATGACAGATTTTGCTTGAATTTCCAAATGGCTTTGGAAAATAGGCACTGTTACTTGAAACATGAGGTACTGTATGCTTTATCTTTACCCCTCCAGTAAAAAAAGTGTTGTGTAGTGTATTTGTATTTGGTTGTAGAAACAAACCCCAGGGCCATAGTCTCTACTGCCTTTTACCCTCTGGAGTGTTACACCTGTGTAAAGTGAACATGACACTCAGTGTCTTATACCCCCTCGTCAGGTTTAAATGACCACACAAGTGGTAGAGCACTGAAGGAGTAGTCAGATTCTCTTTTTGATAGGAGCATCTGC
The DNA here is from genome assembly GCF_003597395.2 of Chelonoidis abingdonii. Lineage (NCBI taxonomy): Eukaryota > Metazoa > Chordata > Testudines > Testudinidae > Chelonoidis > Chelonoidis abingdonii. The sequence goes on from NC_133770.1 coordinate 226,831,155, forward strand.
AAGGAGTTGCCTTGCTGATGATTTGCAGTGTGGACCATATCTTGACATGAAAAGAATGATGGTGTTTTTTTCGGTAGCATGACCATATTTCCCAAAGGGAAAATGGGACACTGTGCGGGGCTGGCCCATTCCCTGCCTCCCCTTGCGTCCCCACACATGCAAGGCTCTTGTCTGAGCCCAGCCTGCTCCTCCCCACCCACAACCCTCGCCCCCTGCTGTGCAGTTGGTGTCCCTGCTTACCCCCCTCATGTTCCTCTGCACCCTGCTAGGTGTGCCTGCCCCATGTTTTTAGCAAAAGTAGGCATTTGTCCCATTTGCTCTTGCCAACTGATAAATTCCCACTTCTGCCAAAAAAAAGTCAGGATGGCTGGGACAGGAATTAAAGAAGGGACTGTCCCAGCTAAAATGGGAGGTACGGTCACCCTAGTTTTTTGTAATCTAAAAGTTGCAGGTTTTAAAAATGCCAAATATTATAATGTTTTTTCCTTATTTATGTAAAATATGTTGTTATGCTTTGCACATCTTTTGTACCTTCAATCCAGCAGTCAGAAAGCCCTTTACAAACATTAATCTGATAGCACTCTTGTTGATCGAGTCATCCACCACTGAAGCATATTTGTAGCATCGCAGGGAGACTATGACCTGTTTTAACAGTGGACAGCAACATTAAAAAACAGGAAGTGAAAGAGAATCTTTTTCCTCCAATAAAACAGCAGGGCTTGTAACACACAATTTTCAGATCATTAATCCTTAGCAAACTGGCCAAACCTTAGGCATCCAACCCATTAAAGACTAGTCAACTGGATCACTGTTTGCTGGCCAGCCCTATCCCATTTCTCAGTCTTCCTCTTTCCCTGTATTTAGTTTCTCCTGAAGTCTTTCCATCGATTCAGAAAAATGAGGTGCATAAGCAGTAGAAATCAAGGAAAGAACTGGGTCCAGTCTTTTATATTTAGAATGTATACAAAGACAAATTTAGGAAATCTGGTTACCTTTCACTTGATATTAAGTTTTAGTCAGATATGCTAGAAAGATTTCCCTGAGTATGTTTTCTATGGAGCACATAGCGCTAGAGAAGCAAAGTCATTTAATCTACTGGGGATAGGCATTAATGTTTTCTCTGTAGAAGAAAATGATGGTTCTTAAAGTTAAAATTATGAAAGAGGAAAAAAATTAACTTGTCAGTTAAATCAGAGGCAGTAAAGTGATACATTCAGCTTTACAGAAAATGAGCATCCAGGAATTTGGAAATAATAGAAAAGCTATCAGTGGCTTATTAGTTGTTATAGCATCAAGAAGCCACAGTCATGGGGGTGAGCTCCAGGACCCTATTGTGCTAGATGATGTAAAAACACAGAACAAAACGAATAAGGTGGTGGTGAGGGAAGGACATCTCTGTGTCAATTTCAGGTGTATCTTTGGACACTTGGAGGCTTATGACAACTTCAGAAGTGCTGTCAGAGAAACAGAAGGGTCTATCATAGAATCATAGAAGATTAGGCTTGCAAGAGACCTCAGGAGGTCATCCAGTCCAACCCCTGCGCAAAGCAGGACCAACCCCAACTAAATCATCCCAGCCAGGCTTTTGTCAAACTGGTCCTTAAAAACCTCTAAGGGTGGAGATTCCACCACCTCCCTAGGTAACCCATTACAGTGCTTCACCACCCTCCTAGTGAAATAGTGTTTCTTAATATCTAACCTAGATCTCCCCCATTGCAACTTGAGAAATTGCTCCTTGTTCTGTCATCTGCCACCACTGAGAAGAGCCTAGATCCATCCTCTTTGGATCCCTCCTTAAGGTAGTTGAAGATGGCTATGAAATTCCCCCTCACTCTTCTCTTCTGCAGACTAAATAAGCCCAGTTCCTTCAGCCTCTCCTCATAAGGCATATGCCCCAGCCCTCTAATCATGTTTGTTGAACTCTGCTGGACTCTCTCCAATTTGTCCCCCAAAACTGGACACAATACTCCACATATGGCCTCACTAATGCTGAATAGAAGGGAATAATCACTTCCCTCTAACTGCTGACAATGCTCCTATTAATGCAGCCCAATATACTGTTAGCCTTCTTGGCAACAAGGGCACAGTGTTGACTCATATCCAGCTTCTCGTCCACTGTAATTCCCAGGTCCTTTTCTGCAGAACTGCAGCTTAGTCAGCTGATCCCCAGCCTGTAGGAGTGCATGGGATTCTTCCATCCGAAGTGCAGGACTTGTCTTTGTTGAACCTCATCATATTTCTTTTGGCCCAATCGTCCAATTTGTCCAGGTCACTCTGGATCCTATCCCTACCTGCCAGAATATCTACCTCTCCCCCAGCTTAGTGTCATCTGAGAACTGCTGAGGGTGCAATCCATCCCATCATCCAGATCATTAATGAAGATGTTGAAGAAAACCAGCCACAGGACAGACCCCTGGTGCATTCCACTTGATATTGGCTTCCAACTAGACATCAAGCTGTTGATTACTACCCATTGAGCCTGATGATCTAGCCAGCTTTCTGTCCACCTTATGATCCATTGATCCAATCCATACTCTTTTAACTTGCTGGCAAGAATACTGTGGGAGACTATTACCCTGGGTTCTTTCAACCCAAAGCTCTTGGTAACTTTTATTCTGTGTGAGGAGGTGTCAGGAAATAAATCAGGGAGACACGGCCGTCCAACCGATAGATGGCTGGCACAAACAGGACAACACAAGAGTGATTTCACTTAAAACTAAACTTTACTTAGTCTCAAGCACTTACACACGTCACAACAAGATTAGTAAAACACCCCCAACCCTTGATAATTACCAAAGCTGAGTGTGGCTTTCGAGTGACACAGCGCAGGCTTCCGGTGGCCAAATCTTCCATCTGCCAGGGGGAAGAGAAGATGTATCCAGAAGGAGAGTCCAAAAAGAGTCCCCAAACGAGTCCAACTATCTCAAGCTTTTTCCCCCTTATTTATACATTAGTAATAGAATGACACATCCCTTAAAGAAAACTTGTTAAGCAAGCAGTTCCAATGGGCAAGCAAGAGCTCCTTTTGATTATTGATTCACCAGGTGTGGGTTTTTCCAGAGTTTGCAACCTTGAGACCCCAGTAGACATTCCTGCTCTTTTAAAATGCATGTATCAGCAACTTCAACATAATTCTTATCAGGAAGGATGCGGGGTCAAGCTGCCCTTTCTGTGGCACCCCCAAACTCCCGCCCTCCTGCCTTTAACAATAAGCCATAGTGGTTTCAGGCACCTTACTGGTTTGCCAAAGTCTCCTCGTACAAGACCATATCAAAAGCTTTGCTAAAGTCAAGATATCATGTCCACCACTTTCCCCATATCCACAGAGCCAGTTATCTCATCATAGAAGGTGATCAGGCTGGTCAGGCATGACTTGCCCTTGGTAAATATCCATGCTGACTGTTTCTGATCACCTTCCTCTCCTCCAAGTGCTTCAAAATGGATTCCTTGAGGATCCACTCCATGATTTTTCCAGGGACTGAGATGAGGCTGACTGGTCTGTAGTTCCCCAGATTCTCCTTCCTTTTTTTAAAGATGGGCACTATATTTGCCTTTTTCCAATTGTCTGGGACCTTCCCTGATCAACATGAGTTTTCAAAGATAATGGCCAATGGCTTTGCAATCATATCAGCCAACTCTGTCAGCATACTTGGATGAAATAGATTCAGCCTCATGGACTTGTGCATGTCCAGCTTTTCTAAATAGTCCTTAACCTGTTTTTTCACCACTGAGGGCTGCTCATCTCCACCCCATAATGTGCTGCCTGGTGCAGAAGTCTGATAGCTGACCTTGTCTGTAAAGATGGAGGCAAAAAACATTGAGTATTTCAGCTTTTTCTTCATCATCTGTCCCTAGGTTGCCTCCCCCATTCAGTAAGGGGTCACACACTTTCCCTGACCTTCTTTTTGTTGCTAACATACCTATAGAAACCCTTCTTGTTACCCTTCACATTCCTTGCTAGCTGTAATGGCAGTTGTGCATTGGCCTTCCTGATTACACTCCGGCAGGCTCGAGCAATATTTTTAAACTCCTCCCTTGTCATCTGTTCAAGTTTCCATTTCTTGTATGCTTTCGTTTTGTGTTTCAGCTCACCAAAGATTTCTCTGTTAAGCCAAGATGATTGCCTGCCATATTTGCTATTCTTGCTACACGTCAGGATGATTTGTTCCTGCACCCTCAATAAGGCTTCTTTAAAATACAGCCATCTCTCCTGGACTCCTTTTCCCCTCATATTAGCCTCCCAGAAGAGCTTGCCCTTCAGTTCACTGAGGGAGTCAGAGTCTGCTTTTCTGAAGTCCAGGGTCCGTATTCTGCTGCTCTCCTTTCTTGCTTTTGTCAGGATCATGAACTCGACCATCTCATGGTCACTGCTGCCCAGGTTGCCACCCAATTCTACTTCCCCTACCAATTCTTCCCTGTTTGTGAGCAGCAGGTCAAAGGAGCATGGCCCCTAGTTGGTTCGTCCAGCACTTGCACCAGGGTTTTCCCCAGCACTCTCCAAAAATTTCCTGGATTATCTGTGCACTGCTGTATTGCTCTCCCAGCAGATGTCAGGGTGATTGGAGTCTTCCATGAGAACCAGAGCCTGCAATCTGGAAACTTCTGTTAGTTGTCTGAAGAAAGTCTCATTTACCCCATCTTCCTAGTCTAGTGGTCTATAGCAGATGACCACCAAGACATCACCCTTGTTTCTCTCATCTCTAAACTTAACGCAAAGACTCTCAACAGGCTTTTCTCCAGTTTCATACTGGAGTGCTGAGCAATCATACTGCTCTCACATATAGTGCAACTCCTCCACCTTCCCCCCCTCCACTGTCCTTCCTGAACTGTTTATACCCATCCATGACAGTGCTCCAGTCAATCAATAAAGAACATTAAAGACTATTAGAAGACTAATTTCTGGATCCTTTTGAACCACATAAGACCTTATTCTGCTAAGTTTCTTTAAAACAAAATTTAGTTTGAAATTTAATAACTGCTCCAGTGATTAAACTTTCCAGGAAGTGTTATCTTTTAATTAGCTATGCTGAACAGCTTTTCTCCCAGCCCATGATGCAATCATGATGAATTCATTTTGTGAAAATTCTCATGATGTACAATTGAAGCTGTTTAAGAACTGTACCATCAAATTTATGGCAGAATGACTCAGCTCAACTGTATTTCATTACAGAAATTATATAAAATAATTTGAATCTATATGCAGTAAGCTTTTAGACCGTTAGGTATCCAGGTTGATAGATTGTTTAATCATAAAAATGACAGGGACCTAAAATTAAATTTGATACAGAAGAGTGATATGACCATCTTGTACACAGCAGAAATTTCAGCTCTCCCATACATTATTTTCTTAGCATGATAATAGAGCTCCAAGAACTGACAAGTCTTTTTAGTGAAAGAGGAACATTTTGATTAGCTTTCTTCCATCCTCCCTTATTATTCTGAATGTTTGTTTGAACACAGCAGCATGTTTTGATGTTGATGCATACAATGACCTATTTGAGGGTACCATCTTGATTTTATTTTGCTGCATCATCTTAAAGGTGAACCACTTTGAATAAAAAAATTAACCAAAAACAAAGCCCACAATCAAAACCTGGCTTGGGAGTTAAAATAACTTGGTAATGGCATTTAAGTGTAGATGTAAGCATTGCAAATAAACACATTTTCAAAGAAAATGTCTGAAATTCAGCTCCTTACCCACCTTCTCAAGCATACCCCAACTGCTGCTGATGTCACGTGATGCTCTTAGTGGATGTCACATGCAGCTGCATGTTCTGCATGGGCCAAGGACTGGCTTTGCTGTCACACAGTGCTCTGGCTTTATGTTGAAGAAGGCCTTGGACTTCCAATATGGGATCTGTATGCCTTTCAAGTAGGCACCTCCAGTTTTAGAGGGGCTATCCACAATTCTACAGTGTCTGTATGTTCAGACATTATTGTTTTCGGTTACTCTGCCATAACAATACTTGGGAGTGTGCACCCAGCCATTATTATGCATGACTACGTAATGGGGTCAAATTTAATAACATATATAACTACCCATCTGCACGTATATTTGATCCTTTGCCAAAGAGTCCTGTGGCTTCTCTACCAATGGAAGTGTGAGGGTATATAGTCAGCTATCCACCATAATATCACTGCTGTGACATATCTATGTATGTACATGTCACTGTGGACAACTTAACATATTGCATTAACAGGTGGTGTCTGCGCTAGGAGTTGAGATTGGCTTCCTGACAAGCTGCTTTCAGAGGAGATCAGCTCTCTGTGGTTTTCTGTGATCATCTCCCACCACAAATCTCTAAGAATTTGGCTTCTGTTTTAGCACAGATTCCTGCAAGCACCCTGGCAGGTGTGTTCAGGATACTATTTGAATACAGTGTGCTTTCCTGTGGAAGTACTAGGAATATCTCCTTCCTTTCTGTCTTGCAGCTTCTGATTGTGGATAGATTCTTAAACCAAGATGTGATGATGCATGGGCTCATTTTTAGCTTTTAACTTTGCCTGTGACTTTCTCCTTGACCAGGACTGTACCTCTGACATACATCGGCATATTATGACTGCATCTACATATTATTTTAAATACAACTGCTAAATCATAGATGTCTTCCAGTTTACTTCATACTCAATGTAGCTGCATTTCTCTTTGAAATGTCATCTGCCGAGGCTGCCTGTCTACTTTCTCTGTGATACATTGATCTTACTGGCTCCTTTGAAAAATCAAGGCCCTGTCACTGCACTATGTCCAACCAGAGCTGAGTTTCAGCGCCCTGATACAGAGCCACCCAACCCCAGCAAAAGTGAGGGCTGCATAGGGGTAACCCTAACTTACACCAGCAAAGGATTTGGAATAGCCAAGTTCCTTTCCACTCTGCCCCCTCTCTCCCCTTCTTGCCCATGCCCTACCCCTGGAATGTCTCCAACATGCCCCCTCCTTCCCCTTACATTGAGACTGGTGAAGGGTGACTGGTTTAGAAGCAGAAAACTGCCTCTGACAACTTATGCCAGCAGAGAATTCCCATTCACACGTGGAATTTTCCACTAGTCAACACTGGCTGCTTTAATGCCACTTTACCCTGCTTATGCGGTACAACGTAGTGTTAGTGGATTGGAGAATATGGCCCCAATGTCAGGGGACCTCACTGAGGGCTAACTGTACAGGCGTTAACTGAAAACAATGGGAGTTTTGCCTAGTACTGCACAACTATATCCATGCAACAGTTATAGGAAATTCCTTCCCTTGCTTCACACTAATGGATTCTGGCTGCTGCCTAGCTAGAGAGAATATAGAAGCTGACTTGCACAGTTACTAAATATAAACAACTTTAAGTGTGCAATTTGTTGATCCAGCTGAAGTATGAATCAAATACCATTTTCCTCTCTTAGAGTCGTTTAGATAAGGATCAATAAGACTGGAAGTTCACATTACAGTTAATGTTTTTCTTGTTTTCTTTTTATCTCCTCTGCTTCTCATGTATTAATATTTTTTTCTTCAGTTGCTGATGGAGAATATTAACTACTTAAAAAAGGAAACAATGTTAAGGAAAATTTCTTCCTACTCACACTTTCAAGGTACCCAAGATAAGACTGTTGTGACACATCACTCTTCTGCTGACATCTGCACTACTTAGAATCACATGGGCCAAATTCTTCCTCTGAGTAGCATGGTGTTACATCAGCAATGAATTTTGTCCCTTATCCCCAGTCTTTTCTTTTGCTTTCCTTCCTTTTGCTTACTGAATGTCTCATTTGCATCTGCTATAAGTAACTTCTGTGTCCAGACTCTATGGATGTGCTTTATTTTAATTTCATGCTGTTATACACAGTATTTTGTATATAATGATATATGCATCTGACCATCCTTAATTTTATCCCATTCTAATCTGTGAGCTTCCCAATATTGATAGAGATGAATGATAGTTTTAATTTGATTTTATGCCATTCAAGCTCTATCTTCCAAAGAATGCTATCTCCAAATGATTGAGTTCATCACCATGTTTTAGTCTTTTTCTTTTCTGATGCTAACACTATTCCATTTTCTTCTATAAGGAAACATATTTAACTGCAAGCATTCACATGCTTGACAAATGAATAGGTGCTTGTAGTTGAAATAAGAACTGTGAATTTTCTTGTCTCTTTGAATGGGCAATGGAGACCTTGCATCTCATTAGCTAATTCTAACAAAGACATTTTAAAAACACACTTGAATTTGGTTATTCTGAAAATGAAGGACTAATATAGTAGCATTAAGACCCCAATCCTGCATCAATTAAATGAGTGGGTGATATGATATTGATGGATGATGAATCAGGCCCTATAGGCACAGTAATCTAAATGCTGCTTATATTTTACACCCTTCCAATTTCATTGCCTTCACTGGGCTTGCATTGATATACATGAGAGCAGAATGTGGTACAGAGGATAAGTGCTGTGCAAGATGAAGCATACTCTAGTGTGTGAGCACTGGACTAGGAGTCTGCAGAATTGCATTCTAGTCTTTTCTCTGTGACTTTGGGTCAGTCACTTCAGCTCAGAATGTCTTGGTTTACCTTCCTGTGGTTGGCTGGTATCATTATAAAAAAAAGTCCCCCTTTCGCACTCTATTTCCAGTTCCCCAAACTTTATCGGTGACCATTAAGCCATTTATTTGTGCCAAAGTTCATAATGCTCAAGCCTTATGCTAATTGCTGAAGTCAATATGTACATTCCTTGCATTACTGCTGAATAAAATAAATGCTAAAGCTAACTCTCTATGGACTCCAATACCTGAGTAACTACTGTAATACAAATAACAAACTCACATCAGATCACATCGTGTATAAGTTAGGGTAGAAGTTGGCCCTTATACAGTATCTCCCTACCAAAGCACCTGAGCTTCTGTGTAATACTTCTTTTAAAAATGCATGACACAATAAAAATAAGGGCATAGTACAACCATACCTACAAAACAAGATACATTTAAAGGAGTCATTCAGATGAAGAAGGGGAAAGGTTCTAAATATCAGGGCAATGATGTGGAAAAAATACAATGTTCAAAACATTTTGAACTTTGCTGATGCAAAAAACAGGGACAACATTTTGGCTAAAACGTTTAAGGAAAACAGTTCCCTTTTTTTGACCATTAAAGACTTAGATTTACTTTAATGTTTTGGAAACAAACACTGAAGTTCAGATCTCTTCTGGTGAAAAATTCTGGACATGGAGACCCTCAATGTCTCAGGGTACCTTCTGCATTTACTTAAACTGTAAGATGTTCAGAGGCAAGGCTGTCTTTCTGTTTTGTGCTTGTAAAGTTCCTAGTCTGATGGGGTCTGTGACTGGGACTTGTAGGCTGTACTACAGTATAATAATAAATACTAATAGGAAAATCATTGTGCAGAGCCTTTGTAATAGATCCTTGTTACCCACTTCCTGGCTGTCATTGTAGGGTATGTGGCTGGGAAAAAAGGAGTGTGAGCAGGCCTTACTTATGCCCAAAGGACAGAGAACTCCTAGCTGATGGAACAAACTTTGGGACCCCTGACATCTGTCACAAATTAAATCAGCCCTTAGATTGCTCTAATTTAGGCCAGGGACACAAACTTGCACTTGGATAGCCCCAGGACTGGGGGAAGCAGAAAAGTGGGTAAAAGCTACCTTTGTATCCTCCACCTCAGACTGGGCCGAGGGCTCCTTGGTCACACTCCTGCATCTGATCTGGGTAATATTAACTAATAAAGATAGTGGATCTTCAGATTATGTTTTTTGACAACGCTTGCTGTTCCACAGTGGAATGTTGCTGTTGTATAGACTCTTTTGAATTGTGACAGACCCAGACCAGTGGGGTACAGGAGTCTGGTCCTGTTGGTATCCAGGAAGTGGGCGGTCTGGGTGGACCACGTCCACCAGCACGGACCCTAGCCGCATCGAGATGGCCTTCACAATGATTTTGTAGTCCGTGCTGAGGAGCGAGACAGGACGCCAATTCCGTAAGTCGCAGAGGTCCTCCCTCTTCGCCTGCACGAGAAAGGGAGGACCCCGCCATGCAAAGACTCGGCCCAGATGGTGACCAGGTCTGGGCCGAGGATGTCCCAGAACACTTGGTAGAACTCCACGGTCAGCCCGTCCATGCCCGGAGATTTATTGGTGGGCAGGCAATGGAGGGCTTCCGAGAACTCGGCCAGAGTGAGAGGCAGCTCTAGCCGGTCCCGGTCGCCCATGCTGACCATCGGGAGTCCGTCCCAGAGCACTCTGCAAGCGTTAGGATCGGTCAGATCCGGGGAGATCCATGGCCCTCTTGCACATCTCCGCCGGATCCGTGAGGGGGGTGCCGTCCTCCACCAGGAGGCAGGTGACGTGCTTCTTGGCCCCCCTCCTTTTCTCCAGGGCGTAGAAGAAGCGGGAGCTGTGATCCATCTCCCGAAGGAGGTGGATGTGGGATCAAACAAAAGCACCCCGAGCCCGATGGTCCTCAAGGGCCCAGAGCTCCTCCCGCTTCTCCTGGCATGCTCCACAGAGGGATGGATCCTCGGAGCTGGCGGTCAGACGCCTCTCCAGCTCCAAGACCTCCCTCTTCAACTGCTCTATCGCCACATCCCTCCGTTGGCTGGTGCCCCGGGTGTAGTCACGGCAGAAGATCCGGGCACGCACCTTCCCCAGATCCCACCACCACCGCGCCGAGGGAAAGGCGCTCCTCTGCCCTCGCCAGGCCAGCCAGAACCCCCGGAAGGACGCCACGAAGCCTGCCTCCAGCAAACTATTATTAAAGTGCCAATAGGCTGGCCCCGGCCCCTCCGCGCAGAAAGAAGCCATCACGGTGGCAAGGTGGTGATCCGAAAAGGGGGCCGGCCGAACGCTGGAGGAGTGAGCCCATGAAAGGTGGAAATGCGACAGGTAAATATGGTCCAGCCGGGAGTGGCGTGACCGATGGGCCTCCACCCGGACGAAGGTGAATGTCGAGACATCATCCGGATGGTGGTCGCGCTAGACGTCCACCAGGGAGTGGCATTTGACGATCTCCCGGAGGACATCAACGGCGGCCGGGCACTGCTCGGTCCCCGATCGGTCCCATTTCTCGAGGGTGGTGTTAAAGTCCCCCCCCCCAGGACCAGGCACTCACGAGGATCCAGGGAGCCGAGGAAGGCGGACTCCTGCTGATAAAAACGCAACTGTCCGAGCCCGATGTTGGGGCGTAAACGTTGACGAGATTAACCACAAGCCCCTCCATGTGGACCCGGAGGTGCAGCAGGTGGCCCGACACAGCCCCGGCGACCCACAGCACCTTGAGCCGTAGGTCGGGGGAGAACAGGGTCACCACTCCAGCTGCGCAAACCGAAAAGTGGCTAAAGTAGGCCCCATCCCCTGACTCCAGCCGCCAGCTAGCTTCAGCGGCCGGATCCGTATGGGTCTCCTGCAGGAAAACCACAGAGTACGCACCCTCCCGGAGGAAGGCGAGCACCTGGCTCCTGCAGAGACCCATCCTACAGCCCCGGGTGTTTAAAGTGGCAAAGATGATCGGTGCCATGAGGAGGGCTGGGGGGGATCCTCGCCAGCAGACATGCCCACGGCCTCCGGCAGGCCGTGCAGCAATCCGTGACCTACCCCGTAGGTGAGTAAAGAGTCACGGAAGATGGGGACCTGCCGGTAGGCCGCGGCAGCCTGCTTCCCGGTCCTCTTACCCTCCCCCATGAGGGCCCTCGCGGCCCGGAGGACCTGATGGAAATCCCCCCACCACCGGAGCGCAAGCTGGACTTTGTTACAGGAGCCACGGTTGTCCTCAAGGAACTCCCGCAGCTCCTCCCTCAGTGCATAGGAGGGCAGGGTCACTGATCGATGACTGTCCCCCATTGAGGCCCCCGTCACAGCCCCGTGGCCCACCAAGGCGGGCAGGCAGGGGGCAGACCCCCAACGTGGCGTCCGATGGGCCGACGCCACGTGACCCGCCCCGCTTCCCAGTTCAACAAGGGGTGGCAGTAGGAGAACAGCAGCCCCTGGTGGGTTGGGACAAGGAAAACCTAGTGAAGCTGGTGCCTGGGGAGTATTCCCAGAGGCGGCACTGGCATCACAGGAGGTGGGGGGGACAAGGACAGGGCTAACAGGAGTAGGGCGAGGATCAGGGAGAGAATCTGGGAAGGGGGTAGAGGCAGGATCCTGAGCCTCTATAGTTGAGCCGCTGGATGGTGGCTCCTCCTGGCCAGGCTCAGGGATCTGGGAAGTAGGAAGGTGACCCCTAACGATGCCGGGTTCAGCCACTGTGGCACATGCAGCAGCCTCAGCATCCAGAGATAGATGTTCGTCAATGGGGTCCCTGCCTAGGAAGGAAGGCGGGTCCTCCACATCCAAGAGGGACACCCCCTGGGAACTGGGTCTCGGCAGCGAGGCACTGGCCGTTGCCCCAATGGGCTCAGCGGCCGTCAATAGGGTGCCACCCGCAGCTGGGTTGATGGAAGAATCCAGGAGACCCTCAGAGGTGGGAGCAGAAGCAGCTGTTAGGGGAAGGGAACTCGGGGACAGGGGACCATGGTGAGGTCGCCCAGATCGAGGCCCGCTAGGAGAGGGTCGTCTTCCCCCTGTGTGACCGGGGTCAGACCCAGGGCCTCGATCTCCTCGTAGATGGAAGGGAAAGCACCATCCACCACCCCAGGGCCCTCCTCGCCAGCACCTGAGGTGATACCCACCTCGGTGCTCGCAGAGGCTTTGAGTGGGAAGGGGGCGAGAGAGGCTCCCTCGGGGGCTTCCACAGGGAGGGACCCCGGAGGAGGGGCGGCGTTACCTTCCAGTGCTGCCACGATGTCCCCAGCCGGCACCACAGAACGGGAGTCATCAGGGGGCAAGGCGGAAGGCTCGTCATCAGTGCCCCCCTTCCTGCTCTTCCCGGGGGGCCTCCGAATCCGAAGGATGTAAGGAGGCTCGAGCCTTCCACTTGCCCCGCTTCTCCTGCACTAAGGACCAGCCCTCCATGGCATCATCCGGGGGCTGGCTAACAGGGGTCAGGTCAGGGAGCAAGGGCAATGGCTCAGGGACTCGGGGAGGCAGTGGAGGGACAGCAGAAGCGAGGGAGGATTCCCCCTGGGGCGAGCCCTCTCCCACATCCGGCGGTATCCCCGCGTATCCTCCTCCACAGTAGTGGACTGAGAAGGAGGAGGAGGGGCAGCTTCGGGTACTGGGCAGCCAGGGGTGCCAGTGATGACAAGGCCAGCACCGTGCCGGGGCTCGGGGGTCCCGGACGCTCCTCCGTGCTGGGCCAAGGGGCAATCCCTCCGGACGTGCCCCATCGCCTGGCAGAGGTAGCACCGGGCCTCCCCCATTGAATAATGCACCTGGTAGTGGGCCCCCTGGTAGAGGACCAGAAAGGACTCCTCGAGTGCCTCCCCGCCACGTGCCGCCAGCGGCAGTTGAAGCTGCACTTGCCGGCAGAACGAGAGGACGTGACGGAGGGCAGGGTCCTTGCAGCCCAAGGGGAGAGGGCTGATGACGGAGATGGGATGCCCCAGGGCAGAAAGGGCGGGCAACAGGGCGGTATTGGGCAGGAAGGGAGGGACGGAGGTCAGGATGAAGCGGACCCCCAGGTCTTCCAGCGGTTCCAGAGGGACGAACATGCCCCCCACTGCCAGGCCCGTCTCTACCGCCTCCTGGGCGGCGGCCTCCGATGCCAGGAAGAAGACCACTTTCCCGTACATTTTTGAGGCTGCCATGATGGCCATGGGCCCCACTACTCTTGCCAACGCCCGCACGTAGGTCTCCACGTGGGGTGAGGTGGGCACCAGGAGGCAAGGGACGCCATGCTTCCTCGTCAAGGTGGGAAAGGGGCCCTGGCCGCTGTAGATGGGAGCAGAAGCGGCGGTCGGAGGAGCAGCGGCAGGCGGGGGGGCCGCCACCACCTGGGCGTACGCCCTGGGGGCCGGGGGAGGGACACCCGCAGAGCTGGTGGAGGGAACAGCGGGAGTGGGGCCGCAGCAGCGGGGGCAGTCTCCACCATGGAGGGTCTGGTCTTTCTAGTGGGGCCCTTACCTTTCTTCCCACCCCGACCCTTCCCACCGGCTGTGGGGGGTCCCCCCGAATCGGAAGGGGTGAGGGACGTGGCAGCAGCGGAGGTCTCTCCAGTACTCGTCGCTGCCAGTGCCCCAGCAGGGGCGATGATAGGTGAATCAGCAGCGGTGGTCGAGGTAGAGGCTTGGGCAGTGGACATGGGGGCAGGTGGAGGAGGGGCAGTGGGAGCATCGCGTGGGGTCTCCCCCGCCGCGTCCCCCGCCATAATGAGAGTGGGGAGGGGGACAAACAGCAAGGGGAAGGGAAGGAGAGGAGGCGACCACCCCTCCCCGCTAGGCTGCAGGCAGGGGAGGAGGGTGCTAGAATGGGAAGGCTAAAGGGATGTGGGGAGCAACCAAGGTCCTAGGGGTGGGAGGGTTTCAGGGCACTGACCCAGAGGGGAGCTCCGGCTCCTCTAGTTGCACTAGGAGATCAGGGGGGACAACGGCAGAGGTGGGGTGCAGTGAACAAGGGGAAACCAAACAGGGAAGGGCACAAGCGCATAGGAGGGGGCGTGGGCACACGAGGGGAGGGACCAATCAGGGCTGGGGGAGCACAGGGTAGGGGGGAAAAGAGCAAGCTGGGAATGGGGTAGAAGGACCACAGGGACAGCTGCAGGGCTGGGGCAGAACTATCAGGGCCGCAGAGGGAAATAGCTGGGGCGGACAAATGTGGCAAAGGAAAGGGGTCAGTCCGGGGGGAGGGGGAGGTGGTGCGCCCACGGGCACTCATGCAAAAGTCAATGCTAGGCTGCTGCCGCTGCAGGCCCAAACAATGGAAGCGGGCGTGGTGAGCCAGGCGAGCTCCTCAGTCCCAGAGGCAGGAGTCCAAAGCAGAAGGAAAACAGCCAGCGGGGGTGGGTGGAGGGGGCCAACGATGGGTGGTGGGGGCGAAAGGGAACAAGATGGACCAGGGGCAGGTCCCGCCACAACGCCAGTGTCCCAAAGACACAGTCCAAACCCCACCACAAGAGCACAGGTTGAAAAAGACTCAGTCCAGAAACCCCTCACAAGTGTCTTCACGTGGTCTCCCAGCAAGCAGGCAGTCCTCTCCTCTTCATCCTCTCCCGGGCACCAACAGCTCGCCAGCAGACTAGCCCACAGTAGTCCCCAGCAGCTCCAGGTGGTGGATGGGTCGTGGGTGTCCAGGCAGGAGGGACCCACTGCTAAGTGCGTTCTCAGCAACAAGAGCCTGGGGTCCCTCAGCTCCCCCCTCTCGGGGAAGGGGCCAGAACTCCCCGCCCCGTCAAGGCGGGGTGTAGGTGGAGGTAACAGCAGAAGTAGGGGTGGGGGGGAATCACTAGGCAAGCCCAGCAAACGATTTCGCAGAAGAGGGGGTGGTGGTGTCCTAATCCAGCCAGGGGACAGCAGAAGGAGGAAACAGCAGAGCCACGCAGCAACAGCGGCAGTTCGAGCGGCACAGCGAGCCAGAGCAGGAACAGCAGGAGCAGGAACCAGCAAGCAGCCCTTCCCTCCTTCCTCTACAGCGGAGCAGTTAGACAGGGAGAGCTACTACTTGGCCCAGGGAAGCAAGGCTTCTGTCAACTGAGTGACAAGAGCAAGGGCTGACTGAGTAAGGAACCTTGCTAGAACCAATTAAGACAGAAAGGCTGATTAGATCACCTGCAGCCCCATCAGGAAGGCTAATCAAGCGGCACCTGTTAAAAGAGCTCACTCCAGTCAGGTGAGGCAGGATCCAAGAGGAGAGGAAATGTGTGTGAGGAGCTGGGCAGCAAGAGGCAGAGAGTGAGAGGATGTGCCTGTTGGATTACTAAGGAATACAAGTGTTATCAAGACACCGGAGGGAGGGTCCTGTGGTGAGGCATAAAAGAAGGTGTTTGGAGGAGGCCATGGGGAAGTAGCCCAGGGAGTTGTAGCTGTCATGCAGCTGTTACAAGAGGCACTATAGACAGCTGCAATCCACAAGGCCCTGGGCTGGAACCTGGAGTAGAGGGTTCCCCCCCCAAACCTCCCACCTGCTGATCAGACACAAGAGGAGTTGATCCACACTGTGGGGAAGATCGCTGAGGTGAGCAAATCTGCCAATAAGAGCAGGACCCATCAAGGAAGAGGAGGAACTTTGTCACGGAATGTATATAAAAAAATGTAAGTACCTCAGAAGCAGGAAGCCCACTAAACAATCAGTGGGGCCACTGGATAATCAAGGTGCTAAAGATGCATTCAAGGAAGATAAGGCAAGTGGAGAAACTAAACTGTTTTTTTTTGTAATGGTCTTTACTGTGGAATTTTCCCAGATTGAAGTGTCAGTAGAGGAGGTTTTGGAACAAATTAAATACTAATAAGTCACCAGAACCAGAGGATATTCACCAGAGTTCTAAAATAACTCAAATATGAAATTACAGAACTACTAACTGTGGTATATAACCTATCACTTAAATCTGCTCTGTATCTGATGACTGGAGGATAGCTAACATGACACCAATTTTTAAAAAAGGCTCCAGAGACAATCCTGGCAGTTACAGACCAGTAAGTCTAACTTCGAAGCCAGGAAAACTGGTTTAAACTATAGTAAAAAAAGAGAATTATCAGACTTGTAGATGAACACTATTTGTTGGGGAAGAGACAACATGGTTTTTGTAAAGGGAAATCAGATCTCACCTATCTACTAGAATTCTTTGAGGAGGTCAACAAACACGTGGACAAGGGTGATCCAGTGGATACAGGGTACTTAGACTTTCAGAAAGCCGTTGACAAGGTCCCTCCCCAAAGGCTCTAAAGCAAAGGAAGCAGTCTTGGGATAAGAGGGAAGGTCTTCTCATGGATCAGTAAGTGCTGAAAAGATAGGAAACAAAGGGAATCAATGGTCATTTCTCAGAAAAAAGAGGTAAATGGTAACATTCCTAAGGGATTTGTACTGGGACCAGTGCTGTTCAACATATTCATAAATGATTTGGGCAAAAGGAGTAAATAGTGAGGTGGCAAAATTTGCAAATGATACAAAACTACTCAAGATAGTTAAGTACAAAGCAGACTGCCAAGAGTTACGAAGGGACCTCATAAAACTGGGTAATTGGGCAAGAAAATGGCAGATGAAATTCAGTGTTGATAAATGCAAAGTAGTGCATATTGAAAAATATAATCCCAACTATACATAGAAAATGATGGGGTCTAAATTCGCTGTTACTACTCAGGAAAGTTTGTGAAGTCATTGTGGATAGTTCTCTGAAAACATCTGCTCAGTCTGCAACAGCAGTCAAAAAAGTTAACAATGTTAGGAACCATTAGGAAAGGGACAGATGATAATAATACAATAAATATAATGCCACTATATAAATCCATGGTACACCCACATCTTGAATATTGCAAGCAGTTCTTGTCGCCCCATCTCAAAAATATATATTAGAATTGGAAAAGGCAGGCACAGGGAAGGACTACAAAAATGACTAAGTGTGGAACTGCTTCCATATGAGGTAAGATTAAAAAGACTGGGCCTTTTCAGCTTGAAAAAGATACCCCCCCCCCCCAATTGTATGATAGAGGTCTATAAAATCATGAATGGTGTGGCAAAAGTGAATAAGGAAGTTGTTGTTTACTCTTTTACAGAACACACAAAGCAGGGGTCACCCAATGAGATTAATAGGCAGCAGGTTTAAAACTTTAAAAAAAGGAGGTGTACATCTTCACACAATGCACAATCAATCAGTGGAACTCATTGCCAGGAGATGTTGTGAAGGCCAAAAATTTAAACTAGGTTCAAATAAGAATTAGATATGTTCTTGGAGGATAAGTCCACCAATTGCTGTTAGCCAAAATGGTCAGGGACGCAACCATGTGCTCTGGGTGTCCCTAGTCTCTGATTGCCAGAATCTGGAACTGGCTGACAGGGGCTGGTTCATTGGATAATTGTCCTGTTCTGTTCATTCCCTCTGAAGCACCTGCCATTGTTTCCTGTCTTCTAACAGTGAGTATGGCCATTCTTATAGAATAACTAGCTTGAAGGGCATGGTGATGTTAGAGATGGCTAAATCTTTTATAGACAGAAGAGCATGAAGGATGCAGAGGGATTGAAATGTAGATTTATTTTATAAGAGTAACACACTCAACTGAAGTGTCCCATAATCAACAGCTTAGTAACAATTCACTGTAATTTTAAGAATTCAAATAGCGAATGGCATTAATTGTTTGAAATACTTCTTTCCACGAAATCCTCCTCTGCTAGAGTTTCCATCAGGGATTTTTAACCATTGCCTTTTAATTTTTCCTTCACATACTGTCTGGAAAATAGAAAGCCAAAGAGATTGCATAGGATGCTTCTCAGAATTGGTGAAATAAAAACTTAATCAGGTTTTTGGGCATCCTAGACCATCAACTTTTTCAACAATCCCAACAACTCATAGAAAGAATCTTCATCTTATCTTCCACAAGCACTCTGTCAGTGGAGTATCCTGAGGTTTAAAAACACAATTGTCTAGTTTTTTGCAAAGAAAATACAAAATTTAGGGTTTTGTATGTGAATCTGGACACATTTACACATCAGAGGTTCTAATGCTACAGTATGAGGTATTACTTATTAATAGTTATATTAATAAATGTATTAAGATAAACATTAATAGGAAAAACAAAAACCTCAACTATTACATATGTGCCTCTTGCTCACATTAAGGGTACCATTGAAATCTTTTTGCATTTCCTGATGTTTTCATTTAAATTTGCACAAAACTGTGCACTGACATAGCATTTTTAATTTAACTGAATATCCTACTAGCCAAAGGATGCTACTGTACAGACGATAGTGAGTTAATTGCAGACCTATGCAGACAACAAGATGTTCTGGTGATAGCATGGTAACCACAAAAACAGGGCCCGTGCAAGGCTATTTTGCACCCTCGGCGAAACTTCCACCTTGTGCTCACTCCCTCCTCCCCTCCCCCTGGGAGCATTGCTTATTATAAACTTTCAGAAATGAATACTGCATAATGTGGCATTGTTCATTAGAATTAATACAGGTTCAGCTTGAACATTTATTAATTTCATTATTTAGTCTACATATTTAATGAAAATAAATGGCCTTGGGTCTCCTGCACGTGGCTAGAGTCCCTCCTGACCCCCCTCCCCATGGATCTGGAAAGGACTGTTTTGTGGATCAGAGCACAGAGCTGGGAGTCGGGATCTTGCTTCTATTCTCCACCTGGCACCATCTCACTGGATGACTTCAGGAAAGTTACTTCCTCGTTCTGGGCTTCAGCTCCTCACAGCGCTAAGGTGTGAAATGGTTCCTAGCTCCTGGGCTGGAAAGTGAAATGCAGGTGTGTGTGTAGGGGGGGCGTTTGAAGGCCGGTTTTCACCACACGTGTGAGGCGAGGTCAGAGTTCCAACCTCCGTCATGTCCGTCCTAGTTGCTATACTCTGCCCCACACCAATTGCTGCTGAAGCCCATTACTCAGAGAGCTCTGGCCCAGGACAGAGGCGTCAGGGTCATTCTGGGCCTGATTTTCAGAGATGCTGAGCACCTGCGATTCCCCCAGTGTCTGTGGGAACTCCAGGGTTCTTGGTACTTCTGAAACTCAGGGCTATTTATTTCGAATGCTGGCCCAGGACTGAGTCTGCAAAGGCAGGTCCATATACATCCCTCAATCTGCAGCAGATCTCCCATCAATAACAATACAAGCAATCAGGAGAATGATGAGGGGCAGTTAGCCCAATGCTGGGAGTGGGGAGAATATGGCCCTAATGTGGTCATAGAAATTCTACCTAGTAAAGTTACTGGTGAATCTGCTGTCATTCAGTGGGAGAACAAAAATCTCTTGGGTGCTGCAGCCTGCCCAGGGTTCAGATGCAGTTAACCTGAGTTGCTCACACACCTGCAGTAGTTGTGCACCACACAACTGGTCACCCATGTTACATTAAAATCTGGCTCTGATGGTGTTGTAATTAGACTTAACAGTTACTGCCACATTTCCTAGAGCTGTTGTCCCAGGCTGGCTGCAGACTCAGGCAGACAGAAATGTATCAGCTAGATGCCCATCACCTTTGGAAGATTTTCCTTGTAGCCATAAGGGCTCGAGATAGCTGTGTTTCTTCACTGAAAACTTTCAGTGTGCTGCTGCTGTATCCCAGATTAATATCTTGCTTGGGCAGGTGCAGAGCTCAGGGCTTGAAGGCCTCTGGTCTAATGGTCTGAGCCAGGGCAGAACTAGGAGCTTCGATCTCCTGTGTTCAAAGCAGGACTCTGACAATGTCTTCCTGGTGACCTTGGGCTCAGTTTCTGTTCTCTGCCTCCATTTCCCCCCAAATGGGGCTCTATTTACCTGTTCCACAGGCCTGCAGGGATGGATAGGGATTAAGCCTTCGAAGGTGTCACATGCTGAGGACGGTTACAGTTTTGCAGCTCTTTAACCCTGTATCCTCTGGCAGGGCCATGATCCATCCCTGTAGGTGGACCGGTGGCCACGATCTCCTCTTCCTTTCCCCCACCCCCTCTCCCGCCACTGCACTGCTGTCCATAGGGCCAGCTGCAGGCGGGCTGATGTCACCCGCTCCGTTCTGCAGCTGGTAGCCATTGGGCAGCAGCCGCTGCTGCCGCAGGGGTCTGGGACTGCCAGAACTGAAAGAAGCAGGCTAGGGAGCGATGTGGCAGCCCCGGGGCTTGGGGAGGAGGCAGCTTCAGGCTGGCAGGGGGCGTGTGCAGGTGGGCAGTAATATGGGGCTAGGCGGAGGGAGGCTCCTGGGCCTGCGGTTGCAGAGGACACCTGCAGAGGTAGGTGCTAACATAGCTGCAAGCGGCCCATCCCCCCGCCGGGAGCAATAGTGTAAAAAAAATAAATTGGGGGGCACCGCTTTTTGGTGCCCCCAAATCTCGGCGGCCGCCTAGTTTGCCTAGTGGTTACACTGGCACTGCACAAAAAGAAGATAGCCATATCACATGCTGTCACAATTTTCCTATACTACTCCTTTGGTTTCATAGGTGAGTATTGTATTCTTAATTTATTAATTTCTTTAGCATGTGCATAATAGTCTAGCCATGCGATGGCATCTTCAGTAGCATGATGCAGTTCTTTCAGGCCACCGCTGAACCTAGTCAGCAGGCATTCCTCGACAATGTGCAACATTGTCTGTGTTGCACAAAGGGCTGTCACGAAGGCCCCAGCAATACTAGTTGGCTGCTCGGAGACCTTGCCCGGTCCAGAACCTGTTCAACAGGGACCAATGGTGGTGGGGCAGGTCAAAACCAGGTGGGCAAATTGTGGGGTTGGCAACGAGGGACTGACTGGGGGTTGTAACAGATATCCACTCCTATCACAGGAGTGTTTCTGCCCTAACATCCTGGCATGGCAAATGAGACCATAATGGGTGACATAATGGCATACGTGCAGCTGGTGATTTAAAAAGGTCATTGTGCAGCAGCAGGCTTGGGTTGGCACTTTCTCCAGTAACTTGCCAGTGGCAACCTCTCCTTTGATATGAGGTGGAGCAACATTGCTCAGAACTAGAAGCCATGGGAGTGGAGTCGGACATAGGGTGCCAGAGATGATGTGCATGGGGGCAATGGCTCAGCATCCTCATCGCGCCACCCACCAGTACCTGACAGTAGTCAGGGAAGCTAATGATCCAACCAGTGAGCTGAATTCCATGAGCACCAGCTCAACGAATCCCAGCACTGTCATCACCGACTACCCCAACGTGCAGCCCAGTGACTTATGTCGTTGGTCCAGCTCTACCCGTGTTACAACTTAATGTGGAGGATTTGTCAGTTCCCAAGTGTGATTTACTCAGTGTTCTTAATTCACTGAATCAATGTCATGTTGAAGTATGTGCTTTTATAATTAAGGTGAGCCGTAGTAACTGTAAACGTCAGATGAAACCTCCTTCTGGAAATCTACTGGTTACACAGCCATTTCTGAGCAGTAAGAGCTTCTTTTTCTTTATTTTACCCAGTGACTGTATTATATTCAGTTCATAGGTTACACCAAATACCACAGGTGTCATAGTAAAGCAGCTGACTTGAGTTTATAATAGAGTTAAGGTGATGTACAAAGGCTCATGGGACTGTCATCCAGTTGTTTGTTTCAGAATGTCTGTGGAGGACTTTGCAGGGGGGAAAACAGAAGACGCAATACAAAACCAGTGAGGAAAATCTACTAAAGTACAGGACTGTTCTCTTCAGAGCTATGAAACTGCGCTTAGTGTATCATTTTAATTGACTGCTTGGATGTAGCCTTTCACGCATTAAAGGAAATGTGTTAGGATGACACTGGCACTTTAAAAGGGAAGAAGCCATTGCATCTGTGACTGGTCAGCTGACCCCAAATGGGCTTAAGAGAGGGCACCTGGGGCCCATAAATAATAGAATATGGGAGTTCTCCCATTGGATGGCCTGGAAAGGAGAGCCCTGGAACAAGAGCATGAAGAGTTTCCCCTCAGTCCAGCCATAAAAGGAACACAAAGGCGGATGAGCTTGTTGTGCCATAGACTGCTGATGGAAGGCGTTCCAGGAAGGGTTTGCCTTATGACAGTGTTTATGAACAATATTCATGGGGAGGTATTCACAGTTTAAGATGTATGTTGAGAAAGTAAGAGGTTGACTGCCAAGGAATCTGTTTTCTGGATATTCGATAAAAGGGAGTCACTGTAGAGATAATCTTTGATAGTCTCTTTGTGTGATCTTTTCCACACCTTGGAGAAACAGGACCAGATGCTCTGGTGCAGTGTAGCTGCTTTGCACATCAGCACTAGGAGATTTTCATCTATATTGGCACAACTAGTCACTGTGTAAGGAGAATCTTCTGGTAGCATAGAACTGGCAGAGAAGACCCTAAGCCATTCCCTTCTCTGCTGTCAGGAAGGTAGTGTGTGAAGAAGAAGAGGGTGGAGGATGATTTCCACTGACCATTTTGGCAATTTACCTCTGACCTTTAAGATACCTATTATGCTGCTCTGGCTTATGCCCAGAGAGTAGCACTGCACACTGTGGTGAGTTTGAGCCATCTTTTTACACCCCAGCTAGTGCTATGTGCATCGTAGCCATAGCTGAAGGTCTGGGCCTCAGTTTGCAAGTAATGTATGGTACATGCGAGGGTGGCTCTTCTATTTTGCAGAGAGAGAGACAGCTATTCATCTAGATGTGACATCTAGATGTGTTCTATCCAGTGGAATTTGGGCTTCCTATGGTTAGCCCAACTTATCAAGACTCCATATTTCTGTAAGAATTTTCCAATTAAAAGAGTTGCCATAAGCATAAGTCCCAATTCTGAACCTTAGCATCCAAAATGTGGGTGCCTGCATGAACCCTCCAAGCTTAATTACCAGCTTAGATCTGATAGTGCTGCCACCAGCCAGAATTCCCAGCATCTGGCGCACTCTGGTCTCCCCAAAACCTTCCCTGGGGGACCCCAAGACTCAGATGCCCTGAGTCTACAACAAAGGGAAATAACCCCCTCCCCTTGTCTCCTCTTTATTTCCTCCCCAGGCTTCCCCTCCCTGGATGGCCCTGGACAAATCATCTATTTCATTCCTTGAAAATGCAAAAAGAGAATTCCAGTTTTCTTCACCCCAGAGTTCCCTGCGAAGGAAGCTTTGCAACTCTGACAACAAGAGAATTTCTCTCCCCCCCCTCCCAGTTTTCCCTCGAGAGACTGTAACCCTGGCACAGAGTTCCTATCCCATGAGCCTCAATTAGAAATAAGAAAATCCAACAGTTTTAAAAAGAGAGCTTTATATAAGAAGAAGAATATGGTCTCTTATCAAGGTTGACAAGTATACAGGGTCAATTGCTTAAAAGAAAAATGAATAAACAGCCTTATCAAAAAAGATATACAATTTAAAACATTCCAGCAAACTACACCCATGTAAATACAAAAAAAACAATATAAGCCTATTGTTTTTTTACCTTTGTACTCACAACTTGGAAACAGAAGATTAGAAAGAGCCTGAAAGTAGAGATCCTCTCTCAGAGCCGAGAGAGCACAGAACAGCACAAAGAACACACACCCAAAAAACTTCCCTCCCTGAGCTTTGAAAAATCCGGTTTCCTGATTGGTCCTCTGGTCAGGTGTTTGGTTCCCTTTGTTAACCCTTTACAGGGAAAAGAAACATTAACCCTTAGCTATCTGTTTATGACAAGAGTACTTAAAGCTTCAGATCAGCCATGGAAGACTTCAACCTCAGTGAGGGAATCCAGGATGATTGTTCTCAGAGAGATGCCATAGCTGGCTTAAAAGTTGTAAAAGTGTGTGTGTGGGTGTTTTAAGTTTCACTTTCCCTGGAAAACTTTTCAGTTGAGCATTAGTACTCAGCTAGGATTGCAAAAGTGAAAATTAAAGTTTTTAAGTTTCAAAAACAGGCATGTGGCTGTTCTCCAGTTCAGAAGCCAATCCAACATGTCTCCTCAGAGTGCAGTCGAGCGCTCTGGGAGACAGTCAAACTGTTAAACTGACAGCATGTAGGAACAAAATGTTCCTGTATTTGCTTCACATTTCAAAAATGCCTAATAGTGGTGTCCATGGAGAGCTTATATGTGAGCTAGTGAATTATAGTTCTCCAAAGGCATTGCGGATAGTTTTTCTTTTGCTGGCAAGCTGTGGGGTTTGGACCTCTTTAATTAAATTTGGAATAATGTGCACTCAGCTGTATGTAGCAAGGCTGTAATTCCATCAAGGAGACATGCATCAAGTGAAACATGAGAGAAAACACTGTTAATATTAACCCTTACTCTGAGGTGGAATAGCAATCTTTACACACATTCTTGTTGTACGTAATTACTTTTAAATCAAATGTCTATTCTATATCGATCTCCATAGCACAGTCATCACCATAGTACGAGCGCCTTCTAGTTGGACATTAAGCAACTACATATCTGTCAAGAGTGTTTGTACTCTCATCCTCTCTCCGGAGGGAGAAGCATGTGCAGTGGAGTGTCTTGTTTTGGTACGGTTTCTATATATTTAAAGATATATCCCTTGCTATGTCTTTATATTAGAGAAAGCAAAGTCAAAGAAATGTGCCTTGCACTTGGAGCAGAAAGTGGTGACGTTTGTGATGGTCCTTAGTTCCTGGGGGAGGGAGAGTTTATTGTACAGTTTTGGACCACCCACAGAGAAAGTTCCATCTCTCATCCAGCCGAGCTTTACTCTTATTGCTGAATATTCCATTGTGCCAGAGGAGTGAAGCTGTTGGCAATACTTCATCTCAGAACTTTAGATGTCTTTGAGATAGCCTTGGACCAGGATATGGAGTGCTTTGAAAATAAAGACCAAGACATTGAACTTGATTAAAAATTCTAAGGTAGTGTAGAGAGCAGTGGATAGATGTGTGGTTCTCATGATAGCCTGTGTTGCTGAGGAGATGCACTTAGCAGTTTGCACAAGTTCGAGTTTCCTAGATGCCGAAGGTTTCATGCCCAGGTATATTGCATTGCTGTAGTCCCTGTCAAGAGGTGATGAAGGCATGAGCAACTGAGGCCAGATCTTTGTTCACCAGGATGGGATGGAGTCTCTTAGTCAACTGGACGGGATGTGGCTGCTGTGATGTGAGAGCTCAGCATCAGCAAGGAATCAGAGAGTGCACTGCACCACCACAATCTGGCCTGCCCAGTTGGTTTCTGCTGCCAGGGTTGTCCACCAACATTTACGTCTGTGTAAGCCGAGGTGATCCACTGGGCAGTTTGGTTTATTGTTTCTAGTATATAACCATCATTTAAGATTTAATAATTGAGACATTACAGATGGCAATTAACAGCAGTTAGTCATTAATCTCCAGAATGTAATTTGCAACTAGATTATTTTTACTTCTATAGTCTGTAAATAACTAAAAAAGGACCAGGAAGTAGAGCTGGGCAAAATTGTTTGGCTGAAATTATTTCACCAAAAAATGCAGACTTAGGTTGACTGAAACATTTGCAAATTTGTGTTGAATTTCCCAATTTGTTTCAATCAGGGGGAAAACCTCTTAAAAATATCAGAACATTCAATTTTTGACATTTTTGAAACAAAACATTTTGCGAAGTTGATTCAAAATGTTGTTTAATTTTTCAATTCAAAATGCCTTTTCATGTCAAAACTTCAATTTTATTTAAACTTTCCTTAAAAGGGTCATAGATCAAATGAAATTAACTTCTTTAGGGTTGAACAAAAGGCTTTATTCAACCCAAAACCATTTTTTTTAGTTCACCAAATTAAAAAAAAAACAAACTTCCTTCAGGTTCTTCTAAAACAGTGAAAGTGTCCTATAATTTTCATTAAATACAGAGGTTTCTGTATGAGGTTTTTATTAGGCTCTTCGAGTCCTGCCGAATGTTACTCATTTCCCTTCAGAAAGAACAACTACTAAAGCTAAGATTGTATGATCTATTTTTTCTTAATCATTAATACAACAAGTTGTTCTGGTTCTATGTTTTGTATTTGCATAAAGTTTGAACTGGTGAGGGCCAAATCTATCTCTCATTTACACTAAATATCTCCAATGGCTGGAGATGGACACTAGATGGGCAGGGCTCTGCGTTACTACAGAGAATTCTTTCCCAGGTGTCTGGATGGTGGTCTTGCCCATATGCTCAGGGTCTAACTGATCGCTATATTTGAGGTTGGGAAGGAATTTTCCTCCAGGGCAGATTGGCAGAAACCCTGGGGTTTTTTGCCTTCTGCTGCAGCATGGGCCACAGGTCCTTTGCAGGTTTAAACTAGCATAAATGGTGGATTCTCTGTAACTTGAAGTCTTTAAATCATGATTTTGAGGACTTCAGTAACTCAGCCAGAGGTTAGGGGTCTATAACAGGAGCGGGTGGGTGAGGTTCTATGGCCTGCAATGTGCAGGATGTCAGACTAGATGGTCCCTTTTAGCCTTAAAGTCTATAAGCATAACATAAATTTAGTGTACGTCCCTTGACTTCACTGGAAAACATTGACTTCATTGGCTGTACTCCAGATTTGCTCCTGTTTAAGAGAAAATGGAATCTGGCTCTAAATATTTTACATGAGGAATCTTCACTTCCCAGTTATCTGTCTATATTTATTAAATTATATTTGTTTTTAAAATAACTTAACAAGAACTCTGTTATTTCCTGCCCCTTCCCACATACATTTCCCCCTCTATTGGATCACAATGTTGACCATCTGATTGCTTATGCATGCTGTTCTTCTGGTGGAACTTCAAAACGTATGGGTGGTACAGAAAACATATAAGAAGTTGTACACCAGATTCTGGTCAGGTCTGTTTATACGCATGAGCAAAATCCTGAGCACCTGCTAAGTGTCCACAACTCCCACTGAAGTCAATAACCCAAATCCTGAGGTCCTTGCTCAGTTTTCATTCCTTACTCAGGCAAACTTCCCATTTCCAGAAAAAAACAAAAGTTTAACAGAAATTGAGTGAGGACTTCAGATTTTGGCCAATATATGTTGCAGATGTTAAACACTTCTCTGGATCTGGTACTGTAATCTTTCAGTTTATATTACTACTATCTCTAATGTAATGCTATGAGCTGTGTCCCCAAGGCCTAGTCCAGTAAGCCTCATCTTCAGAACCACCCTGAACTCTAATTGCTAAACTGAGTATGTACAGATCTTAGAAAACACCCTTGCCTGGCTACCCACTAGGACTGCTGTGAGGGGAATCCAAGCCTCTGTCTCTGGATTCCCAGGGGTGCGTTAAGCTCCTGGAGCCTGAACGGAGCCCAAATACTGCCCTATCACAGGGTCTGTAAGCACACTCACAGGGTTCAGATCTTCTATCTGGTACACACTGTCTCCTCCCTCCCACCCCCGAACAAGGGATGGAACTTGCTGTCTAGCTGCTTAGTCCCTCTGGAAACAGCTTTTGATAGGAATTTTATAAATTTCTGTATTTTTCCATGGGTTGCCTTAACAATTATTTAAATAGGTTTTCACGACTCAATTTTTTGAGTATATGCATTGTCCTGCTAATGTGTAGTCTAGACTTGCTAGTGCTGAGTTTATCCTTTGGCTGTTTAAAAGGAAACGTTTATAGTTGTGTATAGTTTATAGTGCATGTGCATTTTCCCAGTTCCCCATGTGGCTTTTAGAATGTAGTCACTGCTGTCTTATAAACAGTGCACAGAAGTGGCCCCCATTTCTCTATTAAATCCTTCCTGACTCAAATTCTTCATGATCATTCTTTCTCCTTTTACAGTCATTACCTTGGACACCTCACACATCTAGAAAGCCATTCAATAGATGTTATTACTACTGGGTTACATCTTAGTCTCAACCTCTGGCTACCTTGCTCATATTAGTTTTGTAGCATTTTCTTAAACTGGATGGATAGTTCTGTGTTAAACCACAGTGTTCCTAATCAATGTGTCTGGCTCCTGTGTTCTTACAGTTTTAAGATCAACAGGTTCACAGTCACCCTTAGCAATTCTTCTAGAGTCAGTCAACCTAGGAGTATATGAAGAATGAATAGAGACCACAAACACATTTACAAGTAAAGAATCTTGTTTGTGTTAGAAATTACTCAATGCATACATACAAAACCTAAGAGAGCTCATGTGATGGCCAATGTTGTATTCATACTCACATATCCAAAGGTATCATAGAGTTGGGTGGATCTCTCAACAGGGGGTCATCAATAGAGGAGTCTTCTCTGATGGAGTCTTTCCTTGGTCTTCCTACCCTATCTATACCAGAGAATCTTTTCTATCCTGTGTTATGACCATACCTACCACCTCATGCCTATGTATTATCCATATCCCCTTTTCCTTATCTGTACTTCCACACCCCAAAACTGCTGGGGTGCCCTGCTTTTCCTAGGCTGCTTTTAATCCTTTGTTCTCATTAGCATCTCAATAACATGTTTGTTCTCCTGGTAACCTGCAGTAAGAGCAAAACTTTCCATGATTTAACAATCAAGTGTCTTGCAGTCAAGATGGGTATGTTGTGGCATATTTTCTTGAACATCACATATTGACACTTTCTTTACAGTAATTTTGTAACTTTACTGGACCAGGGCTATTCCAGGGTCACCTACTAATGTCATCCCTCCTGATACCTAAGCGACAATCTTACAGGCCTTAACTTGTAGGCCTTGCATTAGAGCCTTACCTTGCATACATACCTAATACACACTCACCCCATACATAATACTTGTCAATATTGATTCCTATGATCTTATCTACTTATATCTATATCAAGCTGTCTGGAGCAGCTCTAGAGTGTGAGTACCAACCTCAGAGCAGACTGTTAAAAAGCAGGACACAAGCCGCAAGTTGTGAGGTTGATTGTGAGTTCTATTCTTGGTTTTCTCCAACCAATCATCAAGTATGAACTCCTCAAGCACTATAACAGCATAACCATGAAGTCACAGATAGTCACCTTGAGTACTCCAGCTTATCTTGCCACCTAGGAAAACTTGACTTTGTGCTATATGGTCCCTTACGCCAACATAACAATATTCATGTTAATCCTAGTCCCAAAGGACCAGTCATTTATTCCATGTCAATTGCACTTTAGATCTTACACTTAAAACAAGGCTGGTACCCAATCCTGTGATAAACTAACTAAAGATTTGTTAACTAAGAAAAAGAAGTAAGTTATTTACAAGGTAAAAGCAAGTAAACATACACACACATGAGTTAGTCTTGAATTTCAAAAGGTAATAGAAGATTCTATAATAAGGAATCTCTGTCTGGCCTTTAGGGCTAACCCAGACAAAGTATTGGTGATCTTTTGCCTTATGCTTAGTAATTCTTGCCCCTCAGAGTCCAAGCAACATAAAGATACAGTTCCTTCTTGTCATGGATTTTTATTCCCTTCCCCTGGAGTTCAAGCTGATGGGATGAGTCTACATGCATATCAACCCTTCATGAATTTCAGGGGGAGCAACTAACAAAGTCTTTGTTCTTTGATGTTTCACAATGACTCACTTGGTTTCAAAGGCCATCTTGGTGGGCAGGACCGAACAGCTTCTGTAGGAAGCTGGCATTTTACATTAGTTAATGCTTCTTTCCTACTTGATGAGTTACACAGTTAGAAGTTTACAATGCAAACACTTAAGTATTACCTTATAACATGAGATACAGATATTATATATGAGATTAATGCATGCAGCAATTTAAAAGCATTTTGTAACATCTAAACACATATTTTTATAAATCTAATACCTATTTTACCAATACTAACACACAGGTGAGCTAGATCAGTTTCCAGCTATGTATTTGTCAGTGTTAAGCTGAGGCTTAGGGGTCTTGTGATGAACTGGCACTTGGTCTGCCAGCATCGCAATCTACACCTATACCTTAAACTTTAATTTATTTATCATACATTGATTATATGTGAAATAACATGCGAGTTAGCTATGACAATAGATAACACAATTAAATTATAAAAACAATTAATTAGCTACAGTTTCCACCATTGAGATTATGAACTTCAACAATGTACGACATCTCTCTAATGCCATTTTCATTAATAATTCTGTAAATAAGGTTTTGATACACTGCTAGGTGTATGCTGGCCATTTGTGCACAGATTAGCCAACAAGTTCTTGGAATGTATTGGAGGCAATTTTTTATTTCAGAAGTTAGAGAAAGCCACTAGGGGAGAGGCTGGTCCAGATTTGATTTTGACAAACAGGGAAGAATTAGTTGAGAATTTCCAAGTGGAAGGCAGCTTGAAAGTGATCATGAAATGATGAGTTTATTATTCTAAGGAATAATATGAGAGAAAACAGCACAATAAAGCAAATGGATTTCAAGAAGTCAGATGCTAGCAAACTCAGGGAGTTTGTAGGTAACATCCCTTAGAAAGCAAGTTTAAGAGGAAAAACAGTTCAAGGGAGTTGGCAGTTTTTCAAGAGATATTATTAAGGGCACAGGAACAAACTATCCCACTGCATAGATAGGAAGTTTGGCAAGTTTGGCAAGAGGCCACCCTGGCTTAACCAGGACATTATTAATTATCTGAAACTCAAAAAAGAATCCTACAAAAAGTGGTAGGTAGGTACCTAGGTCAAATAATAAAGGATGAATATAAACAAATAACAAGTATGTTGGGACAAAATGAGTATAAACTAGCTAGAGACATAAAGGGTAGCAAGAAAATTATTCTACAAATACATTAGAAGCAAGAGAGAGACTAAAGACAGGTAGGCCCATTACTCAATGAGGGGGAAAACAATAACAGAAAATGTGGAAATGGCAGAAGTGCTAAATTACTTTTTTCTTGCTGTTTTCCCCCATGAGTTTTAGTAGCAATTGGACATCTAACTTAACGAATGACAGTGAAAATGAGGTAGGATCAGAGACTAAAACAGGGAAAGAACAAGTTAGTTAGAAGTCTTCAAGTCACCAGGGTCTGATGAAATACATTCCAGAATACTCAAGGAGTTGACTAAGGAGATATCTGAGCCATTAACAATGGAAGGCAGGTGAGATTCCAGATGACTGGAAAAGGGAAAATATAGTGTCCATCTGTAAAAAGGGAAATAAAGACAGCCAGGGGAATTAGAGACCAGTCAGCTTAGCTTCAGTACCAGGAAAGATAATGGAGCAAATAATTAAGCAATCAATTTGCAAACATCTAGAAAATAATAAGGTGATGAGTAATAGCATGAATTTGTCAAGAACAAATCAAATCAAATCAACCTAATCGCTTTCTTTGAAAGGGTAACAACCTTTGTGGATGGGGGGCAGGGGGAGAAACGGTAGATGCGGTATATCTTAAATTTAATAAGGCTTTTTGATACTGTTTCACATGAGGGTCTCATAAACAAACTAGGGAAATACAACCTAGATGGAGCTACTATAAGGTGGGTGCATAAATGGTTAGAAAACCATTCCCAGAGAGTAGTTATCAGCGGTTCACAGTCAAGCTGGAAGGGCATGTTGAGTAGGGTCCAGCAGGGATCAGTTCTGGTTCCGGTTCTGTATAATATCTTCATCAATGATATACATAATGGCATAGAGAATATACTTATAAAGTTTGTGGACGATATCAATCTGGGAGGGCTTCCAGGTGCTTTGGAGGATAGGATTAAAATTCAAAATGATCCGGACAAACTGGAGAAATGGTCTGAAGTAAATAGAATGAAATTCAATAAGGACAAATGCAAAGTACTGCACTTACGAAGGAACAGTCAGTTGCATACATACAAAATGAGAAATGACTACCTAGGAAGCAGTACCGCAGAAAGGGATCTGAGGATCATAATGGACCACAAGCTAAATATGAGTCAACAGTGTAACACTGTTACAAAGAAAGCAAACATTATTCTGGGCTGTATTAGCAGGAGTGTGTTGTAAGGAAGACATGAAAAGTAATTGTTCTACTTTACTCCACACTGATTAGGCCTCAACTGGAGTGTGGTGTCCAGTTCTGCCACATTTCAGGAAAGATGTGGAAAAATTGGAGAAAGTCCAGAGAAGAACAACAAAAATGATTAAAGGTCAAAAAACATGACTTATGAGGGAAGATTGAAAAAAAAATGAGTTTGTTTAGTCTGGAAAAGAGAAGACTGAGAGGGGACATAACACTTTTCAAGTATATAAAAGGTTGTTACAAGGAGGAAAGAGAAAAACTATTCTCCTTAACCTCTGAGGATAGGACAAGAAGCAATGGGCTTAAATTGCATCAAG
Source organism: Chelonoidis abingdonii (assembly GCF_003597395.2). Lineage (NCBI taxonomy): Eukaryota > Metazoa > Chordata > Testudines > Testudinidae > Chelonoidis > Chelonoidis abingdonii. The sequence goes on from NC_133770.1 coordinate 226,863,705, forward strand.
AGTGTTTTAGGTTGGACATTAGGAAAATCTTCCTAACTGTCAGGATGGCTATACACTGGAATAAATTGGCTAGGGAGGTTATGGAATCTCCGTCACTGGAGATTTTTAAGAACAGGTTACATAAACACCTGTCAGGGATGGTTTAGCTAATACTTAATCCTGCCTTGAGTGAAGGGGAGTTATACAAGTCTATAATTCTCAAGGAAATGAACAAATGCAGGTGATATGGCTTGGGTTTTGTGCATTGTCATTGCAGTCTCAGCTCCTGCATGTTTTTGTGCACATGAAGGTGCACATAATAATGGAAGTAAACTAATGAGAACAATTTAATCAATTTTCTTTTTCTTAGCTTATTTAAAAGCAAATGCACATTTAATTTCCAAGTTGGTTTCATCTGTGCTGGAAACGATCTTTTGACAACAAAGTTGGGAGCGATGTTTTAATTAGAGAATCCACTAGGGACTCTGAAGTAAGTACTGGGTCTACAAATGCACCTTCAGTTAATCAGTATAATGAGTTTTTTCTCCAAAACAGTAAGATTTACAAGGGGAGATTAAGACATGAGTTTTAATTATCCACTTTGCAGAAATTGTTCTTAAACTGCCCCTAGAATGACTGAGTGTGCTAACCTTGATCTTGAGTTGCCAGGCTCCTTCTCTCAGTGTTGTCTGTAGGATTTAAAAGTGTTCATTACCTGACTGAGCCTTCAATCAATGTCTATCTAAATCTACTAAAATTACTGGATGAAGTAATGTTGGCTGATGTGTGCATATACATGTATAATCTTCTAGGACTGCATATATATTTGTTTTGGAACTGATTATAAATATGCATCTATTTCTTAGTACGGATCTGAGACAGATATGTAGTTATCTGGCTAATTATATGGTTTGATCATACCCAAACTGGTGTAACACTCAAGTATTGGGTTAATCATGGAGAAAATGTGAGAAACAGGCTTATCTGAAGATCCTGAGATGATAGAGATAATACAGAATGAGTTCATTTGATATTTTATGATACACAATAGTGGAGAAAGCGAATAGTAAAATGGTCTGTGAAGCTGCTAAGTCTACTATAAAGGGGAAATTTATGAACACTGTTTGCATAAAAAGAGAAGGAGAAAAACAAAATCAATAGATGGAGGAGTAACAGATTTGGAAATGGAGCATAAAAAGAAGTTAAAAGGAGGCTGTATAAAAAATTGTAGAGGTGAGGGACAAATTAAATTCTTTTATTGTGTAAGACTGACAATTTCCATGAATGCTTGCCATGTTTTATAAGGGAGTGAATAAAGCAAATAGGATCCTAACTTGAAAACTTAAGGCCAATCAGAAGCATTGGACAAAGATCATTGAAGATTTTAACACATGCTTCTACTCTAGGAATTAGCAGAGTGTCTATAGAATTTTATTAAGATTTCTAATCCTCTCCCCTCTAAGGCTTCTGTTGGAAACTAGACGTCTATTTGTGAGAGTTTAGTTTGAAAACTTTGGCTGTAAAGCAGGCTGGCTGTTAAATCAACTGCAGAAATTGAAGTAGTAAATGCAAATGTTGGGGACATCTGGTGCTTATAGATACACTAGTGATGCCTTGCATGTGGAAACATCCTTTAAAGCATTTGGATATATATAGATAATTAGGCAGAGTGCAGTGCAGATAAGGCCTCCAAAAACCTTCTTAGAGTCGGGAATCACATTTTCACAAAAATTTGGAAAAATTTATCAAATTTCTCTTTCACTTTGTGTTCCTTTTTAGTATTTAGATACTAATCTTTTAATAAAAATTACTGTGAGGATGAAGGATCATCTCCCTAGTCTGATAACTAAAAATAAAAAATAACCCATCCAAAACTTTGCTCATCTCTGAAATGGAATTAAATTTATTTGCATACTTGATTAACGTGTGTGTTTGCATTTTAATTTTTGACTGGCTGTGTAAGTAGAAGGGATGAATAACTGTAGGGGAAAAAACACTGTTCCCATGGTATTTATGTCCCAGTCAAACCGTAAGTTCTTTATAAGCCTATCTTTATAATCACTGCCATTTAGAGGCAAATCGTGGGCCAGTTCGGCATGGGTTGAAGTAGAATGTATTCAGCATGGGTTGAAGTAGAATGTAGTCTCCTCCCTGAGCCAGAGAGAGTATGAAGCCGCTCGGGACCATGATTACTGCCTTTGATTTGTATCCATTGTAGCCTGTGCCCTCTTCATGCCATCTCATCAAACGCCTTCTGGAGAGGAACTACACCAAAGCTGGATTTGTTCCATGTTACAGAATAATGCAAAAAGTTGCCCATGTTTTTCATCAAACCACGTTTTTTCCCAAGAGAAATATAACAGTCCATGGATTATTCTTCCATGGATTGATTTCATTTAGTGCATCCAGTATCAAATTTTTCTGTCTATAATTATTTTAAGTGTTTTACTTGTTAGAACTCTATCCACTGCAATGATGATGCCAATGATATCATCCCAAAATGGAGAAAACACTTTCTATTAAATCTAAGATTACATACAATTGGCCAGTTCTAACTTGCACTCGTCAAGAACAGCCCTTAAACCAACTTGCATTCTGCTGTTAATAGTGAATCTTAAAAATACTACTTGTGTATAGAAGAGGGAAAATGTAACAATCTAGGCAAAAACTTTTGGATTCCATTGCATTCTAGGGCCTAATTCTCCTTGCTTTTCAGTTGTTGTAAATCAGGAGTAACTCCAGTGGAAAAAATGGTGTTACATCAGAACAAAAGATAGAAAACACCTATGAAATCATTAGGCTTATTTTGGATCTGACCTGCCCCAATAGTTCATTATTTTAATTGATTTGAAGTGTTAACAGTTTGCATGGTGGCATTCTGAATTTTAGTTTTTGTTTTTATCTTACCTGTTTTCTAGAAATTTCATATTTCTATATTTATCTTTCAGCAGAGAAATTTTATGGCTTATCCCAATGAAGTTATTGAACATTTTGTGCCATATTCACAAGAACTGATAAACAACTACTTTAAACCTTTGTTGGTAGAAATCAATCTTAAACACCTTGAATTCCTGCATATGGTCACTGAGGTTTATGGATGTATGCTATGGCCCTGACTCAGGAGAACCATTAATCACATGCATAGGTCCATCCCTATTTGGGAGAGTACTTAAGCACATGCATAGGCCTCATTGAAGTCAATTCAATTGAATTTAACTATATGCTTGCTTAAAAGTTTAAGTAATCCCTGATCAGAGATATGTTCCTGAATCAAGTGACCTATCCATGGAGAACTGAAGGGCAAAGATGTACTACAAATAAATGAGGCTGACTTTTGAAGTGTATATTTCATTGGAAAAAAACAAGAAACAACAAAAAATATCCAGTATCATGTCTGTCTCAGAAGTAATTTAATCTCATTGATTTCCAATTTACCATTAACATTGTCCAACAAAATTCACCTGGTACATCAACAAACACTGTGAAAAAGCAATGTACAGATGTTAGCAATCCACCACTGCAATTTCACTATCTCACTAGACTAAAATTCCTAAACCAGAGTGCCTAAAGTTGGTCACTTAAATACATATTTTGGCACTTAAATTAGTGTCCTGACTTTCAAAGTTGCTGTACAACTCCCATTTAAGTCACATCTGAAAATTAGGCCCCTAAATTAGGTGCCTAAATATTGATTTACATGCTTGCCTTGAGGCACCTGGGGGAGATCCTCAAGCCCTTTTTTATGCCAGGTAAAAGTGCCAGAGCTCTCTAAAAAGTCTCTCAAAGCCCAAGATCTGGCCAGCAGAGGATTCTCTTGGTTCAGAAACTGAGGAAGATGGCCATAAGGATGCCTTCTGTGGACTTGTGCAAGTGGCGGGCGAACCAGGTGTGGTGGGCGAACCAGGGGCATAGTGAGGCTGAAACTGCAGCATATGATGCTGCAAAGATTCCAGAAGGTGCTGGAGTCCATAGATAACAGGGGACAGGCTGTTGTAACTTGGACAGTCCTGTGTGCCTAAATAATGCTGTGGACTGTGAAGAAGCCCAAGATCAGGTGAGAACAGAGGTGGCTGAAAACCCCAGGTCAGTGCAGTCTCACCCCAGCGTTTGAAAATGTTCACCATTATGTCTAGTCTGCATGGGAGATTTTGCAAAGGTACAAACAGGAGTTAGGCACCCTTGACTTCCAAAGGGAGTTGGGGTCCTAATTGTCCATTGTGCCTTTGATAATTTCCCCTGATGTCCTTTGGTGCTAAGGCAAAATTGTGTATTTAAGCTACTTCCTGATTTGGGGAAGAAGCCTGGCAGAAACTATTCCTGAATGCAGGGGTTGGCAACCTTTCAGAAGTGGTGTGCCGAGTCTTCATTTAGTCACTTCGATTTAAGGTTTCATGTGCCAATAATACATTTTAACCTTTTTAGAAGGTCTCTTTCTATCAGTCTATAATATATAACAAAACTACTGTTGTATGTAAAGTAAATAAGGTTTTTAAAATTAAATTAAAATGCAGAGCCCCTCAGGCCGGTGGCCAGGACCCGGGCCGCGTGAGTGCTACTGAAAATCAGCTCACGTGCTGCCTTTGGCACGCATGTCATAGGTTGCCTACCCTTGTCTTAATGTCTTCTGCACCCTTGCTCCCAGCCTAATGCTACCTTCCAAAAATAATGGTGAGAGGATGGTTTAATCTTTTCCTAAAAGATTAATTCTATGTTGTGTCCAGCTTCTTGCTGACTTAACTTTTTTCTCTTTCCTAAATTTGCTATTTTTTCCTCTAGTCACTTAATTGCCCAATTCCCTAACACTTCCTTCTCTTTCCCTGAGCCCAATTAAAACATTCAGATATATTATACCTATCACTTTTTGAGGCAATTCACATATCAGACTATTAGCAAAATTCCAGCTACCTCATTAGCCTGAAATGTCTCTTCACTTTGCCATACACCTCTTTTTCAAATAGTAATATCTCCAAAATATCAGTTCACCATAGCACAACACAAGCTAATCCTTACTGATCTGTAAGGATTACAGCTCCACTGCCAGATGTGGGGAGCAATATCAGTTGGAGAGCATATGGAGCCATGTGTAATGAGGACTGGAAGAGACCTCCACAAAGATTGCTGTGGCCTCTAGTGGATTCCCAAGATTCACAGATTTCAAAGCAAAAAGTTATTCTATGGGAATGGGTAAATACTGTCCAGCTGATAGCAAAATTGCAAGGAAATTCTGAAAACAACCTATCCCTTATCAATGTAGGCAGTGACGAGGATAATGTGGCATACGTTTTTATACTTAGTTGTGTAAAGTTTGCTTTAACACACATTTAGTATGCATCGCACACTTATTGATGGGTTCTGAATAAACTGGCATGCACTTTTAAATTTACAAGAGGTAAAATTGAGAGACACAAGAAGATAAGGTAACCTCTCTTATTGAAAGAGGCAACATTGGAGTTTACAATATTTTGTGCAATTTTTTTTGTATTTGTTATTATTCAGTGGGGGCAAATTAATTCTAAATTGTGTTGGTGTCTTTTTGCTATGCACTGGGTGCTCTAAGCCTGTGTTGAATATTGTAAAATATCTGCTACTGTACAAACATTGCCTCATTAAAACATTATCTCCATAATCATTCTGTCTAATCTAAATTCAAATGATCATGAACTAATATTACTTAAGTATCCTATTATAATTGCATACATTGTTTAATTTTAAAATATTAAAGTCAAAACACTTAAACCCCAACCCTGCCACTTTTGCGCATGGCTGGACTGCTGTATCTCACAGAGTCCCATTGACTTCAGCAGCCTGCACACCCAGAATTTCAGGAATAGGACCACATGCGGATATTTTGGGTGACATTCTGGCCCCATTGAAGTCAATGGCAAACTTCCTGTATGATTTCCATTGTGAGTTTAGCTCTTGTCATACCCTTAGTAAAATAATTCTTAAATTCCCGGTGCCTTATTAAAAACATTCATTGACTTCTCCTTTTTATTTTTAAATAGAATGAAGATGATTGTACCTGTTTGGCGTTAATAAGCTACATTTTGTTACATCAAGGCAGAACTTACCTTTCTTAATCATATATTCTATTGTTTTGGGCTCAGTTCTGCAGGATGCCTAGGGCTGTTAGATCCACCAGAATAAATAGGAACTGAAGGTTCTCAGTACCTTAACAGGAGGTATTCAGGCTAGGAATACAGGTCTTTTCAGTAAATCATTAGTAATGCTGTTTGCTATGACTTTTTTTTTTTTTCTTGTCAGTGTGGTGCAATTCATCTGTTTTTGGGTACAATCCATCTTTAATTTAGTTTAGATTATTTTTGCCTTTTTAAATGTTTCTTTTCTGTCTTTAATTTAAACACTAATTCTTCACCCCGAAAGAATAATAGAAAAAAATTAATCTTTTTTTCCTCTTTCTTTAAAGGAAAATTGCTTAATGCAATTGTCTCAAACTCTAGCACACAGAATCATTAAAATCGTCTCCCGAATAGTCCAGGGTAGTTTTTGCAAGATCAATACATAATTTCTAGAAAACAGTTACAATTAATTGCATTTGCCTAGTAAGTTAAAAGAGAACATTATCTAAGCTAGTATATATTTGATGCTAAACTTCAGATTTAATATCCCATTTTATGCTGTAAAATTCTTGACTACAGCATTTAGTTATCTAAATCCTGCTTGGAATTCCAAATTAGTTAACAATTTCAATCTTTTGTTACAGCAACCACATCATTCAGTGTCTGCTTTATATATTTTGATTATGCAGCTCTAATCAGACTTGGCATGATTGTTGCAGGTTTTTTAATACATGATCTATTGTTTTATTACATTCCTTTTTGCTACAAACGTGGTACCAGATTCATTGTCTCAAACATATGCATTGCTATTCTACCGTGTCAATCAAAATTCTATATCTTCATATCTGGGATCAGCTGACTGGCAAATGTAATGGGCTGACACTGAATCTTCTGTTGCTTTTTTGAAACCCTCTGGCAAAGTCTGCATTTAAAAAAAAATCCTAATTTAGCTGTATATTTATGAATTATTGACGCTAGAGAGAGTCACAAGCCAAACCCTGGATCAGAGCATGCCAGACTCTGTGCATGTTTAGATAAGATAAGGAGAACATAGCCACTAGTATCCAGTTTCATTGGTCAAGTCTTTCAGTACCTTATACTCTGCATGGTGCTGTTTTGGCAATGCTATTTTCTGTGATTTTTTTTGTTTGGTTTTTTTTGGTCTGGAATATACTTCAGCTCCATTGACATATATTAATGTATGTATCAGATGTCATTCTGTATATGGGAAGTCACTCATGGTGCTGAATAGACACCCACCATCATTGTCCTGTAGAAAAAGTGCCAGATGTGGGCCATGGTTGATATGATGGTAAAGGGCATATATGTTCTATGGCCTGGTGTATCAACTCAGCAATGAGTTGAACAATTTTGAGTATGATTGAGCCTGTTTTGCAAGTTGAGAGGAGTGCAAAGGTACATGAGGAGCCAGGGAATTTATGCTCTCTGACCCAGCTATTCGCCTTGGAGCAGACCCATTCCTGATTGGTTCTCTTCCCTGCTGGGGTTGTGGAGGGGTAATGTGGTATTACCGTAATTAGCCATGTAATAAATCTTTCCACAGTCCTACCAACCTGCAGAGAAACTGCCTTTCAACATGGCTGAAGGGTTTGTAAGAAACTGTACTTATGCCTGCATCTTTTTAGCATGTTTCTGAATACAGGAAATTGGTAAGTGGTGTATACATTATTTTACAGGTTTTTAATACATGTGTACTGGTCAATACAACTAGTGTGTGGCACAATTTTTATATATAGAAGGCCATGGGATATGTATAAGGGGAGTCTTTGAGACTACATTGGACACAGACAGGATCCTATAGTTCTGCTTGGCTTTTTAGCTCCCAGACTTTAAAATAAAACACAACAACAACAACAAAACTCTTGTGGTTCCTGTCTTTGACTTAATAGTCACACAGCACTGCTGATTACATCATGGTCTTTGTTAAGCCCAGTGCTTAATATTACTTCCTGTGAATAAGGGTTAGAATCACAGTTATGAAGAGAGACTGAGACACTCCATAAAGTAATGGAATATGTCAAGTAGAATTAAATGGATTGTAAATGTCAGTACTATGCCTCTCAGGTCCTGGGGCCATCCCCATCCTCAATCTTATTACTACCTTGTAAACTTGGAGAAGAAAAATTTGGTTGATGCAATAGCTGTAGATCATCACTTACCACAACTAAATATTCATCTCGCTATCCTTCTAGGATAAAAATGGAGAATGCATTGCTTACCTTACAATTCCATAGGAAAGTTCTCACATTTGTTTGCTATTATCATTAATGTGATATATACTGAGGTTGTAGCATCCCTACAGTGTGGTAGACATTTTCCCAACACAAATGAAGTCCCTGCTCTGAAGACCTTACAATAAGAATTGCAATCTACTGCTGTGAAAAGAGTTTCAAACCCAGTACTTTGTTACTGCTGGTTTTTGGTGTGTGTGTGATTGGGGTGCAGGCTGGTCCAGAGCACTCGAATATTTGCCATTGTGAGCTGATTAATAATAACTCTAAGTGTTCAACTGTGTTAGCTACCTATACTATGGCCAAAGGTGCTCTGCCTGAAGGCTCCCAAGACAGAATTGTCAAAAGTTCCCTCAGACAGAAGAGCTGTAAGGAGCAGCACTGCTCAAAAAATCACTGGTGCTACTAGGTAAGAAGCTAAAAATAAAGGATGTAAGGAGGTAGTGCATCTTCTCAACAGCTTCTGCTAGAGAGGCTTCTATGGAGCTCCTGAGATTAAAGCTGCTCCACCAGGGAAGACTCTGCAAGAACATACCAGAGGAAATTCTCTTGTAGGAATCACCTCCTCATCCTTACAAAGACATTCCTGAAAGCACCCTGAGCTCCTAATGGAGTCAATGGCTGTTGCTTAGTGCTCTTCAGGAGTATTTAACAGGAGTGTGCACGCAGTTATTAATATTTACATGTAATTTACATGTTAGCTGTAATTTGGGGGAGGGGAGTTCTAGCAGCATTTTTTTTCTAAAACTGTAAGATATATTTTTTTGTTTGGATGACATTAGGTTCCATGTGGATCCAACAACAGTAGATTATTGGCAGGAGCATTAGAGAACAGAAAACAAAGGTGGCTTGTGAGTTTCTATAAATGGAAAGAAGTGGTAGGGGGAAAAAAAAGAACTATTAATCCCATTTCCTGGCTATATCAGCTGACATGGGCAAACAAAGAATTGCTTAAGAGTGACCTAAACTGCAATATTCCAGTTTTCTCAGGGCTAGACTGACTCTAGGCACAGTCCTGGGTATACACCTTCTGACAGATGGTTTCAGAAGCAACATGGGCCAGGTTCAAATAGCTAGGGGTTCCTCTTAAAAGTAACAAACACTACCAGCTCAAGCCTCCAACCAGAATTTCTGGGATTGCTAAACTAGCAGGGAATCCTGTGGCACCTTATAGACTAACAGACGTTTTGGAGCGTGAGCTTTTGTGGGTGAATACCTGCCCCTGGAAATTTCCACTACCTGCATCTGACCAAGTGGGTATTCACCCACGAAAGCTCACGCTCCAAAACGTCTGTTAGTCTATAAGGTGCCACAGGATTCTCTGCTGCTTTTACAGATCCAGACTAACACGGCTACCCCTCTGATACTGGGATTGCTAAGTGTTCTTAATAGGCAATACTTTCCTCAGTTGCAAGCAGAGAGTCTGTGTATGAAACAAAGACAACTTTATTGGGGGAAAAGGGAGCACAGATCAACTTGGTCAAATACAGCAACAATCTATATGAATGATAAATAAAACAGTGGTACGTTTGTCAGTAATTTAATTCAGTTCCCCACCTACTGGTTGGAATCCACTTAGACGTGTTCTTTACCACATCACTTGCCTTGCCCATCAGCTAAACCCCACTTGTGGTTTGGTATCAGTGGCTAACACAGTCCTAGCATCTTGAGGTCCACAAGGGCAGGGCTGTCTCCAATCCCTTCTCCAGTCCCCTCAGAAATGCCGCCTGGTCCTGTCCCAAGACTCCATCACCTAACCCAGTGATTGAGATTTCAGCTTTATTTAGAGGTTGCTGCTGTCTTCAGCAACTTCAGCAAAGAGCTGTTCTTAAAACTCACCCTAACTGTAAGCTCAAATGTATAACTTTTGTAAAAGTTAATAGGTTGTGACATCTTATAACATTTTTTGCTTGCTTGAAAATTACCCTGTCTAAGCAGAAAAGACCCAACTAGATGATGTCCCTGACTGGAATCAGAATCAAGGTCAGAGCAACAGGTAGAGTCAACCTGCCAACCAAAACATTCATTCATAACTGACCAGCCACCCAGTGTTTCAAAAACATCAACCCCACCCCCAAAACTGTATCTCCCTCATTTTCTGTCTCTCCTCCGCCTTGTCCCTGTCTGTTAAAAACAGAAGAAGTGAATGCCTTTCACACACCAGGATGAAAAGTAAAATTAATACATCCTTTTATCAAAGAATGGCTGTTTATGGAAATAAAAGACTCAGATGCTGATAGTGACTGTGAAATGCTCAGGGAGATTGGAGAGGCTATAAAAATAAAATACTCAATAATAATGGGGGATTTCAACTATTCCCATATTGACTGGGTACATGTCACTTCAGGATAGGATGGAGAGAAAGTTTCTTGACACCATAAATGACTGCTTCTTGGAGCAGCTAGTCCTGGAACCCACAAGAGGAGAGGCAATTCTTGTTTTAGTTCTAAGTGGAGCATAGGATCTGGTCCAAGAGGTGAATATAGATGAACCACATGGTAATAGTGACCATAATATAACAAAATTTAACATCCCTATGGGAAATGGGGACACCAAATCAACCCACCACGGTAGCATTTAATTTCAGAAAGAAGGACTACACAAAACTGAGGAAGTTAGTTAAACAGAAATTAAAAGACACAGTGCCAAAAATGAAATCCCTGCAAGTTTCATGGAAACTTTTTAAAGACACCATAATACAGGCTCAATTTAAATGTATACCCCAAATTTAAAAATATAGTAAGAGGACCAAAAAAATGCCACCATGGCTAAACAACAAAGTAAAAGAAGCAGTTAGAGGCAAAGCAGTGATTCCTTCAGAAGGAATCCTTTAAAAAGTGGAAGTTAAATCCTAGTGAGGAAAACAGAAAGGAGCATAAACTCTGGTAAATGAAGTGCAAAAATATAATAAGAAGGCCAAAAAAGAATTTGAAGAACAGCTAGCCAAAGACTCAAAAAGTAACAGCAAAAATCCTAAGTACATCAGAAGCAGGAAGCCTGCTAAACAACCAGTGGGGGCCACTGAACAATCAAAATGCTAAAGGAGCATGCAAGGAAAATAAGGCCATTTCAGAGAAATTAAAATAATTCTTTGCATCGGTCTTCACAACTGAGGATGTGAGGGAGATTACCTAACCTGAGTTATTCTTTTAGCTGACAAATCGGAGGAACTGTCCCAGACTGAGGCGTCATTAGAGGTGGTTTTGGAACAACTGACAGACTAAACAGTAATAAGTCACCAGGATCAGATGCTATTCACCTAGGAATTCTGAAGGAACTCAAATGTGAAATTACAGAACTACTAACTGAGGTATGTAACCTATTACTTAAATCAGCTTCTGTAACAGATGACTGGAGAATAGCTATGTGATGCCAATTTTTAAAAAAAGGCTTCAGAAGCGATCCTGGCAATTATAGGCCAATAAGCCTAACTTCAGTATCAGGCAAATTATTTGAAACTATGGTAAAGAACAGAATTATCAGACATCTAGATGAGCATGATTTGTTGGGGAAGAGTCAACATGGCTTTTTCTAAAGGGAAATCATGCCTCACCAATCCACTAGAATTCTACAAGGATATCCACAAGCATGTGCACAAGAATGATTCAGTACATACACTGTACTTAGATTTTCACAAAGCCTTTAACACGGTTCCTCACCCAAGGCTCTTAAGCACAATAAGCAGTCATAAGATAAGAGGGAAGGTCATCTTATGGTTTGGTAAAAGATAGGAAATAAAGGGTACAAATAAACAGTTTTCAGAATGGAAAGAGGTAAATAGTGGTGTCCCGCAGGGGTCTGTACTGGGACCAGTACTATTCAATATTCATAAATGATCTGGAAAAAGGGGTAAACAGTGAAGTGGTAAAGTTTGCAGATAATACAAAACTACTCAATACAGTTAAATCCAAAGCAGACTGCAAAAAGTTACAGCAGAATCTCACAAAACTGGGTGACTGGGCAACAAAATAGCAGATGAAATTCAGTGTCGATAAATGCAAGGTAATGCACATTGGAAAACATAATCCCAACTGTCAGGAGGCACCATTTGGGAAGGCTGGAAGGGCATTATAATCCCATGTCCAAGTCTGGATAACTACCCTTGGCTTCTGAGCAGTATAGTTTCATGGTTGGGGTCTATAGGGTGCCCTCCTTTGCAGGGCTGCATGGCCTAGTTACCAGAGTCAATATGGCAGCCCTGGAGTGGCAGGGCAGCATAGCCTGGTGGCCTGAGTGGCTGGAGAGATAGATTACTCCCTTGGATCAGGTGGCACTCAGGATAGAGGGACCCAGGCCCTGGTTACTCCATTGGTCCCAACCCAGGACCCTGGTGGTGGCGGGTTGCCCGCCAACAGCTCAGCAGAGATCCTGCTGAAACACACTAAACTAATCCCAGGTTCAATGTTAAATTCCCCTGCGGTACTTCCTACCCATTCTTCTATGGCTAGTTGTCTTGGGGGTCCCAAACATCTCATCCCTCTGAGGCATCAGGTGCCTGGGGTTGCTGGTCATCGCCATCTGTCTGGTCTCTGCATTGTGGAGTGTTGGCACTGCCTCTGCAGGAGCTTGCACTGCACCTCCATTCTCTTCAGTGGTCAGCCCTGACTGAGCTTAGTTGCTCTCTTTTTTCTCCTGGTTCCAGCTGGAGCATGCCCAGCAGAGCTGAGGAGGCATGGCCTCCTCGGCCTACAGAGTAGTATTAACCCCTGCTGAACCAGTATACCTGGTATACCCAATCACACTAACAATACATATAAAATGGTAGAGTCTAAATTAGCTATTACCACTCAAGAAAGAGACCTTGGAGTCATTGTGGATAGTTCTCTGAAAATATCCACTCAATGTGCAGCAGCAGTCAAAAAAACTAACATAATGTTGGGAATCATTAGGAAAGGGATAGATAATATTGTCTCTTTATAAATCCATGTTGTGCCCACTCTTGAATACTGTATTGCAGATTTGGTCACTCCATCTCAAAAAAATATATTAGAATTGCAAAAGGTTCAGAAAAGGGCAACAAAAATTATTAGGGGTATGGAACGGCTTCTGTATGAGGAGAGATTAATAAGACTGGACTTTTCAGCTTGGAAAAAAGACGTCTAAGGGGGGATAGGATAGAGGTCTATAAATTCATGACTAGTATGGAGAAAGTAAATAAGGAAGTTATTTACTCCTTCTCATAGCACAAAAACTAGGGATCACCAAATGAAATTAATAGGTAGCAAGTTTAAAACATACAAAAAGAAGTATTTCTTTACACAGCACAAATTCAATCTGTGGAACTCCTTGCCAGAGGATGTTGTGAAGGCCAAGACTATAACAGGATTCAAAAAACAACTAGATAAGTTCGTGGAGGATAGGTCCATCAATGGCTATTAGCCAAGATGGGCAGGGATGCAAAACAATGTTCTGAAGTGTCCTTATCCTCTGTTTGCCACAAGCCTGGTATGGGATCAGGGGATCAATCACTTGATGATTACCTGTTCCATTCATTCTCTCTGAAGCACCTGGCATTGGCCACCGTTGGAAGACAGAATATTGGGCTAGATGAACCATTGGTCTGGCCAAGTATGGTGACTCTTTTATGTGTTTTGCATGCCTGTTTCAGCTGGGAATGTTCTGGCTTGGGACTAGGAATATAATACTACATGCAGGGAACTGTGCAGTCTGCAACAAATTCAGTCAGCAGGGAGAGATATGTAGGTCTGTGCCTAAGGGAGGTGCTGGCTGAGGAGCCAGGAGCCTGGAAAGTTAAGTAGAATCATTATCACATGACTGTCTTCCTTGGTCTAATGCGCATAGTTATTTAGTTATCTCTGGAATATTTGTAAATGACATATTACATCTTGGGAACAACTAATCTAGAAGCAAGCAGGAACAGAGGGGGCATGGCCAGACAATGGCACCAAAACAATGTCTGCTTCCGTGAGCTGTAGAGAGGAAAGTAGCAAGGCTTTCAGAACTGTGGGAGGCACTGGCAGCAGAGAGGAAAGTATCAGTAAGAAGTCTTCCATTTATCTCTCAAGAGGGGAAAAATTGTTTTGAATTTTCTCCTTCTCTTTATGATTTGCTATGTTCTGGTAGAACAGTGACTTTGCAGTTGGTACAGAGCAAAGGTTTGAGGTATTTCTTATTCCCTGTGGGAGAAACTTGACATGGCATCCTACTGGGAGTGCCCTAGTGGAGAATAGGATTGTTTCCAAGGAGCCAGGCAGATGCATTCTGTGCCAGTTGCAGTTTTCTTAGGGTTGTAGCTTTCATGCACATCTAGAATATATCTATACTACACTTCAAGCCCTCCTTAGCACAAGTGAGGCACTGCTGAGGTGAGCAGAGTTCAGGCACACCACAACCTTAGGGTACATACTTTCACAGCTCTTTATGTACCCAACCAGTGTCTTCCCTGTCTATATTGCTGTTTTTAGCAGTGTAGTTCCCTTTGCAAGAGCCCTTCACTGCCATATGTAGCTACACACCAAAGCCTGCTTGTCACTGTGTTGTGTAGCCACAAGTGAGGTGCCTGTACCCTACTTGCTGCCATAGTGTAATATATTGCTGTAGTCCAGCCAGGAGGTAACAATGGTGTGTATTGTGGAGGCCAGGTCATCATCTTCCAGCTTAGCATGCAACTTCCTAGCTGATTATAGATTGGAGAACATGTTTCTTGTGGATGCTGTGATGTGAAATCTTTGTCAGTGAGGAGTCCAGAAATTTTGAACTGTGGACTGATGTCTTCATTTGTGAGGATGTGTCTTCAAGTAGGAAATCCCTCATCATGGCTGTAAACTCTTTAGTGTTTTCCTTCTGCCAATCATTATAACATTCTTGCTACTTAACCAGCTCCTCAAATCTCTTCATTTTCTTATCTCTGTTCAGAACAAAATCCCAGGAAAATGGACCAGAGAAAGTATCTGTCTCACCTTTATTAAGGATTGCACAGTATAAGGATGGCAATGTAATGATGTTTTAAAATAATTTTGTCATGATTTCTTTCTCTATTGTGTGGTCTGAAATATAAATTTGAACCAAATTTTAAAATTGAAATAAAATGGGGATGGGCATATGTAAATATCAGGTAACTTTTTGCCCTTCTAAATCAAATTAAAAGCAGTGATTTGATTTGATTCCATTGGACTGGAGTCACTTCTCTAAGTGGCGGTAGTTAATATATGTAGAAATCAATGGAGGCTTAAAAAGAATCTTTATTCAACTCATGCAAAATGTTAAGCAACACATTAAAATCATGCCTGCTGTTGCAAGCAGCAGCAACATCAGAGAAAAACCAAGGCTTAACAAGCCTACTTCTAAACAAGATATAAAAAGCATCCAGGAGAACACATGAATGTAAAATTCTCTTATAAAACTTATGAAAGTAATATTCTCAGTATAAATCAAATTGCAGGTAAAGTAACTTTATAAGTGTCTGCAAACAATATTAGAATTAATGTAATATAAAAAATGAATTAAAATTATGCCTTTTTGTAGTAGCAGATGCTCACCACAAGAGAAGCAACAAACAGGCTTAATTGCAGTTCAAATAGGGAATACATGAACAATCCGATCGACAGAAATATAACAGACAGCTGGAGCACCTGCAGCAACATGTGTTGGGCTACAATTAAATTATGATCTCTCTTACAAACATTCCATTTGTGTGGGGTTTTTTTACTATTAAATCAAAATTAAATAAAAAATTACATCAAAATTCATTTCTTCCTTTTCTCCATCCCTAAAAAAGAAACTAAAAAAATCAAGGGGCACAAAGTACTCTGAAATAAAATAGCTGATAATAATAATAAATCTTGTAACTTACTTCCTTTTCTTTTTATTCTAAGAACATAAGAATGGCCATACTGGGTCAGACCAAAGGTCCATCCAGCCCAGTATCCTTTCTGCTGACAGTGGCCAATGCCAGGTGCCCCAGACGGAGTGAACAGGTAACAAGCAATGATCAAGTGATCTCTCTCCTGCCATCCATCTCCATCCTCTGACAAACAGAGGCTAGGGACACCATTCCTTGCCCATCCTGGCTAATAGCCATTTATGGACTTAACCTCCATGAATTTATCTAGTTCTCTTTTAAACATTGTTATAGTCCTAGCCTTTACAACCTCCTCAGGTAAGAGTTCCAGGTTGACTGCTGTAACTGAGAGAAATCTTTTATGTTTTAAAACCTGCTGCCAATTAATTTCATTTGGTGGGCCTAGTTCTTAATTAATGAGAAAAGTAAATAACTTTTCTATCGGCTTCCTCAACATCACGATTTTATATACTTAATATCCCCTTATCTCTCTTTTGAAGTTGAAAGTCTAGCCTTTAATCTCTCTCATATGAGACCTGTCAACCCTAATTCATTTTGCGTTGCTTCTCTGATTTCTAATGCCAGTTATCTTTTTTTGGAGATGAGGAGACCACATTGTTGCATTTCATGGATTATATTAGGGGGGCCAATTAAGAATATTCTATTTATATCTCTATCATTTTTTAATGATTCCATAAATCGTTGTTTTTTGATGTGTTTTTTGTCAATATTGCGTGGAACTTCAGAGAACTATCCACGAGACTCCAAGATTTCCCTGATTAGTTGTAGCTAATTATGTCCATCGATATTGTATGTATAGTTGGGGTTATTTTTTCCAATGAGCATTACTTTACGTTTATCCACATTAAATTTCATTTGCCATTTTGTTGCCCAATCACTTAGTTTTGTGAGATCTTTTTGAAGTTCTTCACAGTCTGCTTTGGTCTTAACTGTCTTGAGCGGTTTAGTATCATCTGCAAATGTTGCCACCTCACTGTTTACCCCTTTCTCCAGATCATTTATGAATAAGTTGAACAGGATTGGTCCTAGAACTGACCTTTGGGGAACATAACTAGTTACCCCTCTCCATTCTGAAAATTTACCATTAATTCCTACCCTTTGTTCCCTGTCTTTTAATCAGTTCTCAATCCATGAAAGGACCTTTCCTCTTATTCCATGACAACTTAATTTACGTAAGAGCCTTTGGTGAGGGACCTTGTCAAAGGCTTTCTGGAGATCTAAGTACACTATGTCCACTGGATCCCCCTTGTCCACATTTGTTAACCCCTTGCTACATTAACATTTTCATATTTCTGTAACATTATCTTATAATTTAACAAAATACATACAGGGTTAGAATCTAACTACAGGCACTGTCCTGAGCAATGGCTGGTGTATAACTTACTTGTCTTAGGCACAGTTCCCCCTCTCTGAACTGCCAAGGGACTAACATTTCACCAGGCCAATGGCTAAATTCCATAGTTTGGCCCTTAAACTTTTGAGCTTGACTGTAAAATGGTTTGTTTGTTCAGTTATTTTGCTAAATTTATTACAATAACAGCATTTTTATTGCAACAGGTTTTTCTGTAGCAAGAATTTCACTACAAGCTTTGTTTCTTTTATGATAGTATCCATCTTTCCAAATCTTATATGAGAATAAAGTAAGTTATCTTGTCTGGTTTCTGTGATAGATTTAAGAAGGCTGCTACTGCCATAGAAAGCAGTGGAAAACAAAGCAATAATTTCATAGACTGGTATTCTGAACAAGAGGTACCATGGAATATGAATATATCAACACATGAAAATACTAAATAAGACAGAAGTTCCTCTACCTTGCAGCATCCTAAATGATCCTGCCAGTTCATGACACTTTCTTATCAAATACAAAAATGTTGTTGTTGCAATATTTACGATTATAATTGTAATCACTTAGAGGTCAATTAAAAACAAAAGCTAAGGTTCTAAGCAACCTTAATTCATCCATATTGCACATATTGGGGGCCTAATTTCACCCTTAGATACAGGCGTACAGCTCCTGCCAAAGTCAACTGGATTTCTGCAGGTACGTCAGAGTACAGGAACAGGCACCTTAAGTTTTAAGGTATATGACTAGTGATAAATTGTGCCAGTTCAGGTACGTCTTCACTACCCGCCGTATCGGCAGGTAGCAATCAGTTGCTCGGGGATCGATATATCGCGTCTCATCTAGACGCGATATATCGATCCTCGAATGCGCTTATATCAATTCCGGAACTCCACCAACCCCAACAGAGTTGCGGAATTGACAGGGGGAGCTGCGGACATCGATCCCGCGCCGTGAGGATGGTGAGTAATTCGATCTTAGATACTTCGACTTCAGCTACGTTATTCACGTAGCTGAAGTTGCATATCTAAGATCGATTTTCCCCCGTAGTCTAGACCAGCCCTTCCTGTATAGATATAGCAAAAGGAGAGGGCCTAAGGAGCACTTTCTCATGTAGTGCACTTGCACAGGACAGTTTAGTTTCTAGTGCTATGGATGGCCAATAGCAAACTGCTACTGGGCGGGAAAGCATAGTGGCCTTAGGGTATTGGTATGTGACTGCAGCACGAATAGACTTACCTGAGCAAGCTTTGATCGAGGTAGCATGATTAACTGTAGCACTGAAGCCACAGCAGCACACACTTCAAGTACATACTCAGAGCCCCAGGCAGGCTTGGCTGCCTCAGTTTCACTGCCGTCATGGCTTGAACAAGCTACATCAAAGCTAGTTCAGAAATGTCTGTGTGTGTTGCAGTCACACATCTAATCACAGTGTGGCTATGCCCTAAGTCCCACCAAAAGTTACACAGTGCGAGGATGGCTGCTCTGGAGAAAGCATATGCTACATCTTTTTAAAAGTATGCGGTGGTAGGGGCTGTCTCCCACCAGACACCCCTCAGCACCTATGTATGTGCTGACTCAGATAAATCTTATGATAAACCTTCCAACTGCTGTTTGGAGCCTGGCTGAGCCATGCAGAGCCAAATTCCTTCTTGGCTGTCTAGGTATTCTGAGTCTACATAGATGGCTGCTGACCAGTTTTTAAGGCTGACATATGAGATATTACTGATATTGCTATATATTTGCACATGCAGAATGTGCTTTCCAATCACACTCAGTCCCTTTTCCAACCGTACCTTCTAACTACAACCACTTTCTTTGCTGCTGCCACCAGCATTTTCAATGTTGGTGACTTAAACTGCTCTCCAAATCCTGTACCAGCACCTCAGTATTTAATATGGATTTAGGTCCCTAGCTTTAGGCATCCAAGTTTGAAAATTTTGGCCTTAGATTTACACCTCTGATCCATATTCATTGGATATAACTGAGACTTGGTTAAATAAATCCAAGGGAGGTCATAATATATAGATATAGATAAATTATGTTACCATCTTTCCTATAGCTAATTCTTTTACCTCTAGAGGACTCATAATTTATATAAACCCCCATAAACTGGCTATTTTTTGAGAGATGAAGCAATCTCTAAAACTAAAACTGTTAATTGTGAACGTCCATTCATCCAAAACCGGTTTCTTTATGGGTTTATGAAGCCACACTCTGGCGTTTCATTAACTGAGAGTTATTCTATGAATTTATTACTCCCTTTCCTAATGATAGTTCATCTGCTTGGAGTTCTGGATAAGGACATGAATAAATCTAAGAATTTAGTTAAACTTTCCTTTGATCCTATATATTTCTTAGTTCAGTAATGACTAACTAGTCTTAAACACTTCCATGAGTTCATCTTTAATTTATTTAATCCTTACAAACTTCTCGGTATATAAATCTGGATGTTTTTGTCAGGGTAGTTAAGTGAACACTGTGTTCTATCTATGTAAAAATATGACAGAAGTGTCAACAAATTTAGTTATTTAGGTGTTTCTAAAAGTTCCTGGGAGAATTACGTGGCACTGAATTTTAAATTCCATCAGCTGAAGACACTTTGAAATGTGTCTTTTCTATGTTGTTGTTTAAAAACATTTTTTAAAGATAGAAACAAATATAACCCCAGATTGTTGGCTGTTTTTTGCATAGATCAGTCTTGCAAAGGAGATGACCTACAAAATTGGAAGAGGTTTGCTTAATTTCTAAGTATACCAGAAATAACTGGAAATAATAATAATAAGATAAACTGATCTTGCAGCGCTGAGAGTAATTTACAATTTTCTGAATTTATTTGCTGTTCAAGCTGATTTACTGACAAATACCTAACAAAATTATGAACAGAACTGAGGTCAAGATTTTGTGCAAAGAGGTATTTATTTGTAAAGAAATAAATATCAGGGTTCAGGATAGTCCTAATACATTTAGAATATTAAATCCAATGAAAATAAACCCACTTCATTTCTTTTGCCTACAATTACTTTCAGCTTGAACTGATGTTGGTAGTCCCTGAGAAGCAACAGATGGTAGAGACTTTTTTAGTATCATTCCAGTCAGAGTTGTGTATGAAGATGAAGCTTGGAATTCTGATTTGTCTGAAACTAGATATAAAGGATGACTGTCATCCCTAAAAATACTTTAAAAAAATTATTTGGTCCTTGACAGCCCTACCTGCAACATGCAAAGCCTCTCCCTTCAAACTGAATCTGAATGTGGGAGAAAATAATTATTCTAATTGAAGTAGTGGTCCAGTGCCCTTCGAAGTCAAAGGAGTCTTTTCATTGCCTTCAGTGAGCACTAGATCAGGCCCTAAATATTTAATATTAACAAACTCCAAATAAAAAACCCAATCAGGATTTAGGGCTTGATCCCACAACTCATACTCATGTGAGTATCCAGTATGAAGTCAGTTACTCGCCTGAGGAAGGATCATCGGCCAAGTCTTTAAATATGATGGACTTACCATTTAAAAGTATATTCCTAGTGACAAAGCACAATATCAAACAAAGAGGGTTGAACAGAATGTCCATTAATTGCAGTTAACTCACGTGATTAACTCAAAAAAAAATTAATTGCTATTAATCACAGTTTTAATCACACTGCTAAACAACAGAATACCAATTGAAATTTATGAAATATTTGTGGATGTTTTTCTATATTTTCAAATATATTGATTTCAGTTACAACACAGAATACAAAGTGCACAGTGCTCACTTTATATTATTTTTATTACAAATATTTGCACTGTAAAAATGATAAAAGAAATAGCATTTTTCAATTCACCTCATACAAGTACTGTAGTGTAATCTCTTTATCACAAAAGTGCAACTTACAAATGTAGATTTGTTTTGTTACATAACTCCACTCAAAAACAAAACAATGCAAACTTTAGAGTCTACAGGTCCACTCAGTCCTACTTCTTGTTCAGCTAATCTCTAAGACAGACAAGTTTGTTTACATTTATGGGAAATAATGCTGCCCGCTTCTTATTTGCAATGTCACCTGAAAGTGACAACAGGCATTCACATGGCACTTTTTGTAGCTGGCATTGCAAGGTATTTACATGCCAAATATGCTAAACATTTTTATGCCCCTTCATTCTTCGGCTACCATTCCAGAAGACATGTTTCCATGATGACGCTTGTTAAAAAAAATGCATTAATTAAATTTGTGACTCAACTCCTTGGGGAGAATTGTGTTTCCTGTTATGTTTCACTCACATTCTGCCATATATTTCATGTTATAGCAGTCTTGGATGATGACCCAGCACATGTTGTTCATTTTAAGAACACTTTCACTGCAGATTTAATAAAAAGCAAAGAAGGTACTATTGTGAGATTTGTAAAGATAACTAGAGGACTCACCCCAAAATCTGAGATGGAAAAGGTGTGGAGCATGCTTTCAGAAGTCTTAAAAGAGCAACACTCCAATGCAGAAACTAAAGAACCCAAATCTCCAAAAAAGAAAATCAGCTGTTTGCTGGTGGCATCTGAATCAGACGATGAAAATGAACATGCATCAGTCCACACTGCTTTGGGACATTATTGAGCAGAACCCTTCATCAGAATGGATTTAGGTCCCTCTAGAATGGAGGTTGAAACATGAAGGGACATTAGAATTTTTAGCGCATCTGGCAAATAAATATCTTGTGACGCTGCCTACAACAGTGCCATGTGAACACCTGTTTTCACTTTCAGGTGACACTGTAAACAAGAAGTGGGCAGCGTTATCTCCTGCAAATGTATACAAACTGTAATTGGCTGAACAAGAAGTAGGACTGAGTGGACTTGTAGGCTCTAAAATATAACATTTGTTTTATTTTTGAATGCATTTTTTGTACATAATTCTACATTTGTACATTCAACTTTCATGATAAAGAGATTGCATAAAGTACTTGTATTAGGTGAATAGAAAAATACTATTTCTTTTGCTTTTTCCAGTGCAATTATTTGTAATAAAAATAAATATAAAGTGAGCACTTTACACTTTGTATTCTGTGTTGTAACTGAAATCAATATATTTGAAAATGTAAAAAACATCCAAAATATGTAAATAAATCTATTAATGTTTAACATGATTAATTGAATGATTAATCACGATTAATATTTTTATTTGCTTGACAGCCCTAGTAATTTTAAATTTATTATGCAGCCGATGTTCTTCCTGAGCTTTGTAACTCTGTCTCAAAAAATCACCAGGCTCTGAAGAATTTGATGCCATATTCTCAGGGTCACCCGTGGGGGGGAGCAACTGGGGCAATTTGCCCCAGGTCCCACAGGGGCTCCCACGAGAATTTTTCAAGGCCTCTGGAGCAAGGTCCTTCACTCACTCTGGGGGCCCAGAAAACCCTCACGGGGCCCAGCCCCCTGGAGCTTCCGCTCTGGGTCTTCGGAGGCAATTCGGCGGCGGGGGGTTCCTTCCGCCCTGGGACCCGCTGCCCTGCCGCCAAAGACCCCAGGCCCTCTGAATCCTCTGGGCAGCCCTGCATATTCTTTATTTGCACATACTATATTTGAAAAAATGTAAATATCACTCTCACTTGTGAAGCCTTTTAAAGGAAAACTCACATGTAATATCCAAGAGATTTTAAACACTGCACCTATTAACAAAGTAGAGTAAATTACTAAAACATTCTGCAGTCTGTAATGTAGAAAAGTGGTCAGTTCATCAGTCAGTATCACAGCTCTTACCTTAACCCAAACAAAGAAAGAATTGAATACAAAGAATTTGCCACACAGCAGCTTTGAAATACTCTGATTTCTTCTGGCAGCAGCTGTAGGGGAAAGTATACATGGTAAGTAAGGGCCATGGTTGAATGCCACCCTCAGGTGCTCACAGAGCCATTTTGTCTGCACAGGCACAATGGGTTGGGGAATCTCCACTCAGGTGCTATAGTTCCACATTCTCTTCTATTGTTCTTCTCATGGCGAAAAGCCAGATTATGGCAGGAACTGAGATATAGCAAATTACTGTTGGCCTATAACAGTCACATCCAAAATTATGGAAAGCTTAGTTAAATAGAGACTGAATTATTAAAGAGCAATATTCTTTTGAGATAATCAGAGTTTAGAGTTAATGTGGAACTAAAGCACCAGTACATTAAATTAACAATATTAATGCTTTTAATAAAACACTAGCCAGTACAGCCATCTTCTGACATATCTGAAGAATTAGATACAGGAGCCAGTTCTAGAGTACTAGACTGATTTAGGCTATGTCTAGACTATATACCACTTTCAGTGGCATGTAGCGAACATGTTGCTACACACTGCAGTGAAAAGCACACTGAATCCACACTGCAGTGTGTAGCTGTACGTGTCAGTGAAAGACTAAAGCAAAGGAGAGGCAGGAGGGAAAAGCTTCATGCGCTCCCCACTGCCAGAGTCTTTCCTTGCAGCGGTGAAGGGCTCCATCAGGAAGCTGACACCCATGCTCCATTGCCTCCCTGCTGCCAGAGCCTTTCCCTATGGTGGAGAAAGGGTCCAGCAGTGGGACACTCCACTGTCTAAAATGGTGGTGTAGATGGGGAAGCATGGCTTGGTATGTAGGGTATGTACCTGGAATACACCCTTCTGGGATGTCTTTACTCTACTGGCTTAATCCATGGCCATTTATACTTCTGTTGGGGGGCGGGGGATATCTGTGTATACTACATGCTGACAAAAAGAATCCTGCAGTGTAGACTCACCTTTAAGGAGGCATGGGCCATGTATTCTGTAGATGGCTCACAGGCTATCTGAATCTATATTATCATTAAATGAGATCCTAGAGGCCAACTCTTCTGTACTGTGGCACTGTCAGAGATGTGTGCTACCCACCTAATCCTCAACAGTAGGATGTTGGTCCAGCCCTGAGGAGAAGTTTACAGTAGCTGAAGAGCAGCAGATCTGCAGTAGCTTGAAATACCTGATCTCCATTGATCCCAGTTTCTGTAAATGGAAATTTGAATAAATAAAAGTCAAAACTTATCAGCAGTAATTCTTTGTCCAGAGATAGCTGGTTTGTGGAAGCTAGAGATGGACAAGATCCATTAGTCTGTGTGGTTGACCACGCTGCCAGTGCAGAATCATTCCCTATTTACTGGCATTTCTTGCAGTTTAGCTTTATATCTTCAAGCAATTGGGCTTCCTCTACTTCTCTGAGAGTTCAGTAGGCTAATAGATCATATCAGGAAGTTTTTCCTGATATTCACTGTGCCAAAGCCAGGCCGGACAGAGATAAGAGAGTGATGGAAGGCAGGTATATCAGCCCTAGAATTGCAAAGTCTCTTTTTCCTATGAGCTGAAAAGAGCTTAACTCAGGTCAGCTAGGGACACATGATTCCAGTTAAGAGGTGCCTGTGCCCTTTACATTCCCTTCTTCTAGTAAAAGAGAGGGAGGAGAGATGAGAGTCAAGCTGCAGCATGGGTAATGGTAACAGGAAGAAAAGGTATCACCCGCACGGAAGGCTTCTCTCCTCCTTAGAGCAGTAGGAACCAAGCTAGCTGACTGTTTGGGGAAGGACTGGCAATGAGAAGCCAGCGTAATAAGGCAATACTCGGGAGATGGGGCAGGGAAAGATATTCCCTTTTTGGTTATTAATGTTTCTTTTCTTTGGCTGAAGAGTATTGCTTGGGCCTGCCCTAAGACCCACCTTGTAAATATTGGAAAATAAACCCAAGTGAGGAATATAAACTCTCCAGATTGATTTACTGCAGCCCCTGCCCCCTCACCCCCGCCAGAGGGGCAAACGCTGAGCACGATGAGGTGAAAGAAGTGCCTTGCAACATCACTCACATTTTTCCTTCTTTAATTTCATCTCTCCATTATGACCTATTTTACCATGCTAAATATTTCACCTTCTTCACAGGTCTTTACTAAAGATGGACAAAATATTTTTGACAAACATTTTTTCAGAGAAAAATGCAAATTTGGGGTGACCAAACTATTTTGAGAATTCGTGCAGAATTCACAGAATTGTTTCAGTGGGGAAGGGAAGGAACCTTAAAAATAATCAGAAAAAAATCCAAAACATTTCAATTAGACATTTTTTAAACCAAAAGTTTTGACTTTTCATTTGAAACAACTTTACATTTAGAAATTTCCCTCAATTTTATTTGAGTTAAAAATATATAAAAATAGGTGGAAATTGAATCTCTTTCAGGTTGACATAAATGTTTTAGTTGACCCAAAATGAAATCTTTCAACTTTTTGATTCACCCAAAATTATGAAAAATATATTTGGGTTCATTGGAAGTTTTTTCTAATTTTTTTTCAGATTTGCCAGTGAACTGAAAAATCATCTGTAGACTATGCAGCCTTCAAATTTTGTGTGTGTGTATATTTTATATATATAATATAAATTTGCTTATCAGTAAGCCAAGCCATATAAACCAGCCCTTATAATAAATTTTCCTCATAAATCAATCTTTTCAACTCACTAATAGTTTTTTTTACTTTTCTCTAAACTGTCTCCTGTTTGTCAGTATCTCACTAGTAGTGAGAAACCCAGAATCAAAGTCAACAAGGCACCACAAGGACTAAAAGATTTATTTGGGCATAAGCTTTCACGGGTAGAAAACCCACTTCTTCAGCTGCATGGAGTGAAAATTACAGATGCAGACAAATATACTGACACATGAAGAGAAGAGAGTTACCTCACAAGTGGAGAACCAGTGTTGACAGGGCCAATTCAATCAGGGTGGATGTGGTCCATTCCCAATAATGGATGAGGAGGTGTCAATACTAAGAGAGGAAAAATTGCTTTTGTAGTGAGCCAGCCACTCCCAGTCCCTATTCAAGCCCAAATTAATGGTGTTAAACTTGCTAATGAATTGTAGCTCTGCGGTTTCTATTTGAAGTCTGTTTTTGAAGTTTTTTTGTTGAAGGATGGCTACTTTTAAATCTGTTATAGAATGTCCAGGGAGATTGAAGTGTTCTCCTACTTGGTTTTGTATGTTACCATTCCTGATGTCTGATTTGTGTCCATTTATTCTTTTAGTAGAGACTGCCTGGTTTGGCTAATGTACATGACAGAGGGGCATTGCTGGCACATGATGGCGTATATCACATTAGTATATGTGCAGGTGAATGAGCCCCTGATGGTGTGGCTGATGTGGTGGGGTCCTCTGATGGTGTTGTTAGAGTAGATATGGGGACAGAGTAGGCAACAGGGTTTGCTACAGGGATTGGTTCCTGGGTTAGTGTTTCTGTGGTGTAGTGTGTAGTTGCTGGTGAGTATTTGCTTCAGGTTGGAGGTCTGTCTGTAAGAGAGGACTGGCCTGCCTCCCAAGGTCTGTGAGAGTGAGGGATCATTTTCCAGGATAGGCTGTAGATTGTTGATGATGTGCTGGAAAGGTTTTAGCTAGGGGCTATACCTAATGGCCAGTGTGTTCTGTTATTTTCTGGGTACCCGTCTCACTCTGTCAATCTGTTTCCAGTAGGAGAACACATCAATCTCCCTGACTATTCTATAACAGATTTAAAAGTAGCCATCCTTCAACAAAAAAACTTCAAAAACAGACTTCATAGAGAAACTGCAGAGCTATAATTCATTAGCAAATTTAACACCATTAATTTGGGCTTGAATAGGGACTGGGAATGGCGGGCTCACTACAAAAGCAATTTTTCCTCTCTTGGTATTGACACCTCCTCATTCATTATTGGGAATGGACCACATCCACCCTGATTGAATTGGCCCTGTCAACACTGGTTCTCCACTTGTAAGATAACTCCCTTCTCTTCATGTGTCAGTATATTTATGCCTGCATCTGCAATTTTCATTCTATGCATCTGAAAAAGGTGGGTTTTTTACCCACGAAAGCTTATTCCCAAATAAATCTCTTAGTCTTTAAGGTGCCACCAGACTCCTCATTGTTTTTGTGGATACAGACTAACATGGCAACACCTCTGATACTCAGTACCAAAGTCAGTAATCTACTTTGTTTCAAATCATATCAGTATTAAACTGTACTTTCCTTGTGGCACATTCCCTCATCAGAGCTGTAGTTCAGGAGCCTGATGTCCCCATTCTGCCTTATGCACCAGGTTCCCTGGCTGGATTACATCTCTTGATGCACCATGCAGCTCAGTCAACCAGAAATCTGCATTGCATTATTGGACATTGAGTCATCCAAGCAACCTGCCCTTAGGAGAGAATGAGACTTGAACTACAACTCCCATAAGGCAATACGCTGATAGGGAAATATAGGTTAATGTTTTGTTGAACTGATTTGAAACAAAACATTTTAGATCAGTTCAACAAAACAAAATATTTTGATGAGGGTCTGGTTGACCCACAACCAAATATTTCAATTTAATTTTTCCCAATGGAAAATTGAAAACTTCTGTCAAAATTGAAATTTCCCCATGAACAATTTCCCTTTTGTACAAACTACATTTTTTGACAGAAAACCATTCAGATGGAAAAACCCCAACCACCTGAGGCATTTTTTTCCTTGATATTTTACTAGAGACAGGTTAGATTTATTGTGAAGGTAACCTTCAGGTTAACTCTTCCTTCCTATTTTGAAGATCTATGCTATCTTTCTTCTTCTCAGATCTTCCATGTTTTGTCTAGTTTCCATGATGTTTCAAAAATAATTCTGAGGTTCAGCAAAATCACTTGCTAATTCTCTTAATCCCTAGGATGTCTACTAATTGGAATGTCTGATTTCATATTTTAAAGGAGTTCTTTATATGTTTTTTATAAATGGCTATTTTTAAATGGTGTTTCTTATTTCCTAATATCTCAACTCTTTTCTTTCTTGGTGAAGCCAGATTTTAAAAAGGAGTTCAATAACTTACTAACTACCAACACAAGCTCTCTGCTAGAATATTGTGTCTCTCTCAGGCTTAATTAGCAGAGAAAACAAGAGCCAGTTAGGCACTAATAACAAAATAGAGTTGAATAGCTCACGAGTCTGCTTAAATATAAAAGAAGAAGAAGACTTAAATATAAAGATATAGGGTCTTATATTAAGATCTACCTGTGAGTTTGCTAGGGAGGCTAAATTGAAACTGAAATAGTGCAATTTTTTTCCCCATCTTCACTAATTAACAAAAAGATTTAAGCAGTGCAGCTTAGCGGCTATGTTCTACTAGGCGCTGAGCATCTCTTGGTACTGAGTGCCCTCAATCACAACAGATTGCAATGAGAACTGAGGGCACTCCCCAGTTCAGAAATAGAATGCAATAGGGATTACACATAAATAGGGCCAAATACCCAGCTGTGATAGGACAGTTTTATGCTGTTTCCTACATTTGGGAAGAAACATATGACATGCTACCATAGAAGGCCTCCTCTCACTCTCCTCCTCTTCCTCAGGTTATAACAGTAGACTGTGGGCAAGCAAAATACAAGGGAGGTTGTGTGTGAACCCCTTTGCCCACTGTGAATGCGGAAACCAGTTAGAAAAAAGGTTAAGGGTTAACTACCTGTCACATGACCCAGCAGAGGATTGAAAGAAAGGTAGTATCATCCTTCCCTAGGCTGAAAGGCAAAGCCTCTGTGGATGGCAGCTCATATTTGGCAAGAATTGATTTGTTTTGATGTTACTCTGTTTAACCAATAAAATATTTGCCCTGAGGCAAGGATTTGAAACAGACTAGGATATGGCATTGGTTCTCTCCTGGTGTGGTGAGATCTCTCACCTGCTTTTACTCCTGTATAACTTGCTTCATTCATTGCCTCCACCTACTGGTGAAGGCATCTGTAAATAATGTGAAAGCAGACAATGTTCTTGAATCTCTGCCTGTGTCAACCAGTCATATACTGTATGCCGAGTTCTCCAAGAGCTTCCTTACCATCAGATGAACCAGGAAATGGTAGCATGATGCAACTATGTTGTCCACACCTTCATGAGCAGTATACTGTTATCCAAGATTTCTGTGCATGTGGTTTCACT
Organism: Chelonoidis abingdonii; assembly: GCF_003597395.2. Lineage (NCBI taxonomy): Eukaryota > Metazoa > Chordata > Testudines > Testudinidae > Chelonoidis > Chelonoidis abingdonii. The sequence continues at coordinate 226,893,107 of NC_133770.1, forward strand.
CAAGCCCAGGAAGACAGAGGCTTGCAGTCTGCACTGTCAGAATGGCCACTAATGATTTGGTTAGGCATCCTGAGACTCTTTGAGGATTGGGTTTTGTCATTGGAAGGGACAATGATGTTAGAAGGTCATTCTATTGATTTGCCCACTGGAAAAACTCTCTGAGTGAAATCCTGGCCCCACTGAAAACTCCCATTTTAATGGGGTCAGGATTTCACCCACTTTCTCTATGACAAAGCAGTGAAACAAAGAAAACACCAGTCTAGTACTAGTGGAAAAAAATGCTGGATGTGTTTGACAAGTAACCACAACCCCAGAGAAATATGTGAATGGGGTACTATATTGTGGCTATATATGTTCACTCTGGTTCTAAAAATACCATGTGTTCCTTCCTCTTGCCTGAGGAAGAGGAACAGAGAGCTGAACAAAAATCTGGAAGGAAAGATTAATGTATCTGATGGTTGAGTGCATTCATTCAGGCCTTAATGTAAACTCCAGGCAGTCTCACCATTCTTAAAGAGAGGCATAGCAGCAATTCAGAGGGGACAAGTTTCCTGTAGGATAGATTTGGAGGACTTTGGCTTTGTCATCCAAAGGAGGGTTCAGCTGAAGCTAGGACCACACTGATGTTAACAGATCTCTTCAAAATACTGTTGTGATATTGGTGTTTATTATTTGTATTACATAGTGCTTAGGATCTCTTAGTCAGAGACAAGGATTCTATTGTGCTAGGTGCTGTACAAACACAGAACAAAAAATATGGTCCCTGTCCTAATGAGCTTACATTGTGCCAATACAGACCTTCCACTATAATGGCAACTCAAGAGGGATCTACAGTTGGCCTTATGTTTTTTGTAGCTCTTTGTAGCCGGGTAGTCCCCTGCTCCTGCTCTTTGGGGCTTAGAACAGCCTAGGAGAGGGCTGTGGCTGGGGCAAGAAGCCTAGGCTGATTAGGGAGGGTAGGCTCAGCTGTGGCCATGCCCCAGTCAGGCCCAGCTGGCCCCTATAAGAGGCTGTGAGCCAGCTACCCAGCCAGTCTTCCTCTGCTTGTAGAGGGAGATGGGCCTGGCTGCAGGAAGCTAGACACAGGGTATCTGAGTGGAGCAGGGCTGGGGAAAGCCTGAGGAGCCGGGGAGCTCCAGCCTGCGGCCTATCATTGGGCTAAAAAGGTACTGGGGGTTGCAGAAGGCAGCCCAGGGGTAGGCCAAGGCAGCAGGTCCAAACCCAGCCTTGCCAGTGATGAGTAGGCTGATACTGCAGTCTGCCCCAGGGTGTGGGGGCTAAACAATGACTGGCAGTAGCTGTATACTGAGGTGAGATGGGAATAGTGGGTGGGGGTTCCCTGGGGAGGGGAAACTCTAAGACTGAGGGGTTACTACCAGGGGCAGCACCCCAGGTAAAAGGGCACTGGGTCCAGGGAGGGACATGGGGGGGACAGAGAACAGGTGGATCACTGGCCTGCAGAGGGTGCTCTGCAGCTGGAATTGAACTAATTCCCAGAAGTCACCAGGAGGAGGTGCCGCAGGGGTGAGTCCACTTGTCTATACTCTTCAATACCTAAAACTCTCCCCCCTCAAGCTTTTATCTGTGAGTGACATTTTAACACAGTAGGTGAGATAATCCCCAATAGATAGAATTGGTAATGTGGAGAGACTGGATAAACAACTGCTTCCATCCGATTACTGCATGCGACATTACATGGCTATTAGTAGTTGTTGGGAATAGTGGGATCCAGAGGAAGAAGGTTATATACAGGGACTTTTGTAGCACCAGATGTGGGTAAATATCTTGTGCACATTAAATCTGATATGTGTGCAACCCTTTTCAACTGACTTTTCATGAACATTCATGGCAGCAAAATTTTGTTCATACAAATGTTTGCCTACATGATTTTCAGGTCCATGGTTGCCATTAATATCATGATGAAACTTGCATAAACTACCAATGCACTTTCTGTGCAGAGCCAGTGAACTTGCACTTGACACAGCTTTTTCTTTGGTTCCATGGAAGGTTTAATGAGCGCTTAGTGCTCCAATCAATGTGATGTCTATTATTAGCTGCATGAGCACTCAAATGTAGCTGAGTCTGCTAAGTCTTCTGGAAATGTGTATATCATATTGGACATGTTCCCCATTAACAGTAGATTATTTTATTTATGTGGCCACTCCAATATTAGAAACTTGATACCTCTCTTTATGCTGCTAATATGCCTCAGCCATGATCAGTAGAAGGCAAGGTACAATTAAATAGGAACATAACTATGATGACTCCTCCAATGTGCACTCACCTGTTTACTGTCATTACAACAGCAGGATGCTGTTGAGATCTTCCCACAAGACAGATATTTGGAGGCATCCGTGCAAGACTATTTTTATTTTTAACAGAAATAGCTGTCTAGGTGGACCAGAATTGTGGTAGTTTGCCACAATTCTTTTCTCTGAGAGAAGTTCTCTCTAAGGGCAAACTACTGTCTACTGCCCTCATTTTTCATAAATATATGGACCATAATTGAGCACAGTGACTGTATATCTTACTGGGGGTACTTTAAGGTGAATGTACTACTCCCCAGTTGATTTCAGAAATCATATAGTCTTCTGTCTGGGTGAAAAAACAGTAAATCTATACAAATAAGAACATTTTCTCAATAATCCGAGTCTGAGGCAAGAATAAGGATCATTATTATTTAGCTATGACTTTACAACCTCTAGGACTGTTTACTACAGAACTGTGACATTTATGAAGCCTTTATACTTTTTCTAAGACTGTTGCAATAGTAAAAAAATTAAAGTATCATTGCTACATATCATTTTTTGCTGAAGCCCCAGTGTTTGCTTCACTCTGGTAAGAGTCTACCGTTCCCCACTGCTGGTATTTTTCATCTAAAAGAAGCAGCATTTTTGAGGAATGACTTGTGCTGAGATGTGACACAACGATGTCCTCTTTAGAAAGAAAAAAAGAGAGAGATTATGGTCTTGAAATGTATATCCCTTCACCTACAGTATTATTGAGAGGTCTTCTTAAATGTGGAAAAGTGGAAAGTGCACTTGATTCAAAGATTTGCCAGTATAGGAAGCAACTCTTTTATGAAATTGCAAATAAGGCTTGCTGTAAGTTCATTGTTAACTTCTATGCACTAGAGCTTTCTAAAAATAGAAGCACCATGATGTATATTCTATAGACATTCCTACTGATGTGTTACTTTCCTGTACCATAGACTCAAGGTGAATTACTAGCAACCTGCTCCTACTCATTTGTATATTTTTATTTACATTTCAGATTTAACTGTAGAATTGTTAGAAATTTTAGACTAAAACTTAAAATCATTCTGGGTCTAAAGTAACAATGACATTACTACTCAGTAATCAGTGCAGCTGAGCAAATAATTTTGTTCCATTTGTTGTGTGTTTAATTCAAAATGAAGGGGGGTTTTGTTAAGTTTTGGGGTGTCTTTTCCCCTCTTCAAAAAAGCAAATATAGTTAAAGTTCCAAATGACATGTTTCAAAACAAATAATTTGACATATCATTTTGACTTTTAAAAAAATTTACAGTTTTCATCAAAGCTTATTTTCTGAATTCAGCCTGAATTTGTGACTAGTTTTGCTGGCCTCAAAAATGCATTTTTTTTGGCAAACTTACTATTCACTGAAAAAATGTGCCCAGCTTTCATTACAGGACTCTGGACTTCTGAAACTAAAATAAACATATTAAAAATCATTGAGACAAAATGCTGACATACTGCAAGGAAATCTGTTCTCTTGATATTTTCTGCAAAGTCAGAGTTAGAAAGTTCTGGGAAATCTTATGACAGGGCTTGTCCTAAGGTTTTTCAGTCCAGTTGTGCAGATTTAATAGGTTTAGATAATTTAATATTTATTTGATCATTTTTCCAAATGTTCTTAGCTTAAGAAACTATCATTCAGTGGGAACAAGTAGGGCTATACTGAATGCTTTTGATAATCCCATCCTTAGGTGCATATCTGAATGGAATTTTCAATTTTAGGTTCACCACTACCATGGAGAAGTTTAAAATCAAGTAAACTGAGGTTGTTCATCTTCTTCCTAGACAAATTTTCTCTCGTATTGTTTTTTACTGTTTTTAATCCTCTTTGCCCTGTAAAACCCATGTAACTGTGTGAGAGAGGCACATTTACCTACAAAGTCGACAGAGATATGAGGTCACTAAGAAAGAGCACACCATGGGGGAAGAGAACTTTTTATTTGGGATTCACTTCAAGGTTTGCTAGAATATGTTTGGGGAACAAAAGACACCCAGGCATCCTGTGTCTAGGAAGTGAATGGGCAGTGTATTCCCATTCATTAAAATGGGATCACAACTAGCCTTGGGAGATGGTACTGCAAAAGGCTTTGAGAGAGAGAAACTTCATTACACAGGAGATTAACCTAACAGTTAAGATTAGTCTCTAGAAAGCATGTTATGATTTTATATGTAACCCTTTTGTTTCCATTATTCTTAGTCACTATTGGAATCTTGAATCTTTGATGATAAACTTGTTCTCACTACAAAGATATCTCAGTCCTGTCATTAAACAAGGGGCTGATCCTGAGTTGAATCCTACAAGCTGGTGTGCACACTGTTCCCTTGGAGACCACACATCAGATATGTCTGACAGTTCAGTGGAGAAGGGGCTGGACGGTATTGGTTAATGTTTCACAGAGACTCTGGGTCTGGGGTACATTGATAACCTGCATGGTAAAGTAAGGCTGGCATAGCCCAAAAAGAGTGCTTGTATGTCTGACAGACTGGTGCTGTCAGGGAGCTGACACCCCGAAAAGCATAAGCAAGTCGTCCTCATGTTGGAGACGAGGATGGGGTGAAGGTGTAACAAGGCGATTGAGTTGGGTGCCTTGAGAACCATTACACCATCTTCTTTTGGCTTGTATAAAATTTTTTGTGTATGGATCTTTCTGTCAGATGAAAACCTGACATTTTTATATGCATAGTCAACAAAATTCATTCAACATTTAGGCTTGGTAGTGTCTTGTTTTTCATTTGCTTCTGACTCCAAGTACTCTCTGAACTGACTTCTTGTAAATGAAAATACTTACACGTATTTTGAAGTGTTTCAGTTAGAGATGTCGTATGTTTCCTTAAAGTAGGTAGTGCAAATTCTGGAAATCATTGCCAAGGCCATAACAAAGAATATGTTCCTCATTTAAACTCAGTAAAAGACTGACAGATGTCTCCATCTACTGAAATGATTCCCTTCTGTTTGCATTGTGGGAGTGGATTCTTTGTGTATCTAATGGCTAATGTTATGATGATACCACCTGGCACATGCCCCTAATATGATATATAGAACACCACAATTGAACATAAGGTCATGATACAATTAATCAATGACTTAATATAAATGTTTCTAAACTAAATGAGAGAAACATACTATTATCTGTTAAACTGAAGTGCATCCTAAATACATGGGCCAGAACCTTAGCTGACGTAAATGGTCACAGCTGCATTGGATTGACGGTGAAATCCTGGCCCCGTTGGCTTCAAAAGATTTCACTCATTTGTGTTACTGTGGCAACAAGGGGCCCCAGCGATGGACCAGGACCCCTTTGTGCTAGGAGCAGTACAAACAGAACAAAAAGCTAGAAAATGAAATATAAGATGAGAGAACAGATGAATGCAGACTGACCAAATGTAGAGTACAAGTAAACAGTGAAACAATATTGGTCAGCATGATAGGCTGTGGTATCAGCACACCAGTGGCATGACTTATGTTTTTTTTGTTGGCATAAAAGCAAAGGAAAGTTTTAAGGAAGGATTTAGAGCAGAAAAATAAACTGGCTTTCCAGATGTTTGTGGGGAGCTCTTCTCAAGTGTCATGGGTAGTGTGAGACAAAGCATGAAGATGCTCGCTTGAAAATGTAAGAAGTGAGTGATGGAGGTTGGCACCATGGTCATACTGAAGGGAAGAGTTCTCACTTTGATAGCAAATGAGATGATTGAGCCTGGAAAGTGAAAACAAGCAGCTTATGTCTGAAGTGATCAGAAGGGAGATCCAGTGGATTCTAAGAGAGGTAACGTGGTCAAAGTGATGGGCTAGGAGAATGATCTTTGCAGCAGCATTTTGAATAGATAGGAGTGAAAAGAGAAAAAAGATGTTGCAGTAATTGAGGGGGCCTGGGAAGTGGCAGAGACCAGTGCTGGAAGAGAGGAAGAAACTGAGATGAGACAGATGTGGGTTATAATGGATAGGAAAGGCGGTATCTTAGAGATATTCTGCCTAAAGTATCAACAAATTTGAGAGAGCCTAGATGTGAGGATCTAGCAAGAGATCTGAGTTAAAGATAACCCCCAGGTTATAGGCCTCAGTGACAGACAGGATGGTGGTGGTGTCCATGGTGACTGAGAAAGGAGGTTGAGAGGAAGGCTTGAGGGAAAGATTAGAGAGGTTTTAATCATGTTGAGCTTGAGCTGCCTGGACATCTGTAAGGTCTCTGAGATACTGGCAAAAATTTTAGTTTGGACCATAATTCTAGTTCTCAAGTTTGACTCTCATCCAGAGTACGTAACTGGTTTTGTTAGGATATAAGTGGAAAGCTTTAACCCTTGATATAGGAGAGAGAAGACTTGAGAAGCAGATAAATGAACAAAGTAATGACAAAGAATGACAGGAAAGAAAAGGCACAAAGGGGGAAAAAAATCAAACAAGCAGAAGAGAGACAGTAGGCTAGAAAATGAAACTTACAGAGAAATGAAACAAAAGAGGAGGAATATGGAAAAATGGCAAATGATCGATTCCACAGGACTTTTCAAAGATTGGTTAGTATCATTGTCCTCATTCTGCAAATGAAGAAACTGAGGCATAAATAGGCTGCAAAATTTGATCAAGGTCATATAGTCTGTAAGTGGCAGAGCTGGGAATTAAACTCAAGTCTTCTATCTCCCAGTGTTGTGTCCTGAACACTGGATCATATTGCCCCATAAATGGATGCCAAGGAATACAATGAGGATGAAAATGATCAAAAATGCGTAATGTTGAGTGTAATGGGGTATACTGGTCCTTTAAGGCCAGACTACCCTATTCCAGGAATTCTGGTGAAGATGAGGGCCTTAGAAACAGCAGAGACAGCTGCTGGGAGAGATGAACTGGTCCCAGGGTGGGATAGTTAGTTCCTAGGAGTACAGCAGGTTACTATTTCTTTAAGGGGCCAGGACAAGAGCCTTGTGGTTTAGGGTGGGGAAAAGAGTCTCCTTTCTATTTCTCACTCACTCACCAAAACAATCAAGATACACCACAGAGAGGGAAGAACACCACAGAGAGGGAAGAACAACACAGAGGGCTCCCTGCTTTCACTAGGTGTGGCAGGGAGAGACCTAGAGAATCTGTCTTTACCAGGGGATCTTCATAACTCCAGGAGGAAAAGGAGTGACCCGATTCTCCTTTCCAGGCTGTGGAAGAGGGATGGAACTCCCTCGACCTCAAAAATCACAGGGAGAGAGGACTTTGGCTATTAGGTTTTTATGTTTGAACTTTTTCTGGAAGATTTGTGTTCAGCTCAGGTGGAGCTGGAGCTGGGAAACTTAAAGGGCTTGCTGAGAAAGAAAAGAGGTTTGGCATAGTAAGTCTGTAACATCAAGAAAGAAGGGGAGAGGGAAGAGATACAACAGTAGCAACAGAAATGCATTTGGGCAAAAATACCAACATTTTTTACCTGGGATTCATGTGGATCTTCCAGAAAACCATGAAGCTGGAAGAGCCAGGATTTGGGGAAAGATCATGATGTAGACGCCAGGACAAGAAAAGAGCAGGCCTTCAGGAAACAAACAAACATGCTCTTTGGAACCATCCATTTCAGATATTGGACCAATACAAAGCTTTCTGTTGGATGTAAGCATGAGGAGAAAAGGAAAAAAGATGGTATGGAGGCAGACAGAGAGAAGTGTGTAAAAGAGGAAGGGGAAAAATAAAATGAAGGGTTGGTCCTCAAGGGACAGAAATATGTAGAGAGAGACAGAAAGGAGGAAGAGAAAAAATACACTGAGGGTAAAATACAGAAAAGTAGCAAATGAATAAAGATGATAAAGACATGGGGAAAGCAAAACATTCAGAAGGCAACAAAGGGGATTTTTTTAAACTATATCAAGAAGACTGAAGGGGAGAGGCTAGGCAGTCCTTTTAACTGCATGAGTGTATAAATCAAAACACAAATATTATTTATTATTACCAAATAATATTAAAATTGACGATTTCATGTTATAAATGTTTTCCTGGGAAAGTATATCCCAAATATCTCTAAATAAAACAATCTTCATGCATTGGTTCTCAGTGACATCCTAGATTTTAAACTCATTACTAAACACTAATAAACTCTGCATGTAACTTTTTAAAAAAAAAATTTCAAAATGAAAACCTCTTGAATGTAACTTGTAAGGTGGCTTGCTGGTGGAGATACCATAGCTAGTAGTAATGGATGGAAGTCACGTTAGGGAGGCCTGTCTTCCAGTATCTTATGCTGAAGAGTAACTTTTCGTACCTCTTTGTAATGTCTGGTCCTGCTCGTATCAAAGCCACTACGTCTTTATCACTGAAATGTTGCTTAGTGATGTACACTTGTCACACAAGCACAGTTTTCACCACCTTAAAAATAACCCAATTTTGAATCTCATTGCATGCTGTTTTTTTTTTTAAAAAAAATTTGGTGGCCACACTAACTCTTACTGAAGAATTAAAGATTAAGGCTCTTTCCCCCACTCTCTATAAAAAGATGTCTTTTTATTGGTGAATTAGCCACAGGGGCGAGATTAAATTAAACTGATTAAAGGACTGCATCTGCTACATTTTTCAGTGAGTTTTCTCTAGGCCTTTCTTGTTGCCTGTCTGATGATCCTCCATTCTTGTGCATCTTTCCAATGTCAGGGAACTGAATAATACTCAAGGAGAAAAAACTTTATAAATGGAGGAGGTTACTGCTAAAAACCTGAGAGCAAGCTTAAAATTGGAGACTTAAGTGTAGGGTGTGAGCAAAAGAAGCAGTCATGGAGTAAAGTCCTATGCAACAGGAATAAAGGTACCTGAATCCGGTTCTGGGAGTATCTTTAAGGAAGGAGGGGAAAGCTTGTCTTTCTGAGAGGCAGAGACAGCTCAGGTTTTCAACAACTTAACTCCATGTGTTTAAAATCCTTATGGCAATTTATTTTCCATTGATATTAAGACTCTAAACTAAAAATCTAGATATTTTGGGTCATCTGCTGCATCATGTCCTTAAAGTTCACCAGCACAGCATCACAATCCTAGAAAATTCTAGAATCCAATTGTATGTTTTCTGGTTTTGGTGATCTCTTGAGATCCTGTTCTGAAACTTTTGTATATATAACTTTGCTGTGCAGTGGTTACAGAGTTCCTGGACCTCCACAAGTTACCAGAGAGGAGTAGCCAGTTCTGAAGCTGCAGTGGGGAACTTAGGAACTTGCCACTCAGGAGGTTTTCTAGTTGCTGCTCAAAGCATGGCTCTTTGTGTTTGTCCTCACACTAGATTGACACTCGCTGGAGAATGGTGGTGTGTAAAGTTTATCTGGAACCTACAGAACTGAAATTCTCCCTTCAGAAATCTAATGATTTATATATTCATCTCATGCTGTTAAAAACATTTTATATCTGTCTTCAGAATCTTGAATATTCATCTAAAATACAATCAGATATTTACGCAAGACATAGATATTGTGAGGCTCTATCCACATGAAACCCTCATATGCTGTCATCCTCCCTCCCCACAAGTCTTCCATTTCCCCACAACAGACTTCACTTACTCAGACAGGGCCTCCCATTGACTTCAATGGGTATTGGCTGAAGCCTCTATTCTCCAAATATCTCAGCAGGCTCTTAGCATTACATAGCTCTCTTGTCCTTTTCTGTAGGCTCTGGTGCCGCACAATGATCCTTTCCCTTTCTCTGACACACAAGCAACAGGTTTCTGGGGATCTCACTCAAGAGCATTTCCCTATCTGACATCCAGGGAATGACCATTCCATTCTTCTGCAACTTTTTAGGATTCAATATCTGTTTTCATTTGGCATTGGAATGAAAATAAAACCTTTAAAACATTCTCACCAAAACTGATTTATGTTTGAAATGTCAATTTTAGCTCAAAACATAAGCTTTTCGATTTGGGATTGTTTTTTGAGTCCAGGGCTATCTGATCGGATACAGACACTCTTAGTGACTAGAGAGTGCTAGGCCAATAACCCTGTAAAGCCAAAACATTTCGGCCTCAGCAAAATGAAAGTCTCTCTAAAATGTTCTGACCAACTCTACTCCCTACATTTGAATTTTGTAATTGAGGCAATCAGACAGCTGAGGAAATCAGGCTAGGAAAGAACAGTTCAGCTATATAAAGATGTTGGGACAAGTTATCAGTTGGTGTAAATTGGTGCACCTCTATCAAAGACAATGCAGGTACTATAAATTACTTCACTATGGTTTGACCCATAATATCCTCATCTGAGGAAAGGGAAAGGAGCACTATCTAGTGTTCACTGCATTGGACTGAGTCAAGTTCTATTCTGATCTCTGTGAACAAGTGTGCCTTAACTTCCCCATATGTAAAATGAAGGTAATGATACTCATCCACCTCTTAAGAGGGTGGTTGTTAATGCTCATAGAGCTTTAATTACTCTTAGATGACAGATGCAATATTAGGGTACTATTATGTATAAAATAGTCATGTTAGGAAAGGCTTAGCTGTTGAACTGGTCAGAAAATTTCTTGTGGAACATTTTCTTTCAGAGTGCCGTTTTGTTTAAATAGAAATGTTGTGCAGAAAGGTGTCCATTTTCAACACAATTTTGTTTTGTTGATAGAAAATCATCAACGTGAGGTATTTAAATAATGATTACCAACATTATTAGAATGAAATGTTTAGGTTTTTCCAATTTGTAACAAATTTTCAATTTTTATCACTTTTGAATTTTTTAATTAAAAATTGGAACTGTTTCAGTTGACCTAAAATGAGATGTTACATTTTTATTTTGTGGGAAATTTCTAAAATGTTTTTGATTTTGTTCTGATTTGGAAGGAAACCCAATTTCAAAATGTTGGAATTTCCTGCAGAATGAAAATTCCAATTTTTGACTAGCTTTACCTAGCTGTTTAAAGTTAAGAATGGGCCTTCTTGGATAATTTGTTTTTGCACATAAACCAAACATAAAAGCCCTCAATTAAGGAGGCAGATTAAGTTATTGTTCACTGAGTTTGGTTTAAATGAATAACCCTATTCTAATTTGCCCATTCACAGGTATGAGTGTAACCTAATTTGATTTTTAAAATATTTTGATTTAGACAAATACATTTTTTTGCTTTAGATAAGTGGCGAGAATTAATCTGTAATCTGAGGGGACATTTATAAAAGTAATAAAAGGTACAATAGCTTTGAAATATGAAGATACTTTTCCCACTAAGGTACATAATCATGCATACCTAAATCTGTAAAAATACCCGTATAATATTACCATTTCTGAAATAATCCAATGTATGTGATCACTTAATAATATACTTTATCATAATGTATCTGGCCTATTATCTGCATTGCATTAAACTTAAAATGTGTTAGTTTTTCCCCCCACACAAACAAGACAGGACAATATATACTCGAAAGACATTTCAATTCAAATAGACTAGATAATCAAACAGCAAAGTAGCAAAATGGTTCAGGTGATGTACATGTCTTGTTTGGGGGGGGTTGGAAGGGAGAGGGGAAAGTAAGTGGATAATGGGGTTAAATGGGTGAGGTGAGGAGATACTAACAATGATGGAATAAGGAAGGAGGGAAAGGATCAAGAAAGAGATGGGAGGCAGGACAATGTTGAGGGAGGGAAGAGATGATGGAAAGAGACCATGGAAAAATCAGAGTTTATAGACTTAAAAAAAAATCCAAGAAAAGATTTGTGGCATAAAGCTAGGAGGCAGGATTGTCTGAAGGTTACTTTTTAATTCAGTTGCTTCAAACATGAATATGATATTCTGGGCCTTTTTATAGGCCTGTTAGAAAGCTACATCCTCTTCCGACTCTGTGGGTGGGATCAAGATGGCCTGCTGTCCTGCAGCTGTGTCCAGTGTAGGGGATGGGTTGGTTACCCATAACCTCACACCTCCCCTCCTCCATGCTTCTGCGGTTGCTGGTGCTGTGGGGCATAGTTAAGGTTGCTCATGCAAACCTAACTTTGACATTTACTGAATTCTGAGTACTTAACCATTTACTTAATGTAGCTTTTGTAAGGAATTATAATTCAAACAGACTATTAAAATATGTATTTGTTTTATATAATTTTATTAAGGTAATAAGATTGAAAAATAACATATGAGGCTCTTGTGCCAGAAGACAACTTATTCTGCCCACAAGAAAGATGAGGTTGCAGTAACGGGCATGGTTATATATTCAAATCTTGAATGAGTTCTTGGAGCCTTTCATATAATGCATGAGATTTTAGCTGCAAGAGCAAACCAACATTTGCTAGGGGAGAAGCTTGTAATGAAACTTTTACCTATTAAATGATGTATTGCACTCCTCCCAAGAGTGGTGTTTGCATAAACTTGTGGCCTTGCTTCTCACTTTAAATTGCTTCTGATTTTACTAGCTTGATGATCACAAAGAATGATGAGTAATGCAATGATCTTACATTTGTAAGTATACAGTTCTGCAACCTCATGAATGTTGTATCAGCCTGTTTTCAAGTCATATTTAGGCACTCTAAGATGATCCTTCTAATAGTTTCACATGCTAAAAGCAATTTATCTGCATCCCCTCAGCCCCTAGAGACCAACATCAATACATAGTTGCTTATTTGGCACCAAATGGGATTTATGCAAATGCTTCAGCAGTATTGAAATCTAATGATTTTAGATCTTCAGTAGTCCTAATTCTCTTCTTGTGTTCATTATATTACTTACTGAGAAAATAACTGTCTAACCAAGCATGCTTTTCTGCAGGATTGGCTCTTAAATAACGATAATGACAAAGAGCATGATATTGCAATGTTGCCCATTTCTAAAGTACATTATGAAAGTCTCACTCACCTGAATCATATTGGCAAGCAGCTTATTTTGGGAGTCTGTAGCTAGTGTATACTTTTAAAATTTTTTGGTACAATTTTTACCACTGACCCTGTCTTCATATAGGCAGTGGAAATCAGGGAGCCACTGCTGTTCAGTGCAAGAATAATTCTTTCTGAAAGCTTTTTCTTAATATGGGAGCAGATCCTGAAGTGGCGTAAATCAGTATTTCAGCAGTGCATCGGAGCCCCAGGCAGACAGATATTGTCCAAATTAAAGCAGCATTGTATTGTATAGGATATGTATGAGCACCACATACATGACACCAGATCCCAGGCTGGTGTCGTGAGTGAAGCTCCATTTATTTAGATTGTGAGCTCTGGTCTATGCCTGGGGCTCCGACGCACTGCTGTCTCTCTCTGTCTTCAAATCTCATCTGTAAATGTTTCCTTTTCATCCTCCATAGCTCTTAAATTCTCTCTCAGATTTTAAAAAGCAATTACCCTCACTATATTATTTCACAGTAAGGTTGTAATGGTGGACCCCCCGCCCACCTCCTGACTTGCAGTGGCATTCCCTAAACTATTTGACAGGTATACATTTGGGAGACACTCAAGGAGAGGGAGGATGTTCTTATGCCTAAAACACAGAACTGGGAATTAAGAAAAATGAATTATTCCCAGATCAGCCACCAGCTTCCTGTGTCACCTTGTGCAAGTCAATTTAAATATGATTCTACTCTGAAAAGTATCTGTCTAAAAACAGCACCTCTGGCACATTAACATCTGACTTTAGTGAGGAAAAAATAAGCTTTTCCTATGTTTTTTTTAAATCCTATTAGCCCTGAACAGGCATTATGGTAGGGGAAGAGGGAGCTTGACTATATTCCTTCTTGTGCATCATGAATTACCAGCTAGGTAGTAGTACTGCTGAAAAGGATCTGAGGGATATAATGGATCACAAATTGAATAGGAATTAACAATGTGATGCAGTTGAGAAAAAGGCCAATGTACTGGGTATCATATGTAAGACATTGTAATATACAAGAGTGTTGTATTTAAGACATGGGAGGTAATCTTCGTGTTCTACTCGGCACTGATGAGGCCTCAGCTAAAGTACTGTGTCCATTTCTGGCTGCCACTCCTTAGGAAAGATATGGACAAACTGGAGAGAGTCCAGAAGAGAGCAACAAAAAGGATTAAAGTTTAGAAAACCCAGAACTATAAGAAAGGTTAAAAAAACCTGCGCATATTTAGTCTTGAGAAAAGAAGAATGTGGAGGGGGGGGGAACCAGATGAGTCTTCAGCTATATTAAGGGCTGTTATAAAGAATTGTTCTGTGTCCACTGAAGGTAGGACAAGAAGTAATGGGCTTAACCTGCAGGAAGGGAGATTTAGGTTAGATGTTGGGAAAGACTTTCTAACTATAAGGGTAGTTAAGCAGGTTTCCAAGTTTAAGTTACTTCAAATTTTTAAGAGGTTAGGCAAATAACCTGTCTGGGATGCTCTAGGTATACTTGGTCCTGCCTCAGTGCAGGACTAGATGATCTCTTAAGGTCCCTTCCAGCCATACATTTTTAATATTCTATCTACTGAATATTTGCTACATACCAACTCAGGGCTGATGTATCTTCAGTTATATCTTAATTTACACCTGTTCCATGATTCAGATACACTCACATCCACACCTCACCCCTACCTATAGTGGCATTTTGGAGATGGGCCCAAACCAAATGCTTGGAACTGAACACCTTCAAAATCTGGATTTGGTAACCTAGTTTGAATTAGACTGGCAAAAGGGGAAGAGTCTCCCAATCAACTTTGCTATTTGCCTTTGTGATTAAACCACTGATATTGACACTATAGTGATTGCAAACCATTCTGTTTGTATACAGTATGTGTACACTATGTTGTCTCATTTTATTGTACTGTAGCTGCTCACGTCCCAATCATGTTAAACATTTCAGAGGCCAGGGTTTTGGTCAGTACATTCTGTATTAAAACATAGTACATTGGCTGAACTGTATTAATGCAGTTAATGCTTGTCACCACTATAACCAGGTTGGATCATAACAGACAATATCTATGAAAGGCAACTAAATGTTACCTTGTTCTAAGCAGATGATGTACTGTTTCATGCCACTAACTGGACTAACCAGCAGCTAGTCAAAATCAGAAGAGGTCTCTCCACTAACAAAAATGCAAATAATAAAAACCTTCCTTTAAAACATGACTCCCAACGTATTTATTCCGATTAGAAATATAGAGAGACCAAGGGGATGAATAGAATATGCAAACTGCAGAACTAAACTTGAGGAAAAGTCTAGAACAAACAGCCAGTTATGCCTTGTAGGCAAATAAGGTATGATTGATTGATACACCTTTTACAGAACATACACTCTACCACATAACATTTTTACAAAGCACACTATCAAATGCATCCTTTACAAAGCTTAATGCTTTAACCAATCCCTTAGACTGGGCACCTGAAAAATCAAATGACTGGAACTGATGGAAATTTTTCAAGAGAAAAGTTCTCCTGATGAAAATCAAAATTGTTCATGGGAAAATCATGGATTTTGATGAAATTGTCTTACAATTTTCTCATTGAAAATAACTTTTTTTAAATGACATTTCAAAAGAGAACATTTTATTTTGATTGAGAATCTAAAAAATAATAATCTTGATATTTCCAGATACAAATTTTTCAGAACTCCTTATTCTGTGGAAAAATGTTGATAATTCAACTTACCCTGTTTGGGATCAATTTTTTTTTCATAATATCAGAATTTCTCAGAGGATGGAGACTGCATTTTCTGAACAGTTCCAGAGGTGACTATGGAAGTTCTAGAAGTGAAATCTATAGATTCATTATTAGTTTGACTTTTTAGAATTGATGTTAAGTCTTCTAATATTTTACATTGAAGAGTGAGATTTACATAGAAAGTCCATGGGGTTTTTCTTATATTATATATAATGAACTTTAAATTGCTAAATGGGCTTGTTAAGTTATATTGTGAGTTACAGTATGCGAAGTAGTTTGGCTGAATGAAGTATTTTGTAGTAAGTTTTTTCCCTTGTATACTATGCTCTGTATTTTGATAGTTGTATTTATTTTACATTTACGTTTATAAAAACAATTATTACTAATTAAAATGGTAATCATGAGGATATGAAGAGAGTGATCAGAAAAAAAAAACTTGACCATCCAGGCAATGTTTCCAGTTTTGATTACATTTCGGGTTTGCAGAGACATCCAGATGAGGCAGGTGCAGAAAGAAACAATGCACCAAGGAAAGGCATTCTACTAATTGCATGTTCTATCGGGAAAACTTCAGAGTTATTTCAAGGAAATAACTCTTGCTCTAAAGCTGAAACCATTGCTCAAAAAAGTCCACAAATAGAGCATGAAATAAAACTATTTCAAGAAATAGGCACTTAGATTTTCTAGCTGATAAGGAGGAAGAAAAACTAATTTGATGATTAGGACTTAAGGCTCAGCTTTAGCTTTGATATATCCTCCTTTAAATAGCATGGATGAGAATGTGATGCTGCTAAAGGCTTTCAGTGTATGGGTACCGATAGGTCCAAATTATGTAAATTTGTGAGGGTGTTTGAGAAAGTGGGGCCAAATTGACTAATATTGATGTTAATATGCTGTTCTGGAGTTTCAGCATCGATTTTGATGAAAGTTTCTGAACATTATTAAAAGTTGAATCCTAATTGGTTTGAGCTTTTATTGGATGTCAGGTGTAAAGGCATATGTTACTCATATATTGCCTTTATTTTCTTCACTAAGGAATGAGGAAGACAAAATTTGTATGTTCCTCCTTGGATGAATAGTTAGTTAAAAAGGACAAGAATGCTGCATTTCCAGGACAGAGAAGCTTTTCATTTTTCTGCTCTGAGTAAATGCCGTTCAGGTGTGAATTTAGTCAGTGTTAAAGAGGCCTTTAGAAGATGTTATGTAATATATATGGAGTAGGTTGTTTGAGGAGGGCAGAAACATTTGCTGAAGTGAGTACATGTTGCTGTAGTGTTGGAAGCCACCAGATGGATAGGACCCAGGATTTCTGTAAAACATTATTGGAGGGCACTGTGATGTCCACCATCATGATCTTCTTCTGTGCCTTGTTGGTGATGCCTATGTCATAGAACCATAGATTATTAAGGCTGGAAGGGATCTCAGGAGATCATCTAGTCCAACCCCCTACTCAAAGCAGGACTGATCCCCAAATGGCTCTCAAGGATTAAACTCACAACCCTGGCTTTAGCAGGCCAATGCTCAAACCGCTGAGCTATCCCTCCCCACTGCTCTGTCATAATTGGCTGTCGGTTCTGGGGATGGTGGAGTTCATGACCACCTTGCCTACAGGTGGCAGGATGGCTCTGACTAGGTGACCTTGGATGACGTTATGTCGCAGCTGCCAGGCTCTGGAAAGAGGCTTGCAGCTACACAGGACATTGGCATAGCCACACTTCCTACATCACTTGTCCCAATTTTCATGGTGGATGGCTCTGTTCAGCGGAATGTAGTTGAGCTGGGCCATGTGGATGAACCTCCAGTTGGCAAATTGTGTGAAGCTGCCCCCAGGGAGGAAGTGGTTACTGTCCCACTTGCACATCACCTTGAACGCCTTGCCCTGGTCCGGCTTCCATTTCAGATTTTCCACTTATTAGCAGTGGATGGCATTCTTCAGAGTCCTCTCCAGCATGGTTCTAGCTCTCAAAGTGATGAGTGTGTGCTCTGCATTCTTCACCCATGGCACCAGGACTTCCAGCTCCTGGTGTTCCTCACACCACATCCAGCAGCAGCCAATACACTTCTCCAGTTGTTGCGTAGCATTGCGGGCACAAGTCCAGAGCAAAGCAAAGTCTTGCCCTCCTCCCCTCTTCCAAATTTGCCTTCCAGTGAGCAGCTCAGGAAGGTGGCAACATCTTGGTTGGAGAGGGTCCTGGCTATTCGCATCTTAATGACATCCTGAACAGCATTTTCTGCGATGTTCCTCACCACACAAAATGACCTTCAAAGAACATTATTAAGGTTGCAAAGTAGGCACTCAAATGTTGGGAAATGCCAGAACTGAGGTTGCCTCTGTACCTTTAATTCAATCTCTGTGGTGTATGCAGTAAGATACAATTTTTAATTACATGATCACTTACTATTTATTCCACTGGACCCATCTCATTCCGTGCACAGGATACACAGTGCTCACCTTATGAGCAGCTGTTCAATAATTTATTTTCTCCTCTTTGTTCAGTGTTTGCCCCTGGGCCCTATTTACTTCACACTATTCAAACCCTGCTCTGAAGACACAATAAATTTCCTCATGGACTTTTCTATCATGCTCATCAATATAGTGATGTCATCCAAGTGCTTCACAAACATTAATTTACTTATTTTCACAACAGATGAAGGGGGGACAGGGGAGGGATATTAACCTCATTTTACAATGGAGAACTGAGGCACAGAGCGACTATGGTCAAAAGTATACACCATAAAGCTCATTGCCACAGGAGCTTACTGAGGCCAAGAGCTGCTGACAATGAGGGAGGGTTGGAGAGGGAAAGGTAAGAGGCAGGGCGAGCAGAGACAGTTTATGATGAACTCTGCACTTATCAGCTCAACCCCTACAAATATTGACTCTGGAAAGAGAGGTCCTGTGGTGCGTTTGTGGAGGGAAGAGGGAGCAACTGTAAACCAGGGTTGTGGAATTAGGAGGGGGGATTCTAGTAGGGGAGGGCAGTGAACTTTTGGAGCAGATTAACAAGTGAACAGAGGGTAAGTAAAAATAAAGCACACATTACATATATATATCCACAAAATAAAAGTTGGTCTTAGTAGTTAAGGTAACCAGCTCTGCTTGCTACAGTTCCTCTAACTGAATTTAACATGGGTGAATGGTATGCAGTGAAATTATCGTTCTTTCTATAAAATCAGTTTAGATCCCTGCAGTTTTATGCAGCTTGGAAACACAGACTGTGCTATCTGACTGGAGCAATGATAAGTGTGTCTGGGTCTCAGCCTGAGAACAAATTGATGAGCAACAAGCACAGTAAGGCAGGGAAGAATGAGTATTGAACAAAAGATGTGCCTCAAATGTGCTAGTAAGCCGAAATGGGTCCATCAAAATACACTGGAACCAGGTCTTTGCTAATGTACCTCTGGGAAACTTTTGATCATTTGTAAACTACAGTAGTACTAGCAGACATCAGTAAAAAAATTTTTAGAATGTGGTGTTTGTTTGGAAGTGTACATGAGGCTTAGATCTTGTTTGTTTCAAGTTATTGTAACAGAAGATTATAATGGACAAAGGTGCTCTCCACAGCCTGCATTCACTACAGTGGTAATATGGAATTCTGAGCATTGTCTTATTGGTCCTAATTTTGCAAACTGATACCTGTGTGTGGTCCCGCTCACTTCAGATTGAAAGACTGGGATCTGAGATTGTGGCAGTAAGAGGCATAGATGCAGGGAAAGGCCTAAAAGACCAGTCCCCATACATTAGTAGTTTACTATGAATTTTTTGCATAGTTATACTTTTGAAGACTGCTGTGAGCAGAGGCAGATTAAGGTTTCCTGGGGCCCTGGGCCAGAGCAAGTGGGGGCCCCCATTCCCAGCCCTTCCATCTGCAGCCCCTTCCCCATTCCGCCCCTTCTTCCTATGGCCCTGCCACAGCCCCACCCCTTTCTGCCCCTTCCCTGGGGCCTGCCCCTGTTCTACCCAGCTCCCCCTATTCTGCCCCCACACTGCAGGCTCGCAACTCCTTTTGCTCCTTTCTGCCTCTCTCACACACTGTGACTCCAAGACCAGAGAAGCTCTGACCCCATGCCATGGCCCCGGGACATAGCAGGGAGTGACAGCTCCTCTAGTCCCAGGGCTGCAGTGGGGGTCCAGGTGTTGGGAATCCCCTGCCACACCTGCCTGGTGCATCTACTGGAGAGTGGGGTTGGATGCGGGGGCTTTCCCTGCCACTCCACAGCTTGGGATGGGGTCAGGGGCTGCTGGGGTAAGGGAGGCTTCCCCATCCCACGGGGTTGGGTCCCTAGTCTGTTGCAGACAGGGAATTCCCCTTGTCCGTCTGTGATTGTAGGGATGAAGCACTGCTCTGTGCACCCTGGTTTGTTGTTGTGGGGCTGCTGATGGACGCAGGGATATTGCAGTCTGGTTGCAGTAGCGTCGGGCTGTTGCTTACGGGTGCAGGGTTACTTACGGGGACCACTGTGGAGGAGCTTCCCCATCCTGCAGCTTCTGCCAGGGATGGGGTCATGGGGCTGCTGGGGAGGCAGGCCTTCCCGTCCCGTGGCTTCCACCAGGGACATAGACAGGGTCAGGAGGCTGCCTGAGGGCGGGGGGGCAGGATAGTTTAAAGTGTAGTCTAAGGGTTTTATTTTATTAATTGTACAGTAGTGATACTTGCACTGAGGCTCGGGAGTGGCAATTACCTCTATGCTGTGTCTTCTGTGGCTCTTTGCTGAGCATAATATTAAAACACCATGTTTAATTAGTAACCAATCAGGATGCTTTTATTATGTTAACCAATTGTAGCTGATAAAATAACTTGGTCAATAATTTTTCTGTGAGAATATATAATATAAATATTTCCCCATCATACTGTTTGAATATGAATATGTAGTACTATAGTGAATTATAGGTGTCTGTCTAACCTGCTCTTAAAAATCTCGAATGATGGAGAAATGGAGAGTCCATAACCTCCCAGGGAATTTATCCAGTAGGAAATTTTTCCTAATATCCAACATACACCGCCTTGCTGCAATTTAAGCCCATTGCTTCTTGTCCTATCCTCAGAGGTTAAGAAGAACATTCTTCTCCCTTCTCCTTGTAACACCTTTTAGTACTGAAAAATGTTATTCATGTGCCCTCTCAGTCTTCTCTTCTCCAGACTAGAAAAAACCATTTTTTCTCTCTCCCTCATAGGTCATGTTTTCTAGACCTTTAATTATTTTTGTTGCTCGTCTCTGGACTTTGTCCAATTTTTCCACATCTTTTCTGAATGTAGCACCCAGAACTGGACACAATACCCAGTTAAGGCCTAATCAGCGTGGAGTAGAGCGGAAGAATTATTTCTCATATCTTGCTTACAATACTCTCACTAATACATCCCAGAATGATCTTTGCTTTTTTGGCAACAGTGTTACACTGATCATATTAGCTTGTGATCCACTGTGACCCCCAGATCCCTTCCCGCAGTACTCCTTCCTAGACCCCTGCGGAACCACTTGTTACACCTTTCCCAGCAGGATTGGGAGCCATTAATACTCTCTGAGTATGGTTACCAGCCAGTTATGCACCCACCTTAATAGTAGCCCCATCTAAAATTGTATTTGCTAGTTTATCGATAAGGATATCATGCAAGACCGTATCAAATGCCTTACTAAAGTCTAGGTATACCACATCCACTGCTTCCTCTTTATCCACAAGGCCTCGTTATCCTATCAAAGAAGGCTATCAAGATTGGTTTGAGATGATTGTTCTTATAAATCCAGCTGGCTATTCCTATATCACCTTACCACTTCCAGTGTTTGCAGATAATTTCTTTAATTACTTGCTCCATTATCTCCCTGGCACAGAAGTTAAACTAACTGGTCTGTAGTTTTCTGGGTTGTTTTATTTCCCTTTTTATAGATGGCACAGATTTGCCCTTTTCCAGTCTTCTGGAATCTCCCGTCTCACCATGAACTTCCAAAGATAATAGCTAGAGGCTCAGATACCTCCTCTATTAACTCCTTGAGTATTCAGGATGCATTTCAATCAGGCCCTGGTGACTTGCAGGCATCTAACTTTTCTAAGTGATTTTTAACTTGCTCTTTTTTTTTTTATCTTCTAAACCTACCCCCCTTTCATAAGGCATACACTGTTAGACATTCCTTCAGACTTCTCAGTGAAGACCGAAACAAAGAAGTCATTAAGCATCTCTGCCATTTCCAAGTTTCCTATTACTGTTTCTCCCTCCTCACGAGCAGTGGCGCCTAACCTGTCCTTGGTCTTGTC